>NC_073231.2:6674166-6977196 GCF_029281585.2 Gorilla gorilla gorilla | reverse complement strand
GTGTATGTACTTGTATATACATGCATATATACATAATTATGTTCATATATACACACAAATATTCTTATATGTATATGTGAATTTAATGTGAAAAGAATAAGCTTAGTTGGTAAATTTTTAAAGGAGCAGATTTGGGGAAAATGCTACATTTTGATAATTCATCATGTTCCTGCATAACTGAATCAGAAATAGATGTTAGTAGTTTTAATTGCCGTTACAATAACTTCATATACCTGTATTAGCCTCCTAACCTGTGATTCAAATTCATTGTAAAACAGGGATTAGTATAGTTTTTCTCTTCTGCAGGTCCACCGTGAGAATCAAAGATGATAATATATATTCAAGGGATTAGAAAAGTTGTGTGCAATTATAGATGATCGCTGAAATCATCCATGACCTTATGTTAAGTTATTGTTCTGAAATTGACCCATTTTTTGCCACCATTATTTTTAATGACAGTACTTGACACTACCAGTACCATACAATTTTGCAAGGAAGACCCCTGCTCCTCCCACAGTCTGCAGTGATGAATTATGTGACTTGATGCAAGGCCTGTTTCAATGATTGTCTCACCATTCCTCAATCCGTGTAATAAAATAATGTGTTTCGCTGGAGTTGTCAAAGGTGATGCGATTTCACTGATGTTGCTAAGCTAGGAAGCCGGATTTGATGATGCCATTGGCCTTTTTTCCCACTGTGTTAAGAAAACCATGATAAATTTTCGCTTATCAGGTGCCAGCAAGTCTGCTAGATCCACAGGGGCCTCTGAGTTTGGGGTCTCTGGAGCCTAACCTGCTCTTTTTCTCTTTGGTTAGTTATTCTAAGATTTCCTCCACTCTGATTCTATGTGTATTGCTTTCCCAGAGCTGCTATAATAAAATAACAAAAACTAGGTGAGTTGAAAACAACAAATGTTTATTCTCTCACAGTCCTGGAGGCTAGAAGCCCCTATTCAAAGTGTGGGCAGGTGCATTAGCCTGCTCTCACATTGCTGTAAAGAACTACATGAGACTGAGTAACTTATATAGAAAAGAGGTTTAAGTTGGCTCATGGTTTCACAGGCCGTATAGGAGGCATGGCTGGGGAGGCCTCAGGAAACTTACAATCATGGTGGAAGGTGAAGAGGGAGCAGGCATATCTTCCAGGGCCGGACCAGGAGGTAGAGAGCAAGTGGGGAGGTGCCACACACTTTTAAACAACCAGATCTCATGATAACTCACTATCATGAGAACAGCAAGGGGGAAATCCACCCCCATGATCCAGTTACCTCCCGCCAGGCCCCTCCTCCAACACTGGGGATTACAATTTGACATGAGATTTGGGTGGGGACACAGATGCAAACCATGTCAACAGGTGTGGTTCCTGTGTGAGGGCTTTGGGAGAGAAGCTGCCCCAGCCTCTCTCCAATTGTCTGGTTCTTGCCTGCATTTCCTGACATTCATTTGTTTGTAGATGCATCACTCCAGGCTCTGCCATCATCACCAGGTGCACTCTCCGGCTGTCTATGTATCTCTTCTCATAAGGACACCAGTGATTGGAGTTAAGGCCCAGCCTGCTCCAGAATGACCTCATCTTAACTTGATTACATCTGCAAAAACCCAATTTCCAAATAAAGTCACATACACAGGTACCAGAAATTAGGACTTCAGCATATCTTTTTGAGGGACACGGTTCAATCCAAAACTGGATGCCTGATTTTCCTTTTCCCTTAATTAATTCTGTCAATTTTCAAGGGTAAAACACTTATCCAATTTTCCCTTTCTGAACTCTTTTATAACAGGTGCATGGAAATCCTGGGGTAAGGAGGGCAGTACTAATTTTAAATCTTAAATAAATTTTATTTATCTGTATATAAGTCATTGGGAAAATTTATATTAAGAATTAATTGTCACATTTTCCCTTAGAAGAAACAAATGGCTATTTTGATCATTATATATAAACTTTACATTTTTATATTGATAATAGGAAATCAGACTGGCATTTCTTTATAAATTTAGTAGTTTACCGAAGTTAAAAATACACACATGAAATGTATGTATATATCTGCAATCTGGCCAAGAGTACTGAAGTGGGTATTATTAAAAATATGTAGGAAACAAACTGCATATTGTTTTTTTTAACACTGAGATATTTATTTCAGTTAAAATTGCATGGATTGTCTCTTCAAAAACCTCTTCAGTGTAACTCTGTGTTACTCATTTGCAATGCAGTCAGCAAAGACATACAGTATATTACATACTGCTTTTCACCATTTCTTAAGGAAATCATGTTCTCTTAAAAGATTGGTTCTAAGAATTCCAAGACGGAAACATGGAATGGTAGTAGACTATAAATAAATGACAAAAATTTGAATCTATGATCTATAAAATATTATCAAGGAGAGTATAGATCTCTAAGAGGTTACCTGACTTGCTGGAAGTAAAAAGGAAACATGTATTATTTCTCATTTGGACTTTGTCTAAAATATTATTATGTTTAAATGAAACTTCTGCTTTAGTGCCATATTCACTGTTTATTCTCTTGAACTTTCCTGAGTAATTATGATAAATAGGCCTAAAGAAAGTGCGTGTTCTTGTTTGAATTCACAGTGATATATGTTGGTGTCTTAATCTCTTTACTTTCAGTCAGAATTTTAAAAAACTGATATTTTGATTATTTTTATAAAACTGTATTTCAAATTGTTTGATACATTTATGCTACTGTCTCCTCTACGTAAATAATAAACAAAAAGTTGCCCTTAATCTTGCTCAATCTTGCTCTAGTAACCAAAATAACTAAAATTCTAATTACTGGTGGCAACAACAAATATATCAACAATTATTATACAACAACAGTTTACTTATTTGTCAAGTTGTGTATGATAAGTACTTACTCGAAACTATCTCGTTTTATCTTTTTTATAATCCTTTGAAAAACACATTATCAACTCTGCAAATAAAAAAAGCCAAAGCTTAAAATGTTAGTGACAGCACAACTGAGCTGGTTTCTTCTTAGTTTAAAACACGTGCATCTCATCATTGTCAATCAACTTCTAAAAATATCACAGCCACAACTACAAAATATTGCTGAAAGAAAATAAAGAAGACACACAATTAATGGGAAAAAAAATCTCATTTTCATGAATTTAAAGACTATTGTTAAGATGCCAATACTACCAAGAAAGATCAAATTTAGTGCAATCTCTGTACAAATCTCAACAGCATTTTTTTGCAGAAATAGAAATGAATTATCCTAAAATTTGTGTGAAGTCTTAAGGGATCCTGAATAGCCAACATTTTTTTTTTGTTTTTGTAAAGACGGGGTCTTCCTTTATTCCCCTGGCTGGTCTAGAACTCCTTGGCTCAAGTGATCTCCCCACCTTGGCCTCCCACAGAGTGAGCCACTGTGCTCAGCTCAAAATAATTTTGAAAAAGAAGAACATAGTTGAAGGACTCACTTCCTTCTTTCAAAATTTACTACAGAGCTATAGTAATCAAACACTGTGGTTACTGACAAAAAGATAGACATATAGGCCAAAGGAAGAGAAGAAAGAGCTCAGAAATAGACCCTTGCATATATGGTCAAATGATGCTTGATAAGGGTGCCAAGACTAATCAAGAAAATATTGTCATATTCAAATAAGAGCATGATAAAAATCAAAGACAAAAATGTATGATTTTTTAAAGTCAACAATAATAACATTCAGAGTTATTGTTTATTTTTCTGTACTATGAAAAATGCATTTTTAACCTTAAGAAAGGTTTTATTTTAAAAGAGTTTCCTTTGAAATATGTCAGCTGAACTACTTTATGAGCCTAACAGTCTTATTTGTGTTGCATGCAAGTGATCACTAGCATAAAATATTACACACAATTTAGGGTTTTGTGGCGACCAGACTGGCATGAAGCTGTTGAAACATTCATTTCAGAGAGCAAAGACTGGAAGCTAGAGACGGTAGTACGCCCAAACTGCTACGGGGAAAAATATTTGCGTAAGTTTCAGTTCTAACTTATAATGCTCCCAAGAGAATTCTTAATGCCTTCATTAGAATGGAAGGAGCCTGAAACTCACCTAAAAAAAAAAAAAAAAAAATTTGAGGCAAAAACTACAGAAGAATCCCCTAATATGTTATTAATTCCGCTGCAGGGCTTAAGAAGTCTGATGACAATGCTAAATCCCATACAAAATTGCTTTCACCGGGGGATGCCAGCCTAAAAACTAAACACTGTCTTTCTCTCACTGCATTAATTAATCCCACGTCGGAGTTGCCACCCCTAGCAGAATATTCCAGCCCCTGTTCTCCTCTGGCTTTGTCTTCCATAATCTTTCTCTGCATTGTTTTTCCATTGCTGCTGACAGTAGATTGATGTTGCTTCTCGAATTGAGGAAAAAGTACACATATCTATCTTCTGGTCGTAGATTGATTTGCTACAAATCCCTTCTCCACAAGTCATGGGAGACTGTGGAGTCCAGGTGTAAATTTCCTCCCGTTATTTGAACGTTGAAAATAACAGTACAAAGTTCTACATAAAATATTGCAGAATACCATAAAGGCTCAGATTTTTACTTTCTTTATATATAAAAAGAGAATGTAGGATGCTTTCAGCAAAAGGTATTTTTTAAAGCTATTTTTGGAAAAGGATATAATCCAAGGTGTGGAATGTGTTGAATGCTCTCTCTTAAGAGCACACCACAAATTAGAGAACAAGAATTAGTGTTCCTCTGTGGGCCCATCCTGTGCTCACCAAGAAACAATGCATATTCATCACTGCACGCTTATACAGTATGAATTAGGCAAAGCCCACGGTGCGCAGGAAGCAGCAGCCTACAGGCTGAGAGGTGCTGCCATTCCTACATGACTGTGAGTTATCTTTTCTTCTCATTTTGAAGATATTTGAAAGAAAAATTTGCATATTTGAAAGAAAAATTTCCAAAAACTAAATCTGTCGCTATTTTATGATTTAATTAGAAGCAGGAGTCAGTAGGAACAGGAGTGTAAAACCAATTTCTATAAAAGCAGATCATTAAAGGAATTTGCTAATTTTTCTCAACACACTACACACACACACACACACACACACACTTCACAACATATGCTTTAGTAGTAGGTTGGTGCAAAAATTATTGCGGTTTTTGCAGTTACAATGGCAAAATGCACAATTACGTATACATCAATCTAATACGTTAGTGCATGGTACCAGTACAAATAGCACATTTACTCCAGTAATATTTATTTAGGAACTATTGTTTCATTTTTTTTAAATCTGGTAAATAAGAAACCAGATGCACAAATTGTGTGCTACTGAGTTTGAAGAAGACAGGAAAGATATCCTTCCAGGCGTTTAGAGGATAGAGGAGTGAGGAATTTCTTCTGACCAGGGAACTATGTGAATCAATGACAGTTTCAAGAAGGAGGTAATGTTTGAATTTGACCTCAAAAGCAAACCCTGTAATGCAGTAGATTTGGATGCTAATATGTGTGAGGGAGAAAAAATCTTATCTTTCCCTTTCCCACCGCAAGGCTTATACTGATATCCCACAACAAAAGACAGATCAATGGGAGAAAAGCCCAACACATTTATTTAATCAAAATTTTATATGACATGGGAACCTTTAGAAATGAAACCCCAAAGACCCAGCGAAAATTGTGCATGTTTATGCTTTGGTTCAATGAAGAATGGACAACCGTGAGGGAGCAGGTTTGGACCAACTGGGGTGACTTTAGCAGGGCGTGTGTGTTCAGAGTGCCCCTGGCTTCTGGGTATACGGCAAGACCCGTCTAGAATGAGGGTATTTCAGGCAAGGTTGGTCAGAAAATTCCTTTATGGCCTGCTTTTGGGGAGAAAGGCAAAGGAAGGTCAGAGTGACCTTGCTCCTGCACTTTCTTAATCTCCAACATACCGTATATTTGGGTACCACATTCTGAGGCCAGGCAAAGTAGCCCTCAGATAGTTCTCACACTGGGCTTTGTTATGCTGAATGCGTGGGTCAATATCGTTGTTACTGTTTTGCAGTGACTGGATAAATAAAAATTGTGTTTAGTAAAATGCAGGGCTGATCTTTGGTAGCCTCTGCCTGTAGGGGAGGAGAAGATAATTGTGTAAAGTAAGGGGTGGAGGAAGATCATGGAGAGCATTTTTACGGAAATGTTTTGGTGAGAAGCACTGATGAATTTTCAAGACGACACGTTGTAATAAATGTGTTTTATCAATACTGATTTGAAAGTAGTGGCTGCAACATGGCTGCATCCTCAGAGCTGGGCAGAGCCGTGAGGGGTCAGCTGGGCTCTTCTAAGCCAGGGGTCTTGAACAGGGATGTGCTGGCAGGAGTTAGGAGAAGGATGAGTTTGAGAAAAGTGGAGGCTGAGCTTCTTGATGTGGGGTCAGCAGTGGGAGGGGGCTTTGAGAACATCTGTGAAGGTATCACCCATCATCAGCCTGTGTATCCTGCAAAGCAAGAACCTCTACCCATAACTTGTTCCAGTATTTCTGCACCAAATAGTCATCATGGTGTTGCTTCCTCTCCATAAAATATCTGATTACTCGCTTTACTGAATTTTCTTTTCTTTCTAGCTCTCTGCATATACCTTACTCTCTAAATCATGGAACTCTTTATCTGTTACCATAACTTCTGTTTTTGGAGAAACAATGCCTAATACTTTGGTATTTTTGAAAAGATATCCAATGATCTTAAATTATGTTTAATAAAAACAATGCATTGATAACATATACTAAATTTAATTCTTCTGTTAATTAAAGGTCTTTCAGAAGTAATTCATTGGAGCATTCTCCCTGGATTCCTTCTCTCCAAATAAACTGTATTTAAGAAATATTTATCATAACTCAGAGAAATGACTTATTTCCTCTTTTTGTGCCCCAAAGTCACCAACTTTTACTATATATACTAGGATGTTAAAATTGAACTATTTTGGTTTCTATTTCAGCTGAGAAATACAGACATGCGATATTTGTAAAGATTTAAGATTGCTTCTAACCTAGGTCTCTCCTCCATATTTAAGGTACAAAACGGTCACGAAAGTGAAATCATGAGACTATTACTGATGTAAATGGCAGATCCACCTCAAGAAGGATATACTTAAAAAGCTCTCAGAGACAGATTACGCCACTTCTGGATCTACTGAAGTCGAGTCACACCTGAGAAACACAGGCAAGTGATTGGCTTTCCTGCCACCAGCTCTGATGGCTTGGTAAAGATACTGCTGCTAGAGTCAAAATTATACTATGATTAAAGTCCAGCGTGGGCTCCCATAATCCTATTATTATTATGGGAGCCCACTCTGAACTCTCCTGAGTTTGCGGGGCAGCAAGAAGACAGTAACGGGAAGGTTGTGAGCAACAGACACTGGGCACCTGCCACTGTCAGCAGGATATGAAAGAGCCTAAGTAAGGGTAAGGAAAGAACAGGGTCCGTCTTTGAGGAATTCAGCAGCTCAGGTTAGACTCCATGTGAGCTCTCCTTCCAGAGGCCACAATGGGGTAAAACCTGCAGATGTGAGACAGGGAGGAAAAGCAAAGCCACAAAAAATGGGGAAAGTGGGCAAAATGAGGGAAAACCTGCACCCTCCAAGGCTCGCTCCAACTGCGCTCGTGAGAGTCAGGAATTGGGGCCATGATGAAGGGAGTTTAATAATCCAGTATCTTCATTTAGACAGTGCCCTGGACGTATTAAAGAGGTTTATTTATGCCCTGGGAATGATCAGAATCATTACAGAACAGGCTTTCCCAGAACAATTTTAAGGAGGTAAGAAGAGACAAAAATCAAGTTTGATGATTTCATCCCATGAATCTTGCTTGATTACAGCTGAAATTACTTAGTAATAATTTGGTACGGTTTGTATTATTAAACATAATGCAATATGCTGCATAACATGTTAAATTTGCTTTTCTCTTAACTCATTATTTAAATATAAATGAATAAACTGAGACCAGCAAATTTCTGCCCCAGGTTGTAAGATGCTCAGGGAGCCTCACTAGTAGTAACTGCCATCTGAGTTTGGCAGGAAGTGTTCACTCACCTTGACTCAGGTAAAAGGAGATCTGACTTTTAAGAAAAAGGCAGAAAATAATAGTGAAATGAATAATCTGTCTCCTGGAATTTTTTTGTTTATTAAAGCCAGAAAAGCAGATATAAATTCTATGCTTGTTTCTAGCTACAGAAAATAAGTACAGTGACTTTATACAGGTGTGTACCACAAGTATTTACTTTTCTTTTTGAGGCAGGGTCTCACCCTGTTTCCCAGGATAGAGTGCAGTGGTGTGATTACAGCTCACTGCAGCCTGGAGCTCCTGGGCTCAAGCAATCTTCCTGCCTCCGCCCCCCATTACAGTCATGAGTCATTGCATCCAGCCTGTATTTACTTTTTATTAGCTGACAAGCAAACTAAAAAAACAGGCCAAGATTATTTTGTTTAATTTTAGAAGAGTAGTGTATTCATGGAATTGTTTATAATTCAAGAGAAAATGCTAAACTGTCATAATTTAAATGTATGTATCCAAATGTAAACACATGTAACATAAACATGTTTGTATTTGTCAGAAATAGTAAACACAGGTTGTAAAATCAAATGGGAAGAAACTGTGTTTCAGGAAGATTGCACAGAGATTGTGGGAAATAGCACATTTGTGTTTGTTTTGTTGTGACAAGTAACGGCAAATAGTTTCAGCGTAAATTTTCAAACTTTTGACTTCTTTTTGGCAGATATTGTGAGATAAACTGTGGGATGTTACATGTTCACACATGTAACACACTGACAAATGTGTAGAAATATTAGGTAAGGGAAACACTATTCTATTGTAAAACACTCTTTGGTGTGGTTTGGATCTGTGTCCTCAACCAAATCTCATTTTAAATGGTAATCCCCAAGTTAGGAGGTGGGGCCTGGTGAGAGGTGATTGGATCTTGGGGTCAGTTTCTAGTGGTTTAGCACTGACTAGTGTTGGTCTCATGATAGAGCTCTAAGGAAATCTGGTTGTTTAAAAGTGTGCCTGCTTCTCCTTCTGCCATGATTGTTTCTTGAGGCCTCCCCAGCCGTGTTTCCTGTACAACCTGCAGAACTGTGAGCGAATTAAACCTCTTTTCTTTGTAAATTACCCAGTCTTGGGTATTCCTTTATAGCAGTGTGAGACCAGACTAATATACTCCTTGAAACGTAGTTTGTGTGTTCCTTTGAGAAACTTTTTTTCTGTTTTTAATAACCCTTTAAGATGTTTGTTCCTAGATTTACCTAAATCACATTTTTCTTTTCTGTCCTTCGGTTCATTGTGAGACAGTGAACAATTGGTAAGTGTATGTTACATAATAGACTATGTATTTTAAAGTAATTATAAGCTAACTCCTGTTTTACACTCAAATCTAAATAGCTCAATTTTTTTTATTTTCCCCTAGTTCTCAGAATGCTTATTTTCGAGCCCTTTAACAAAATCACAGAAATAAATTATTTCCTGTTAGCCTAGGGCTTCACATTGTTTCCCTTAGGCCATAAAGGATTAAATATATGAATAAGCAAAAATGGCGTTTTTAACAGAGAAAAAAACCTGCCTATATTTTTTGACATAATTAAGTCAACCTAGATTCTATTCCAGGCCTCCTACTATGCTCTCCCCATTAGGGGGTCATTTCTAAGGATTCACAGCTCTTGTAGGTCTAAGGCTATATCTGGGGACCAGAGCAGCCAGCACAGATATTTTCCTTTACTTCGAACTCCACAAACTGACGGGTTCCCTATTTATTAGCTAATAGTTACTTATCCTCTTCCCCATCTTTTAGGTCAACTTTTCAGATAACCTTCCATCAAAGTCTTAGAAATTGTGCAGGAGTGCTAGCCAACGGCCCTGTGGGGGCTCTGTGTGCATGTTTTATGTAAATATAAATAAAACTTGCTCTCTGTTCAGTATCATCTACTTTGCAACATGCCATGATAAAGCTAAGATTTTGAAAGCTAAAATTCTACAAAAATATTTGTATACAAAATGAAAAGGATACAATAAGTTTCATTAAATCTAGTTTCACAGACTCTACCAGAATTTTGACTCTAGCAGAAGTCAAATTTAGTAGAATTTTCTGGTTTGTATGAACATAAAGACAATAGCTAGAATAAAGTTTCATTGGACTTCATGAAGGGAAAAGAAATTGTGGAGAAAGGTTGAATATATATTTTTGTAATTAGGACTATATGTAGTTCATTTTACTGGTTTGTATACCAAAAAATAATAATAACAGTAGGAGTTCACCAAAACCTATTAAGTTGGATAACAGTAGCTATCTTCAGGTTTTCTTCTTACGCAATAGGATGAAATGACTGTTCTTTGTCCTGGCCACACTGGGACTGCAAGATCATGGTGCCCCTGCTCGTTGGATTTGAGCTGTGCAAACCTGTCTGATTTTAGTTTCATGATCTTTTTTATTCAGTCCCCATCATGAATTCTCTAAATTGTTTGGAAAGTTTTAAGCAATTTATTTCTATGAAAACCTTTTCTATCTGTTAAGCAAAATGTTCTCTGTCATTGTGAATTCTTGGATCTTCTTGTCTTTCTAACCACAGCAGGCTGTCCTAGAGTTTTCTGTCAGTTTCTGCATTTGGAAAAGCCTCTGATATTTTGATCCAAGAAACGGAAAATGCAATCATGACCTGTGCAAAACCATAATACATGCTCAGAATTAAGCAACAGAGAGCTTAAGTCAAACACTGCATGTTCTCACTTATAAGTGGGAGCTGAGCAATGAGAACATATGGACACAGGGAGGGTAGCAACACACATTGAGGCGGCCTGTCTGGGGATGAGGTGGGGGAAGGGAGAGCATCAGGAAAAATAGCTAATGCATGCTGGACTTAACACCTAGGTGATAGGTTGATAGGTGCAGCAAACCACGGTGGCACATGTTTCCCTATGTAACAAACATGCACATCCTGCACATGTACCCCAGAATTGAAATTATAATTAATTAAAAAAATAGAAACTCAAAAAAAAAACCATGTTATGCCCAATGTATTAGCCTATTTTCTGATATGCTGATAAAGACATACCGGAGATGGAGCAATTTACAAAAGAAAGAGGTTTATTTGGATTTAGAGTTCCACATGCCTGGGGAAACCTCACAATTGTGGTGGAAGGCAAGGAGGAACAAGTCACATCTTACATAGATGGCAGCAGGCAAAGAGAGAGAGTGAGAGCCAATCGAACATGTTTGCCCTCATCAAACCATCAGATCTCATGAGACTTATTCACTACCATGAGAACAGCATGGGGGAGAGTGCCCCCATGATTCAGTTATCTCCCACCAGGACCCTCTCACAACACGTGGGAATTATGGGAGTACAATTCAAGATGAGATTTGGGTGGGGACAGAGCCAAACCATATCACCTAATGTTCTTGACACCAGTGGGGCAGAGAACATTTGAGGCTATTTGCACCCAAGGCAGTACCTCAGCAGGTTCC
Source organism: Gorilla gorilla gorilla (assembly GCF_029281585.2). Classification (NCBI taxonomy): domain Eukaryota; kingdom Metazoa; phylum Chordata; class Mammalia; order Primates; family Hominidae; genus Gorilla; species Gorilla gorilla. Next base: position 6,965,760 of record NC_073231.2, on the reverse strand, counting down.
ATTTCCACCACAGTATATTAATTTGCAAAGCACAGGCAGCAGAAGTGGACATCCTTGTGAACACTGTTGCCTTTCACTTGTCTTTGCAAGTGCACGCTAGTCTCCATTCTTACATTAGACCTTGAAATCTGATCCTTAACACCTAGTGGGGTAACTAAAAAGTATAAATTAAAAATGAGCACCTCACTTCCATCACTTAAAACAAATCGACCATTGGGCAATCTCAGTGCATCATGAATCTGAGCTAATACTTACTGGATACTACATTTGAGATATACTAGGCACTCCTGTGAATATTATATATTCACTACCATTTAATCTTCAAAAATACTTACAGCCAATACCATTATTGTCTCTATTGCCTCATAGGGTTGTTGTGAGAGATAACTGAGATTACATTTGCAAAACAGCACAAGTGAACACTCTGTAAGTGTTTGGCTTCTTTACAATATTATTAGTAGTAGTAGTGCTAGTAATTTTTTTAAAGAGTAATATCTATTTACAGAAGTTTGAAACTATCTTTAAATGACTGACTGAGAAGTATTTTGAAAAGGTGGAGAAGCTAGAGATAAGCACAGTGTTTTGTTATTAAACATTCTGGGGGGACATTTGAGCAACATAGTGAAACATCGTTGGACAGCCGTGCCTAAGACAACATGGACATGTGGATTGTAAATATTTTAGTTAAATTTTTCTAGTACCAGCTGTATGACTTTAGACCACAACTCTCCAGGGCAACTCTATCAACAGCATTATTTTATGAATTTGGAATCTAAAATTCAGAGGGGCGGGATGGAGCTAGAATCTTCACCTCATCACGTCTGATGCATGGATCTTCGATATATGGAATAATATTAGAATTATGTGTATACTCAAGGAAATCCTTAAAATTCAGACTTTTCATTTTAAGAAGTAAAGAAATATATTGACAGCATTTCTAAAAGTAGCGAAGGTTGTGACAGACCATTTATTATGCCAAGCAAACAGAAAATATATTTGGATTTTATGTGTATTCTTCCCATCCGTAATTCAATACCTACCCAATTTTATTAGTTTGCTAGGGCTGCTGTAAGAAATTACCACAAACTGGGTATTTTAAAACAACAGAAATTTATTCTTTCGCATTTCAGGGAGGCCAGAAGTCTGAAATCAAGTTGTCAGCAGGATTGGTTCCTTCTGGAAGCTCTGAAGCAGCACCTTCTCAGGTGTCTGTCCCAGCCTCTGGGGGAAATCCTGGCTGTTCCCTGGCTGTTAGAGGCATCCCCCATGATCTCTGACTCCATCCTCACACCACCTTCAGTGTAACTCACGTCTCCCTTTTCTTTGCTGATCTTTGGTTTTCTTTGATGATCAGTGACATCAGTCATTGGATTTAGCTGTCCATCCTAAATCCAAGTTATCTCTTCTCAAGGTCCTTGACATAATTACATCTGGAAATACTCAAGTTTCCAAATAAGGTCACCTGCCATACTTCCAGCTGGACATGAATTTTGTGCAGATATCTTTTTTTTTTTTTTTTGAAATGGTGTTTTGCTGTTATTGCCCAGGCTGGAGTTCAATGGCGCGATCTTGGTTCACTGCAAACTCTGCCTCCCAGGTTCAAGCGATTCTCCTGTCTCAGCCTCCCAAGTAGCTGGGATTACAGGCATCCGCCACCATGCCTGGCTAATTTTTGTATTTTTAGTAGAGACAGGGTCTCACCATGTTAGCCAGGTTGGTCTCGAACTCCTGTGACCTCGTGATCTGCCCGCCTTGGCCTCCCAAAGTGCTGGGATTACAGGTGTGAGCCACGGTGCCCGGCCTGGGCAGATACCATTTAATCCACTACATCAGTCATCACTTCTTCAAGAAATGAAGACGAATTGCTTTCCTGCTGCCTATCTGAGTCATTATCCAGTATACCTGAAGCAAATTATTGTATGTGTTCTATGGAACTGTAAAAGCTTAATATATGTTTTCATGGTTTTTCAATCTGTGAAAGCATGTTATTTTCACAATTTTAATTATAAAGTGTAGAATATTATGTAGTGAATAACCATGTATTCATCACACAGATTGGACAGTTTCCAATATTTTTTCTCAGATTTCTTTCTTAATATAAGGTTAATAAAACATCACAATACAACTAGAGGCTGATTGCACCCATATACCTGTGCTTGGTCTGACAGCTGGGACATGTCATTCTTATGTATATGTCCACAATCTTGTATGACAGTTTTGTTTTGTGTGTATACGTGGGTGTTTTATTTCTAAACTAATGGTCTCATGGTGTGTGTAGAATTTTGTACTTTGCTATATTCAACATTATGATTTTGTGATTTCTGTAAACTGAAATTATGTATGCTAATTTATTTATTGAAACTGCTCTAAAATACTAAACGTTATGAATGAATCACAATTTAGTTATCCGTTTTGTCAATCTGGTGAAATATTAGGGTTTTCTGGCTACTAAACCAAATGCTACCACAAAAATCACTGTTCAGGACTCCATGTCAATGTGTCACTTAGGACTCATACCTGAAAATAGAAATCCGTGTATTGACGATGTACATCTTCACGTCTTTAAATGCTGCCAAGTTGATTTCCAAAGAGGTTGTCACAGGTTACATTCTATTAATAGTTTCTAAAAATAGTCTCTCCTCACATGATTGCCAGCGTTTAGTATTTTCGGGGAAAATTTATATTCTGCCCATTTGTTGGGTCTAAAGTGATGTATCACTGACATTTTGATTTACATTTTTCTGACTCCTAAGGAGATTCTTATCTTTGTACATAATTTATTGCATATTATTTTGCTGAATTGTAAGATATGTTCTCATGCAATTTTATTTAAATTTATGAAATCCTGTAACTGCTGTCTGAATTACTTTTTTTTTTTTTGAGTCAGAGTCTCACCCTGTCGCCCAGGATACAGTGAGGTTGGCACGATCTCGGCTCACTGCAACCTCTGCCTCTCAGGTTCAAGTGATTCTCCTGCCTCAGCCTCCTGAGTAGCTGGGACCACAGGTGCCCGCCACCATGCCCAGTTAAGTTTTGTATTTTTAGTAGAGACAGGGTTTTGCCATGTTGGCCAGGCTGGTCTCAATCTCCTGGCCTCAAGTGATCCACCCACCTCGGCCTCCCAAAGTGCTGGGATTATAGGTGTGACCCACCGTGCCCGGCCCAACTAACTTTTGGTGCTCCTTCCTACTGATGTTTTAAATCAGTATAGTTAAATTTATCCACTCTTCTTTAAACTTTAAATTATATCTTATTTAAAATAATCCATCTGTATCAAAACTTCTAAATGTTTCTATATTTTCAAAAAAAATTAAGTTACACTATTTCTATATATTTTTAATCACCTTCTTATAGTTGTTTTGTGTACTGTGTAAAATAAAACCCCAAATTTATCTTTTAATTTTTTTTGAAGAGTTAGTGATTCACCTCAGCAGAGTCACAAAATATTCCATCTTTTCTAAATGTAAAAAGAGATATAAATGGGTCGGTTCTTATACTGTTTTATTATTTTCTGCATATATTAATTTCTTTCATTAAATTTTATTAATTCCTAAAACTTCTTATTAATCATTTTATTTTTCTTAATGTACAATCTCCATCCTTATTCTTCATTTTCAAGTTAGTACCAAATATTCTTGGTCATTTATGCTTCCTTGTGAAGATTAACTATTAATCTTATTATTATGTCCCTGAAAAATAATCAGTTGTGCTTTCAAACAGAATTGCTTGGAATGTTTGAATTAATTTGGGGAGCACTTATTATATTTTCTTTTTCTTTTCTAGATGCAGGAAAAATCTCCTAATATATTCAGAATTGATGTCTAATCCCCCATAAAATACATTGTTTCCAACATAAAAATCAGGTACATCTTTTGTTAGAATTTTCTAAGGTTGTCTGGGTTTATTGTGAATGGAGTCTTTGTTTTGATAACTACCAATTTAAATGAGCTTTTTATGGAGGGTAGAGACGCTATTGTTTTTGCACCGTTATCCAACAATTTTACTCAACTCCTAATTAAAATGTAATAATTAGTCTGAACGAATTCTCTTGGCTGTCCTGTGTCGTCAGTCATTGAGCAGGCTCATATGCTCCTGCAGGAGGACGGCTTCCCCACAGGACAGTGAGCAGACAGCAGGGAGAACAATAATCTGAAAAGAAGGAATATTTGTAATGTGCAGGGGTGCTCAGACGGTAGTGATCTTACATGTTTCTTAACAATTCTAAATGTTGTGAAACAACGCTCCACGGGTCTCTTGCATTTCTGCCAACACGGCATGTAGACACAAGGGCAGCTTTTGGTCTGGAATATCTTCCAAAGGTTGTTTGTATAATGATTAACCTTAAAAGACAGGAGACATTTAGTCATGTGCAGGCCGGAGAGCTGGCTTGTCCACTGACCGCTGTGTAGCACAGATGATCTGTGCGTCTAGAACAAACGTCAGGACAGTTCTGCTTGCTTTGCCTAACTGTGAGGGCTTCTAAGCTTGCCATTCTATATGTCTTTAATCAACTTCTTAATAGTTTTTTGTGTACTATGTAAAATAAAACCCCAAATTTATCTTTTAATTTTTTTTGAAGAGTTAGTGATTCACCTCAGCAGAGTCATGAAATATTCCACCTTTTCTAAATGTAGAAAGAAATATAATGGGGCTGTTATTATATTGTTTTGTGTTTTTGCATATATTAATTCCTTTGCGTTAAATTTTTATTAATTCCTAAAACTTATTAATAATTTCATTTTTCTTAATGCACAATCTCTATCCTTATTCTTCAGCAGTGATGCAAACCCACTTCACGCGCAGCACCCAAGTGCACCGTACCACACAACGCTGTGACAACACTAACACGAAGCTGATGCTGATTGCTCAACAGTGAGGGATCCCTGCCCAGCAGCGGCCAGCACCATGGAGCTGGTAGGTTAACTCATCAACTTGTAAGCATGGTAAAATCTCAGGCCCTTCAGAGTTCTTGACAAGAACCACACCCCAGGGAGCAGTAGAACTGTGTAGATAGAACCTGGACCACCTAAGCTTATTTTTCTGGTGAGTAAAATATAGTCAAGATAGTGAACATGTTAGTCATGGCAACTCCAAGGAACACTGAAATTCTGTTTGCCAATGTGTGTAGTCAGAGACGAAAACAAAATGGAGTGACCAATTTAGAGGACTTCCAGTTGTGTCCTGGTCATTACTGATGCTTTCTAGTCCTGATTGCTTTTTAAGCTGTAGATTATTGTTGGAATTAAAGCTGCCTTGCTGGAAGATATTTAGCTATTTGAACTACTTGGGGTTGTTGTTGACTATTTAAAATAAGTGTTTCCGAGTATCAGTGATCCGTTTTGAGCTACACACATAGATTCTTTTTATACCAGGAAACTGTCTTTGTTATTTCTATGATGTTTTATAAAAATTTCTTTGGGAATAAAACTGACCCAGGTTCGGCCGGGCACAGTGGCTCACGCCTGTAATCCCAGCACTTTGGGAGGCCGAGGCAGATGAATCATGAGGTCAGGAGATCGAGACCATCCTGGCTAACATGGTGAAACCCCGCCTCTACTAAAAATACAAAAAATTAGCCGGGCGTGGTGGCGGGCACCTGTAGTCCCAGCTACTAGGGAGGCTGAGGCAGGAGAATGGCGTGAACCCGGGAGGCGGAGCTTGCAGTGAGCCGAGATTGCACCACTTCACTCCAGCCTGGGCGACAGAGCCAGACTCCGTCTCAAAAAACAAAAACAGCAAAAAACAAAAAACCGACCCAGGTTCTAGACTGTTCTTTCACCTGTTTATGGGCTGTATTCTAATCAGTGCCCTTTGCTTTTTATTCTAGACTAGCGTCTCATGCTTGTAATCACCAGAACTTATATACTTTGCTAAATTGGTGGCTTTGCTTGTTAATCCTTCTTACACTGATTTCCATACTGTTACTTCAAATTTTGATTTCTTACCAAGCTCTATGTTTAATTTTGCCTGAATCTTACTCAGCTAAGTCCTTTTATCTCAGCCCATTGACATTTTTCTTATTTCACAAATACATGTTTTCTTGAATTTTACTGAAAATACAATATAGAAGCTTTCTCAAGTTTTTAAAAAATTCCTCCAACAGTAAATCTATTTGTTGATATAAAGCCATAAAAATGATACAATTGACTCTGGGGACTTGGGGGTAAGAGTGGGAAGGAGGCGCGGGATCAAAGACTACACTTAGGGTGCAGTGTATACTGCTTGGGTGACGAGTGCACCAAAATCTCACAAATCACCACTAAAGAGCTTACTCATGTACCCAATTACCATCTGTACCCCAATAACTTAGGGAAAATAAAATAAAAAATAAACATTTATAAAAAGAAATAAAATAAAATAAAAATATAGCAAGTTTCATATTCTTTTTTCTTCACACTGTAGACTCTTTTCATCATTCCGATGTTGGGAATTTTTGTCACAGCTTTGAACAGAAGAATTCAATAAAGGCCAAGTATTTTCAAAATCTGTGGTGGTTGACTTATTCTTTGATCTCCTCTCTGCACAAGCTGCTAAGAAGAAACCTCGCTTTTACATTTTAATCTGGTATTGATTGATGTAAAGTTACATTACCAATTCAGTGATCCAAAATTTATTCAAGGGCATGTGGGCACTCTTGGGATAATGACCCTTTTTATCTCTCATCCCCAGGCCACAAATCGGTTTCTAACACAGAGCTTTCATGTCCATTTTAGATTTTGCAGCAAACACCTCCTAGATATTCTGATTTTGCTTCTGTGCCTACTGCTTTGCGGAGTGTCTTTTCCACCCAGTGATCTGTCACTATGTCGTGCTGTAGGATTCTGAACACTAGCTGGGGTTTTCACCCAGTGGCTCCACAAATTAATGTGATGAGCCAGGAGCAAAGGGGCTTGCACAGAGTCTGCTTCTCAGCGACCTCCTCATCTTGTTTGCATTCTCACCCTCATCTTTCCAAGTTCAAGGCTCTTAATGTGGTCCTGTGGCACTCCCCACACATTCTTCATTAATGCATGTCTTTCTCAGGTTGGGGCTCGGGAGAAGGTGGTTGAGGCTGGGAGTAGCCTGGTCCTGCCATCACTATGCATGGAAAGTTACGACGATGTTCCAGTTTCTGACAAAGGAGACTCATTCCCCTTCTCCCAGGCTTAGTGCTGACGGTCTCACTTGCATCGTCTTCGTTTTCCCCATGTGAGTCTTAGAATTTTTTTTTTTTTTTTTTTTTGAGACAGAGTCTCGCTCTGTCGCGCAGGCTGGAGTGCAGTGGCACCATCTTGGCTCACTGCAAGCTCCACCTCCCAGGTTCAAGCGATTCTCCTGCCTCAGCCTCCCGAGTGGCTGGGATTACAGGCACCTGCCACCACGCCCGAGTACGTTTTTGTATTTTTAGTAGAGACAGGGTTTCGCCATGTTGGCCAAGCTGGTCTCGAACTCCTGACCTCATGATCCACCCGCCTCGGCCTCCCAAAGCTTGGATTACAGGTGTGAGCCGCTGTGCCCGGCCCTTAGAATGTTTTAAATGCACGTACTTCCACTGTCGTCTACTTCCCTGTGTGAGGGAAATCTTTGAGATAGAACTTGTCCTCCCGTTTGTCTACCGGGGCTTTCATTTTACAAATCTGTTAAAGTTAACTGGGAGTTTCACATGAGAAAAGTAAGATATGGACTCACATGTAGCAGATACAGTGCAGTAGCTGGAAGAAAGGCTATGGATTCACAAATATCCGGAATGCAAGTCCAGGCCCAATACTTGTGACCTGAGGCAAGGAAGATAATTGATCTCTCTGAGTTATAATTTGCACAAATTTGGGAAGATAATAACGTAAAAAGCAACTACGTCATAGCTATTGCTGTGTATGTATAGCTTCTTGATACTTTTATCTATTCATTAATATAAAAATATCTGTTGAGTGCTAGTCATTGCTAGCATTGTGATAAATAATAACTTGCTTTTGGAATCCAGTAGCAGTTAAAGATAGGAAAAGATCGTTAATTTCTCCTCTGTTACTTGAAAGCTCTTCATAGGAACTGTAAATTTTCAAGACAAGTAGAAGACAGGATTCAGGCAATCTGTTAGGACAATAGATTTTCATGATAAGAAAGTTTACTTAAGCCGAGTAAACATGCAAATTGATAATAAAATGCTTAGCTTCATTCTCCAACACATTCATCACAAATCTTTTCGCATTGAAAAAAAAGCATTCATTTTTTTAAAATGAGAATTTAAAGTAGTGAATCCACAAACCACAGCTTTTCATTTTTAAACTAGTGAAAGATACATACCTAGGTTTGCTGATGGTTTTCTGTTCATCTAAGCCGCAGGGAAAAGATCCATACATAAAAATTAAGGAGAACATATCCTAAAGGAATGATTTGTGCATTACTCCTCAACTGCTTTCATGCAGTCAAGAATTTAAGAATAAAGATGTGTAGGATCTCATAAAATGTAATTGGCTGTAGTTTAACTCTTTTATTCTATGAATGTTGATGATCTAAATCTAACTTTCACCCTTGCCATTTGGTAGAAATAATATTATGTCCCTAAAATAACTTACAGTTTGAAGAATCATAACAAATATTTTTGCAACATCAAATTTTCTTATATTGGGGAATCAATGGTGCTGTTTTGTTTGTTGAGCTTTGAGCTGTGTAGTTGAGTTGCTAATGATATGTTTGGATTACTACTGAGCACAGCAATTGGATGCATGACATATGCGATGGAGGTTGTGTATCGTGGCTGTGTCAGCTGTAATTATAATAGATGGCAGGGAGGAAGACCAACTACGCAGCAATCTGGATGTGGGGCAGATTTAAACCAGTAATTTACAGATTGCTACGTGAGATTATTACAGATTACCAGGAACTGAAAGCCACTGATGAATGTCTTTCCTAGGGTAGATGCACATAATTGTTATTGAGCTGATATTTTATATATGTATACTTATACTTATTTAATCTTCTTAAATACATTGAGATTGCAAAGTGCTTAGGACAGCACTTGGCACAAAGTAAATGTCATACTGGTGTTTATTAAGTAACCATTTGACTAAATGAATGAGCTTCACCTAATAATCTTTCAATAAGACCAGGAGTTGCTCAGTGACAGTTACACGGAGTAAAATGCATAATGGCTTCTTACACAAGTCTAACGCTAATGAATAAGTGTGCTTAGATGTTAAGAATCATGTCATTCAGATACACGGTACTTTTTTTTTTTTTTTTTTTTTTTTTGAGGCAGAGTCTCGCTCTGTCATCCAGGCTGGAGTACATGGAATACAGTGGTGTGATCTCAGCTCACTGAAACATCCGCCTTCCAGAGTCAAGTGATTCTCCCAAGTAGCTGGAACTACAGGCACCTGCCACCATGCCTGGCTAGTTTAGTAGAGACAAGTTTTCGCCATGTTGGCCAGGCTGGTCTCAAACTCCTGACCTCAAGTGATCCGCCCGCCTCGGCCTCCCAAATTGCTGAGATTACAGGTGTGAGCCACTGGACCTGGCCCCAAAATGAAAATCTTCATAGTAAACATAAAACAAATAAGCTAGCCATTAACTAATATAAGTAATCATATTTTAAAGGGAACTACTAAAATGATATCAATAGAGTATAACACTTGTGTAAACATTGGGAATAATTGTTTTAATATCAAAGGGAATTCTTTAGTGTATAAGATAATTTCTCTATAAAGGCAGTAATGTTCAAATGTCTTCTAAGAATATTAGAAATTTTGTAAAAAGTGCTTTGTAAAGTTTATTCGAACACTGCATTTTTTTTTTATCCTGAGTTTGTTCTTTGTTGAATGTATCTTAAAGTTTCTTCGTACTAGTGTATTTAAGCTTTAATACATACATGTATAGGTATATATTTTAAGTGCTTTATAATCTAAAGTTATTTCAGGCACCTGCCAGTGTTCATTTTTTAAATGGAAATTTCTGCCTCGTTAAAAATCAGTATCTCAAACATTCCAGTTTTTTGGGTGGTGACTGGGTGTGGGGCTCCTTTGAGGGACTGTGAGGGTCTAGACTATAGCGGAAGTTATGGGTAGTGAAAGGGCTGCGTGAACAAATTTGCTGTCCCAAATTTTGTGATTCATTTTGAGTTAATGTTCTTGGGAAGGGTGTAACATCTGTCTCTAGATTCACATTTTTTGCATGTGGATATCTTGTTTTTTCAGCACTCTTTTTTTTGAATGAACTATCCCCTTTCCATTGCAGTACTTTTGTTCCTTTGTCAAAAACCACTTGAGTATATGTGGGTCTCTTTCTGGGCTCTCTAATCTGTTCTACTGACTGATGTGTTCGTTCTTTCTCCAGTACCACACTGTCTTGATTATTGCAGCTTTATACTAATTCTTGAAGTCAGTTAGCATTGTTAGCATTGCTGTAAGTATGTGTCAATCTTGGATGAATACTATCCCAATCCTCCTAAAACTCCTCTGTCTCTCTCTGCCTGTATAAATGAAATCTTAACTTTTCTACTTCAGAACATGACTCTATTCCTCTGGAGTCTGTGTTTCTGGGTGGTCCATATACTTTGTGCCTGAAAAATTCTCTTTAAATTAGATTCTGAACTTTTTTATTATTTTAGGGCGACAGGGCTACGGGGAGATTCTGGCTTATCCATTTTAAAGGATTCTTGTCCAAGCAAGGCCAGGATGATGAACTATCGAGGGGAGGGGATGAGGAATTTGATCAGATATCAAGGGTGGGAATTATGGCAACCCAGCCAGATTTTAGCCAAAAGTGAGCTAAGCTGGCTGCGGACCGAGCCTAAGTTCAAGGCACAATCAAGAGACTCAGAGAAGTCTGACACACATTTTATCCGGAGAGAGCTTTTGCCAATATTCAGAAAGCTCTTTCTCCACAAACCAAGGGGTTCACCAGCGAAGCAGCTGACATGCCTGGCATCCGTTTTGGTGCAGACCCAGGGGAGGGACAAGAAACCCACCCAGGACCCCTTCCCTCCCCAGCCTCTCTACAGAACAGAGGCCTGAGTGTGCGGAGGGAGGGAAACAGGCTCCGGGGCCTCCAGGGAGCTGGTGGTGAACTCTCACTCCAGATGGGGGACAGAATCGGGGGGAATAGTGGAGGATCAGGAGAAAAGAGGGTACCCCTACCTTGACACCCAGGGACAAAGACAGGCAAAGCTGATGTCTAACCACACACACACCAACCACAGGCCCGAGCAGGAGGATGTTGGGAAAATATGATTAAAAACAATATTTCCCCCAGGTCCAGAAAACCTCTCTACAGGGGTAGAAGACAAAAAGAACAATTGTGTCACTGAGTAAGTATTAAACTAGAATGGGATACACGTCACACTGCAGTCTGCTGAGAGATGGCAAAGAAGGAAAGAGATCTCATCCTTTCATACAACAGGCAGATACAGCTCGTTACAAAGTTGTTTTCAAGATTAGCGAACAGTAGCTAGCCCTTAGGTAGAACAACTCCTCAGCATCACTGATTACACATAGTTCATCTTAGATTGACCTGGTAATTGAGATGACCATCTGTGTTAGCTAATTGGCTTTATCCAGTGGAAAATAAACTCCTCATATCCCAGTGAAATGATGTAGTTTTGCAACTTGGAGCCAGGTGCCCCAGGAAATTAGGCTCCAACGTTCCCTCAAGAACAGAGACAGGGGCTCTATCTTCCTCAATGTTTGCATTACAAAGAGATGGCTCCCAGGTCTTAGGAAAGGCATTTCTGGGTCATACAGTTGACAAGAGGCATATCTCATATTCACAAGACTTCATATACATTTCAAAGAAAGGAGAAAGTACTTGTAATCACAAATTTGTGAAAATAAATTCTCTTAGGAAAAAGAAGGGAGGAAAACCTCTTCCCTTATTTTGGAGAAGGAGAACTCAGCCTCTTATTTTTAATTTGCATTTATTTGTCCTTTCACTGGTTTGTATAACAAGTAACAAGAGTATACTTCTGGGAGAACAGGCGAGACACAAGAGCTTAAAAAGGGAGACTTGGTAAGGTCCAACACAAAGAGAAGATAACATTCAGAATCAAAAAGAACAAGACTTTGTTCTGGCAAGCCACCCCACCCTGCACACAAGTTATCTGTATAAAAAAGGTAAAAGTTTTAGGGCACAGAGGGTTACTATAGCACACACCAGGTCCTAGATTAATGCAAATCTCACAGAAAATGGCCAGCGAAGGGAATTAGTGGACATATCCCACCATAAAATCTCTTTACCTCCACCATTATAGTCCTTGAAAACATGCCTGGCTTTTAACTAAAACTTATAATAAGGTCCATGAGACGGCTAAAACAACCAACACACTCCTAAGACACAAAGAAATTATCAGAAGCAGACTCAAACATGACATACATTTTCAAAATGTCATGGACAATTTGAAAACACCCAGGGAAAAAAGAAAAAAAATTACGTTTAGGAGAAAACAGTAAGAATTACTGCAGATTTGACATCAGAAACCCTGTCAGCCAGAAGATATATTAAGTTATATGTTTAAAGTTGTTTTTTTTTTTTTAAAAAAAAAAAAAAAGACAACACCCATGTTTATAGCAGTGCAATTTGCAAATGAAAAACTATGGAACCAGCCCAAATGTCCACGAATCAATAAGTGGATACCATGCAATACTACTCAGCCATAAAAAGGAATGAAATAATGGCATTTGCAGCAACCTGGATGGAATTGGAGACCATTATTCTATGTGAAGTAACTTGGGAATGGAAAACCAAACATCATATGTTTTCACTTATAAGTAGGAGCAAAGCTATGAGGATGCAAAGACATAAGAAAGATACAATGGACTTTGGGTACTCTTGGGGAAAAGGGTGGTGGGAGTGAAAGGGATAAATGACTATGCATTGGGTACAATGTACACTGCTTGGGTGATGGGGGCACCAAAGTCTTAGATATTACCACTATAATACTTATCTGTGTAACCAAACACCACCTGTTCCCCAAAAACCTATTGAAATAAAAGAAATACATTTAACTTACATTACAGAAATTAAAAAAACAAACCCTGTCAACCCCAAATTCCATGCCCATAAAAGTATTTTGAAAAGGACTGAGAAATAGTCAGTTAAAAAGAAAAAAAGAAATAAAGGAGGAAAAAGGGAAGGAAAGAAGGAAGGAAGGAAGGGAGGGAGGGGAGGGAGGAAAGGAAGGAAGAAAGGAAGGAAGAAAAAGAAAGAAAAGAAGGAAAGAATTTATTTTCAACAGGCCTACTTTATAAAACATGATGAAGCTTTTTGGGCCAGGTACGGTGGCTCATGCCTGTAATCCCAACACTTTGGGAGGCTGTGGCGGGCAGATGACAAGGTCAAGAGATCAAGATCATCCTAGCCAACATGGTGAAACCCAGTCTCTACTAAAAATACAAAAAAAAAAAAAAAAAAAAGAAAAGAAAAAAGAGCTGGGTGTGGTGGCACGCATCTGCACTCCCAGCTACTTGGGACACTGAGGCAGGAGAATCTCTTGAACCCGGGAGGAAGACGTAGGTTGCAGTGAGCCACATTTGCGCCACTGCACTCCAGCCTGGCCGTAGAGAGAGACTCCATCTTAAAAAAAAAAAAAAAAACAAAAAAACAAAAAAAAAGAAAACTTTTTTGGCTGATATAAAATATGTTTCTGAAACTTGGATCAACAGAAGGAAACAAATAGCACTGGAAATGGGATGAATGAAATTAACATTAATCTTTTTTTGTTTGAATTACTCAAAATTATTTTAGCAAAAAATAACAATAGCTTGTGTGTTTATTGTATGTGTAAACATAGAAATTATGAGGAAATTGTACAAATAATGGGAGGGAGGAATTGAAGGGGTGAGCTTGAAGGGGTTACCACTGTCCAAATATAAGAAAATATGAGCATGAAAAAATGATAGTGCAAAAAGAGTATTCTATGGAATAAAACACATAGAAAATAAAAATAAAACAAAATGCAATCTCAGCAGCCTATACTGGTAGAAATACATAAATGGATAAATGAGAAAAGCTATCTAATAAACAGAATAATGGGTTTGGAATACTATCAATGAAGTCTAAAATTAGTGGGTAACATTTTGAGGATAAACAAGATATTTGCATCATCTCAAATTATCCTTCCATAAATTAGCTATTTATTGAAGTGGGAAAGTTTTTACTTTATATTTATACCACCTTATAAACCAAAGCGGGTATCGCCAATATTGGGACAAAAAGACCTTGGGTACCTTCCTATGGGAGGCATTAAGAAGCATTCTACAACACTTCCAGGTTTCCTGCCCAACATACGTTACCTTTATCTACAGCTAAAGGAATTCCAGGCAAATACAAATTAAGGTACATTGTACAAAATAATTATCTATAATCTTTAAAAATGTTATCATAAAAAGATGACAAAGACAATGATAGCTCAGAGCATGTTTAGATTAAAGAAGATATAATAAGCTGGAACCTGGTCTGGAAGAAGGGGAATAAAGGTTACAGACATAGCTCCAAAAAAATGTAACTGAGAAAAGTAATGATCCTTGAATACACACAGATAACTGAGTTGTATCAATGCTGGCTTTCCTTAGTTTGATAGTAATTCTGTAGTTCTGGAAAATAATGTCCTTGTTCTTATGAAATGCTGAAGAATTCCAGTAAAAGAGTCTCTAACTTCCTCTCAAATCGTTCAGAAAATGTACCTGTGGGCAATGCATACTTGTGTGTAGTTCTGTGTGTGTGTGCGCGCATGTGTGTAGTTGTGTGTGTGTAGTTGCGCGCGTACGCGTGTGTGTGTGTGTGTGTGTGTGTGTGTGTGTAGGGAATGGGATGGCAGACAGGAAGCAAATATGTGAACCCAAATCTAGGTGAAGGTTATATAATTTCCTTGTGCTATTACTGAAACTTTTGACACATTTACTAGTATATTAGAGTATAAATTTGCAAACATTTTTAAAATAAAGGTTAAATACCTAACGAATCTAAGTTCAAGCACCTGTGAGTCCAAGTCTCAATCTTTTTAAGGACAGTATAATGTATCTTCCAATTTCTCATCATCTCGTTTTTTCCCAGACTAAGTAATCTATAAATATTCGACCTTATGGAGTAGGAAGGTCAATGAAGGAAATAGAATGCCCATTGGATTTCTAACGGATCAATGAGTGTCTCCAAAGGCAGACATAAAAATCATCAAATGTCAGATAATCTATATGAAATGTTAAGAAAATCATCGTTATCTAAGGAGCAATAATAGTCTTTATCTTTCTGTTAGATATTCTTTTCAGAATATTTTGGCTAACTTTCCTTTGACATATATTTGAATATACACAATAATTTTAAAATGTCATCTTTGTAAAATCAAGCGGCTATATTTGTAGATTCCTCTCCCAAAAAACATCAAAGATATTTTTTTACCTTCGCTTGCCATCCACATTAGTGTTTTATTCAAAAGTGATGAGCAATGTCTCCTGTGGTGTTGACATATACAGTATCTTTAACGTGCTTTCTCGAGTCTCTTTTTATCCCTTTGCATTCTGAATTTCTTTCTATTTATGATACAAAGTAAAATAAAGCCCATTAAACCATTTATTTACATGAAATCAGAGCATTTGTTCAGACCCAGCATGTGGTCTGAAGAAAGATATTCAAGCACGCATCTTTCTTTCTTTCTTTTTTTTTTTTTCTTCTCTCTGATTGCACCATTTCTTTGATCAGCTCAGGAAGGCTGTGGAAAGTCGGGATATTCAGAATGTAAGATGAAATCTTTGCTTTAACGCTCTGTGTTTAGTGTAGGTCCTGAACCTCAAATGTGGCTGTGCTGCCTGAGTCACCAGAACTTCTGTGACAGCTCGAATTCCCTGTGCTTGAGTCCTGTTTGCTTTTTCAAGGAAGAATCAGTAAGGGTGATGTTTCATGCCCACTGATCCTGGAGACCTCCCAAGAGACCCTGGGTCCTGGGTGTGATCTGTAAATCGGTGATAAAAAGTTCTTGCCATAATCTCCATAGGAAAAAAAAAAAAAAGGAAATGCCTTATGTAAATATCTGTATCTGCTCATCTGTGTATTAGTCTGTTCTCATGCTTCTAATAAAGACATACCTGAGATTGGGCAATTTACAAAGGAAAGAGGTTTAATGGACTCACAGTTCCACATAGCTGGGGAGGCCTCACAATCATGACAGAGGGCGAAGGAGAAGCAAAGGTACCTCTTACAGGGTGGCAGGCAAGAGAGCTTGTGCAGGGGAACTCCCCTTTATAAAACCATCAGAACTCATGAGACTTCTTCACTATCATGAGAACAACGTGGGAGAGACCCACCCCCATGGATTCAATTACCTCCCATCGGGTCCCTCCCACCACATGTGGGAATTATGGCAGCTAAAATTCAAGATGAGATTTGGGTGGGGACACAGCCAAACTGTATAAATCTGCTAAGAAACAGTGTGCTTTTGTTGTTCGTTTATGCTAGACAGAGGAGAGAAAGAGAAAGGTAATATTCACCTATTAGTCGCCAAGTGCAATTATGGTGTAAGTAGCTGGATATAAGAGGTGGAGGTCAGGTCAGGGAGCGGTGGCTCACGCCTGTATTCCCAGCACTCTGGGAGGCTGAGGCAGGTGACACGTGAGGTCAGAAGTTCGAGACAAGCCTGGCCAATATGGTGAAACCCCATCTCTACTAAAAATACAAAAAAATATATATTAGCTGGGCTTAGTGGAGGGTGCCTGTAATCCCAGCTACTAGGGAGGCTGAGGCAGGAGAATCAGGAGGCAAAGTTTGCAGTGAGCTGCGATTGTGCCCCTGCACTCCAGCTCAAGTGACAGAGTGAGATTCCATCTCAAAAAAAAAAAAAAAAAAAAAAGAGGTGGAGGTTAGAAAAGGAGCCATTGATGGAGTCATAGATCCTGGGTTATCAGCAGATTGATGGCATTTAAAACTGTAGAAGAGGGTGAGGTCAGTGAATACATCATGATAGGTAAAAGAGAGGAAAAAAAGTACTTTCAACCAGATCATCCCTATCTGAGAAAGTTAAAAGATGGAAATAACCAGTTTGAGGTTAAGAACTTTTTCATAAGATAAAATAAACCAGAAGCAGAAGGAGGTGTGTGGAAAAGTGGTGAGAATAGAGGCCTGTCGCTGAGGCTGTTCACTTTTTATTCAGACTACTCGAGTGTTACCGGAATGTCCAGGTGGGAGGTAGCCAGATGACCTCTAGCATAGACCATTCTACTCTGAATTTCTGAGAATTGTTCATCCTTTAAGTGCCTATATTTGCAGTTAAAAATTAAATGGATAATTTCAAGACAAAAAACTTAAACTCTCCAAACTCTTTATCCTAAATCAGTGAAACAAACGAAACAAAAGCAGCTTTCCCATTCTTAAAACATCTATTATCTGCAAATGTTTGGAAAGAAACCACAGAATGTGAGGGTTTGTACCTAAATTAATCAATGAATGTCTGCTGATAAAAAGCCCACTATCTGCAGTCAGAATCAAAAATTTGATACACATGGAAAAACTTAAGAGACCATTAATTTTCCCAAATATTTAAAATAGATAAAATATGACCTTAGTCTAATTATGCAAAATCATTTTAACACTTGATTTTCTTGTTGAAAACTTAAATTTATCAACTGACTGTGCCTGTGATTTATTTAACATACATTTATTTTATTTCTGCTGTGTGTTGGGCATTATCAAGGGCTATAGCGACACAAATAAAATGAAATCCATACTTCTTGCCCTTTAGGAACTTGCATGATTTTGGAGAAATAAAAAATGAAAACAACTACAATAAAATATGACACTGGTAATGATAGAAATCCCATTTACTATTATTTTATTCAGTAAAAATGCCATGTATTTCATGATAAAATGAAAGTCCTTATTAGTGTACTCAGATAGAAACTGCCTATCTAGGTCTCTATTCTAAATAGATTGGAAAGAGTGGCTGTTGTGTTAGATTTCCCTTGTGTGAATACAATCTTTTTCTACTTATAAAGCTGTTTTATTTTTTTAATTGGTCAAGGAAAATAGCCTCTTACTTATCAGGATTTAAGTATCCATTCATTCTTCATGCTTTTTGTTTTAACATTTTCTTCACAGCTTAATGGACACCATCCTTCTTGTTTCTCCTCTAAGCATTTTGAATCCACCTTAGTAAGTTCTTCTTCCTCTGATCTCTAAATATCTGCATAATCTAGATTTTCTTCTTCAGAACTCTTCTCTCATCTACTTATCTTCATGTCTTCAATGACCTCAGCCTCCTCTCTGGTTTTAAATACATCAACTTGCTGATAATCTAGGATCTATAACTCCATCGATGACTCCTTTTCTGACCTCCATCTCTTACATCCAACTACATGCACAATAATTGCACTTGGCACTAACAGGTGAATATTGCCTTTCTCTTTCTCTTCCCTATCTAGCATAAACCAACACACAAAAGCTGACTATTTCTTAACTTCCTTCTTTCATAGAGCAAATAGAATCTGAAAACCAAGCCATTACTAGAATTTTAGTCAATTTATTAGTTTACATTTTTCTAGAAAGTGTGCATTTCAACAATGCAAGCTTTCAAATGTGTGTTATTCTAGTGCCCAGATTTAGGTTTCTAGTGGAGAGATGTTGACGTTCAAGTATTATTGTATCATCCTTGGAGTCTCACGTAAAGGCAACTGCTTTCTGTGGCTTCTAGGACATCCGCCTTCACCTTCCTGTTCCAAGTGACAATTTCCATCAAACAGGACAAAAGTACTTTCAATTTCTGTAAAGAGCAAGCATTGCCACATTCTCTTTCTCTCTCTCTCTCTTTCTCTCTCTCTCTCTCTCCCTCCCCCTCCTCCCCACCACTCTCCTGGATATTCTCTGTCAGTTATGCTCTCTACTTGCGGAGGGTTTCAGAAATGTTAAGGATAAACAATCACCCACATGATTTTTTTTAAAAGGCAGAAACTTTGGTGATTTTATCTACAACCGTACTGTGTAAAAAAGTCTCTATTTGACTCAGGTGGTTAATATATCTTTGTGACTTTGTTAATTGGAAGGAAAAAATTATTACTTGGAAGAAACAAACTTACACAATAAACTAAAAGAAGGAAAAAATAAAGTAGCTGTCTTATAAGAAATAAAATTAAGTCCTCGAGAAACTTAAGTTCTAGAGCACATTTTCTATCTCGCTTAGCTCATTATCACCATAAACTTTCAAAAAGAGGGGAAAGAAGTTTTAAGTTTGACTTTTAGTCAATGCACGTTAGCATTTCTTTTAGGACACCTGTTCTACTGCTCCTTAAAGAACATCTATTTCAGGTAAGGTGAATAGTTTCAAATGGAGTTTTTCACCTAAGTCAATAGAAATCGAAATTTTTATCAAGAACTGGGAATTTCATTCTGTGTAGGATTAAAGAAAAAGCACCTAAGATTTGTAGATTGCCTTTTCACATTAAAGAACAAAGAGGTTCCTTTCTTTTTGAATAAAAAAGCATAAATATACTTTTAAACTTTATTTTCTACAAAATAAATATTTGGGACACCATTCCCATTTTTTGATTGACTACGTATTGTGCTCTAAAATAATGTTTGTATAGGTTTTGGGGAGGGTGCAAAACATGGTAACGTCCATGAATACCGTGATATCTGGGTCAGCTGCAGAGAAGAAGTCTTTGCAGTACCCGGTACTGTGCCTGCACACTCCCACCACAAGCGGTCCTTAGTGGTTCTTGTCCTGTCCCCAATTGACCTTCCTCTGAAGACCCAGTTTCATGGAGCAAGAGCAGAGGGCTCTGCACAGGCCCCGTTTTACCCCTGTCTGAGTCAGTATGGTCTGCAGTAACAGGGTACCATATTGGGTGGCCTAATGACAGACACCGACTTCTCACAGTTCTGGAAACTGGAAGTGTGAGATCAGGGTGTCAGGTGCTCAGCCCTGGCCAGGGCTGTTCCAGGCGGCCCACCTCTGTCTTCTCACTGTAAACCCACATAGGGGAAGGGGAGGAGTGCTTTCTAGAGCTTCCTTTATAAGGGCACTAATCGCAACCAAGAGGGACCAACAGGGGTCCATCCTGAAGACCTAATCACTTCCCAAAGCCATGGTTTCCAAACACTGTTGTCTCAGAGGTTAGATTTTAACATAAGGATTGAGGAGAGAGACACAATCTTTTAGTCCATAAGGAGGTAGGAGGTGGCCTGGACTCCAGAGGGACTCGGACACTGGACCAAATTGAGGACTAGCTAAAACAGGGCTGGATAGAAGCAGCCTCCATAAGACACACCCTGTGTGCCATGCCAGTTTACCATTGCCATGGCAACACTCAGATGTTACTACGCCTTTCCATGGCAACAACCGGACAACCTGGAAATTATCACGCTCATCCTAGAAGTGTCTGCAAACACTGCCCCTTAATTTGCATATAATTAAACGTGGGTGTAAATAACACTGCAGCACTGCCTCTGAGTGGTGACTCTGGGCTCACTGCCTAAGGGGTGCCCCGCTTCATGGGGAGCAGTACCTCTGCTGCTGCTGCTGCACACTGCAGCTTAAGTAAAAGCTGCTGTTGAACAGCACTGGCTGGCCCTTGAATTCTTTCCTGGGTGAAGCCAAGAACCCTCCTGGGCCAAGCCCCACCATTGGGTTCACCTGCTCTGCATGGATAACCCTCCCTAAGCAGCCTGCTGCTACACCTCAACATGCTATTTTGAGGTCCACACTGTGCTACACTTTAAAGTCATACGTAAGTCACTACAATAATAACCGCAGTGACCTGCGAATCAGGGTGGGTCTTCACCATCCCAGTCCAGGTGTGAGAGGGAAGGCATCCTAGGGTGAAAAGAGGAGGTTTGCAGCATCTCTTGATACTGAGCAACTGAAGTGGGGGGTGTGTTGCGTGGTGAGAATCCCCAACACGAGTGAGGAAAAGCAGCAGCCCTGAGCTCTGAGGCCTGTGGGGTCTGCAGGGTGTTGTGCTGAAGCCTGTGGCATACACAGGCCTTTGGTCTGTGTGGACGACTGTGTGTATTCATGTCACATGGAAATCACCTCTGCATCCTCTCACATTGGAACACCTTCCGGAGTATTTCTGTTGCTTAAAAACAGAAGCCACTCTCATGCCCATTTTCACTTGTCTGTTTTTCTTCCCCTGTCTTTGTTGCCAGACAACAGACTAGACTGATTTTATTTTTTATTTTCACTCTGGTTTTTCTTTCTAAAAAACTCTTTGCCTCCTCTCAGCACAGACGAAGTCAAGTCATTACTAGAACAACAGAGATTTCAAGTTGCCAAGTTTTAGATGGGGAAGATGGAGGGAGAAAAAGACCTTGATTGCCAGTGTTTAGGGAAATCAGAAGTTTGACTCTGGCAAATTAAATGGAAGATGCCTGTTAGCTGTTCAAGTGGAGATAAGTCAGTGAGCATCTTTCCCCTAGAAAGGCAGATTACAAATAAATACAAAAGCCTCCAGCACCAGTGTACGCACTGGACAAACACCAAGGGAAAACAAAATCAAAGAAGGCATCTCAGAGGGGTTGACTCATGAGCAGAAGCTGAATGGCATGAGGGCGTGAGGAGTCAAGTAGACTACAGTGAGGAAGATTCCAGGAGGAAAGAAAATCCAGAGTGAGGTCCAGGGTTAAGAGACGGCTTTGTTTGTTTGAAGGCCAGTGGCATTGCCTGCTTGTAAGGAGCCGCCACACAATGGCAGGGGAAGAAAAGCTTGAAAGAATATCGTGAGGTTACGAGGAAAACCTTAACCCATGTTCATGGTGAGACATGGGGTAGGGAAGTGGAGGAGAAAGTTGGAGCTGCGTCTAGATTTCAGAAGAGATGGAAAGAATGAATGCACAGTGGGTTGGTGGCCAGCGCATATTTGGAAATCAAATTCTGACTCCAGACTGCTTCAGCAAGCAGCCCGGAACAGTCAGGACCTGTCCATCCACTGCCAGCTTCCCAGTTGTTTCCTCTGCTTATGGGTCAGCAGAACTGAGATAAAGCTGAACCCCTCACCTAGGATGCCCAGCTTCTAAGCTGGCTGCCACCAGCATCCCCAGTTGTAGTCCTCGTTCACCACCTTGACACCTGGCAGCTGGACACAGTGAGGTTAACCCTCCTTGGACTTACTTTGTGTAAAAGGGGGCATAGAAAGAGTGGAATCCATACAGAATTTAGTGGTGACAAAGGAATGGTAAACTTATTTTGCTAAGAGAGGACATCTTCTAGCAGATCCTGTTGTGGAATGAAACACTGCCCAGAGAAACGATGAGGACTCAAGAGCCAGAGCGCCTGTCTGCAGGAGCGAGGGCACATCCGACCATGAGGGAGTGCAGGCAGGAGGCAGAGGCGGGTCACTAGTCACCATCAGGACAGCTCAGACAGAAGAGACGTCAGCCAGTTAGTGCATGCTGTGGTGAGAATGCTCGGACGTTCAGTCTGCTTAGTATCATCAACCTCATGAAAATTGCTATTGAGTGAGAAGAGACCTAAAGAGAGGGAGTACACAGCCACCAGCCATGGTGGCTCACATCCATGATCCCAGCACTTTGGGAGGCTGAGGCAGGAGGACCACTTGAGGCCAGGAGTTTGAGACCAGCCTGGTCAACATAGCAAGACCCCCATCTCTACAGAAAAATGTTAAAAAAATTAGTTAGGTGTGGTTTCACGTGCGTGTAGTCCCAGCCACTTGGGAGGCTGAGGCAGGAAGATCATTTGAGCCCAGGAGTTTGAGATCAGCCTGGGTAACATGGCAAAATCCCATCTGTACAAAAAATACAAAAAAAATAGCTGGGCATGGTGGTGTGCACCTGTGGTCCCAGCTACTCAGGAACCTGAGGTGGGAGGATGGCTTGAGCCCAGGAGGTTGAGGCTGCAGTGAGCCATGATTGTGCCACTGCACTCCAGCCTGGACGACAGAGCCAGACTCCGTCTCAAAAAAAAAAAAAAAAAAAAAAAAAGAATAGCACTGGGAATGTATTCGTGTTTGATATGGTTTGGATCTGTGTCCCCACCCAAATCTCATGTTGAATTGTAATCCCCAATGTTGGGGGTGGGTCCTGGTGGGAGGTGATTGGGTCATGGGGGTGGAGCCTTCATGAATGGTTTAGCACCATCCCTTTGGTGCTCACCTGCTCTGGCCATGTAACACATACCTGCTTTCCCTTCACCTTCTGCCATGATTGACTATTTCCTGAGGCCTCCCCAGAAGCCACTGTGTTTGCTGGACAGCCTGCAGAACTGTGAGCCAATTAAACCCCTTTTCTTTGTAAATTACCCAGTCTCAGGTATTTCTTTATAGCAGTGGGGAATGGGATGGAGGGAACAGAATAATACGGTGTTTCAAGATCAATAGGTATCAGTTGTGTTGCTTGAATTTTAGACCAATCCCTCTCCTCCCAGTCTCCTACTTCCCTTTCTTGGAGCTGGCATAAGGAAAGGGTAGGGAAGCCCCAGGAAACGCGGATGGACCGAGTGGAGCAGCTTCTTAGGCTCCATCATCCTGGCGGCTCGCTTCTTGGCCTCAGGACTCACCAACACATCTGGCACACAGCAGACGTTTAGTAATATTTTCAAATGAGTGAATGCATCTACTGGGCAGACTCAGAGTCCTGTGAGAAAGAGTGAAAGATGGGAAGCAATCACTGCTTTTCTAATGACATAGTCAGTTTCATTAGGAATTTCAAATATCAGCAAAGGAATAAAAGAATGCTAGGTGCAGTTTATTTTATGTGACATTTGTATCCTCATGTTCGAAGGCATTGCCTACATTTTTGGAGAATTTTCTAACAAATTTTCTTATATACTTCTCAATTTACTTTTTGTTTCTATCATCCCCTAAAGGTCTTTGGGTAGAAATCACTTAGCAGTGGCCCCACAGGTGGTAACGTTCTAGTCTGTTTTGTTCTTATGCCTCCAAAGTAGTTTTTTTGCATGTTGTATATGATCCATACATGGCCATGTATTTCATATGTATTGAAATAAATCCTAGCACATTTCAAAGCAGTACCTGACATTCTACAAGCTTTCTGAGTGGAACTATGTAAGGCAGAAACATTCTGGACTGGAGAAGAAAATATTTTGTGGCAGGGAAACATACTAGAAAATTGACATTGGATCTCAATCCACTGTGAAAAACAAAATAGAGATATTGAAAGCAATTTCTAGTTACTATAGCAACAACAATAGATTTTTTCCCACTATTTGTAGATCATGCATATTAGATTTGAGTATCTATGCTATATTTCCATTTGTATATATTCAAATTAAAAAACATTCCCCAATTAAACTTTTCTCCTTTGCTGCTTCCATCATGTAGGAGAAAATAAAACTCATTTAAAATTAGAATTAAATGAGCCTTTAAATTATCGAAAACAGAAAAGCAAATGGGGAAATAGCTTTCAGATATTTTATTTGCATTGGAAATCTCAGCCAATATTGTACTTCAATTGACCTGTGTTTCCATTCCAGCCACATACATCCTGGAGGCTACGAAAACGTGAGTCCCTCTCCAGCCCACAGCTCTCTCATACCAAATTCTAGTTGCTTAATTTCAGAGAAGGAGAAACCCATGAGCTCGGGCTTCCAGGTGATCTATGAGAGCAGGTTCCTGGTAAAAGACAAGGATTCAAGAAGGGAGCCCCTGAGTGTGTTGGCAATGAGATTTCAAGCAGAAGGAGAAGTTGAGGCTGAAAGGTCTGGGTTTTAATCTGATCTTTGGTGCTTACAGCTGTGTGCTTGTGAGTCTGTTTCCTCCACTGCAAAATTAGATTAATCACCATATTCAAAATGTTGTAAAGTAGATTAAATGAGATAATGTACATAAATCTCTCAGCACCGTGCATGCCATATGGCAAGCGCTCAATAGACATTGATTAATGTTCGTATTATTAAAATGTAGAAAAACCATGGGGTTTCTTCAGACCAAATGAGTACCTTAATACTAAATCATAAATTCCCAAGTTAATACAATACATATATTTACATTGCTTATTTTATGGCAAGTCTGAGAAATATCTTGGGCTAAATTTTGAAGATGAGAGAATGCTAGGCACTGGCAAATTAGAAAATTAAACCTCCCATTTCTCACTGAACCTTTTGGAAAGTCAAGAAAATGAATATCTAAGATGAATGTAATATGCTCTGTGACAGAATTGTAACTAGCTCAATGGGAGCACAGAGTGGTGAGCTGCTAATGGAACTTGGAGAGTAGGCCTCACTGTACTTCCCATTTCACCTGCACATTAAAATACCAGTGCTGGAAAAAAGAGAAGAGAAAGGGCCTTATATTTCCCGATTTCTAGTGTCTATCCTATTTGGTCATAAATTACAAATTCATAGTTACCTTTTAGTTTTTCCAGCACAAAGTGAAAATTGGATTTGTCCCCTTAAGGAGGAGAAAAGACACCAACAAGGAAATAAGTAAAACTGACTCCAAGGTAGACAATAATACACGATAAAGAGAGAAACTAGCAAGGAGCTCAAAGGCAGAAGGCAACACTTCTGAATGGAGGCAAGATGTGGCATTTGAACCAAGGATTAAAGAATGCTTAGAGTCTCGAGTGGCTGAACGGTGTCAAGGAGGCAGGCAGGAAAGGAACAGATGGACAAAACTCAGACCAATTCATTGTCCTGAGTTGCTTTATCTCCTTATGTGGCAATGAGTTATTACCTATGAGCAGATGTGAGCAATATTACATTAAGAGTACACTAAGTACTCTAATAAAATGAACTTTAAAAAAATCTGCATAGTGCAAATGCTACACTATTCCTACCAATGTATACACCCACCTTTCAACTTTTTCCATAGCTGCACTTAATGTTTCAAGTTGATTAGATCAGAAGGAACAGCTCAAAATAAAGAGCTATTTAATTTTTCAAAGAATATGCTCTTTAACTTTTACCAGATATGGTTTGATACCTGTATAAGTCTGTTCTCACACTGCTACTAAAGACACACAGGAGACTGGGTAATTTACTTAAAAAAAAAAAAAGTTTTAATGGACTCCCAGTTCCACATGGCTGGAAAGACCTCACAATCATGGCAGAAGACAAAGGAGAAGCAAAGGCACGTCTTACATGGTGGCAGGCAAGAGAGAACCTGCAGGGGAACTGCCCTTTATAAAACCATCAGATCTCATGAGACTTATTCAGTATCAGGAGAACAGCCCAGGAAAAACCCACACCCATGATTCAGTTACCTCCACCGGGTCCCTCCCAGGACAAGAGGGGATTTGTGTGGGGACACAATTCAAGATGGGATTTGGGTGGGGACACAGCCAACCATATAAATATCATTAGAAGTATTTAGGAGGAATTGGGTATTGTTATAGTATAAAAAGCTAGTGTAAGAAATTATTTAGTCACATGGTCTTGAAGCTCACATTTCATTATTATTTCAAGTTCTGATAATGTAACCAATATATGTAATCCACACACGTTGAAGTCTTTTCTTTATTGTATTTCAAGCCATGCACATTTTGAAGCCAAAGCAAGCTATGCAGAAAACAAGAAACAAAATATAGCAACTCTGTGTTAGAGGTTTATTGCCTCTGAAGTTTTTGTTTGGCTTTATGAAACATCTAACAACCATAACTTAAGCTTTTGAGATTTTTTTAATAAAAAGTTCCAACAGTTTGTAGAACTTCCATTGGATCAGCATCAGAATTCAGATATTTCTACAGACACTTATTCTTACAGGAGCTGAATGAACGTCTGTGAATCACTTAAATTACACTGTGCCTTAGTGTCAAAATATATAAAAGCAGAGTTTAGAATGAGCTCTCATATTTTGGGAATATACATGTTTTGACATCTTTTAAAAAGTGTGGTCTCTAATCTGCAGGTCACCATAAATGACCAGTGTATTTACTGCTTAAGGACTACATAGGCCAATCAGTCATTTATGATCAGCAGAAATTGTGTAGCTTCTCAACATGATTTAAAAGAATATCTTCCAAAAATCAGTCTCATAAGAATGTGAATTTTACCTAATAAGACACACATTATTCATGAATCTTCATCCTACATATATATCTGATATTTAAAAACATTCTAGATTAAGACAAAAGAGAGACAGGTAAGACTTTGAAGGGTTTCTTCTCCAAGGGCCCATATGGGATTCAGAGGCAATGTGTGCTATTAATTATAGACAACTATAGTCCATTCTAAAACAGTCTGTACATTTCATCTAGTTGATCTTTAAGCTGAAACTAATTACAGAAATTTCTAACCCAAAAGGATTATTTTTTTGCAAAATATGAATAGAGTCAAACTATATTATAACAAAAACATCCTTATAATTAAAATGAATGAATAAACAAATATATACTTGCGATGACATCATATGCATGCACTTCAAATTATTCATTTTTATTTGCAAAATGACATAGACATTTTCATATCCTGGGAGGTAATGTGGCCTCGGGGAAGTAGCTGGAATTAGTGTTATTTTCTTGTTTCTCCAATGCTGAAAGTGAACCAGACCAATGTGCATGAAGTAAGTGCTTTCTGCCTGGAATGTGACTCAGAAAATCTAATTTCAGAACCTGGAAACTTTTGGTCCTCATGGGATAAGGATGGGTTCGGATGACTCTACCAGTCTCACTCTATGATGATTTTAGTGCCCTGTAGCACAGAAAGCACTTCCTGTCCATTTTATATAAAAAAGAATTGCCCAAAGCATTAGGTTGTAATTCTTTAGACTATGAACTCATTGAATTTTACTTTTTCATACTTATTTTTGTAGATTAGAGATGGCCGAATTTTTTTTTTTTTTTTTTTTTTTTTTGCTGCTTCTCTAAGAAGAAGGGTCTATTTTTTTTTTTTTTCTTCCTTGAGCCAGGGCTGGTCTTCACAATTATTCTTGGCTAATTTATCATGGCCGACACAACAGTCAGGGCTGTCAAGACAGGGCAAGGTGAAGTTGGCCCCCTTCCCTCCAGCCCAGTCTCCCCAGTCTCCATGGAGTCCAGCTTTTCTGAAGTCTTCACACTACGGGAAAGCCCAAAGTAACCACATGCAGACCCCAGGCACAGGCCACGTGAGACAAGAAACCGTGGGAGCCTTCCTGAGTCCGCAGATGCAGAAGGGAGAAGAGAAGACCCCCGCCTCGGTGCGACTGAGCCACCTGACCTCCCCGATGGAGGCGGCGCGGCTGCTGCTGAGTTCTGCCTGCATGTCTAACCCACAAAACCATGACTACAATATACAGCTGTGGCTTCATGTGACTGCAATCTGGGACTGGTTCTACCACAGATAGTCAGGACACTTATCTTCAGCCAGACCATTTCTCTCCTATCCCACAAAAGGGAATATTTACACATCTGACTATTCAGTGCACTTATCTCTCTCTTTTTTTTTTTCTTGAGACAGAGTCTTGTCCTCTTGCCCAGGCTAGAGTTCAGTGGTGCAATCTCAGCTCACTACAACCTCCACCTCCCGGGTTCAAGCGATTCTCCTAGCTCAGCCTCCCCAGTAGCTGAAATTACAGTTGTGCACCACCATGCGCAGCTAACTTTTTGTATTTTTAGTAGAGATGGGGTTTCACTGTGTTGGCCAGGCTGGTCTTGAAGTCCCGAAGTGATTCACCTGCCTCGGCCTTCCAAAATGCTGGGATTACAGGCATGAACCACCTTGCCCAGGCCACTTATCTAGCTTTTAGCTGTGATTTCTTGTCTTGTACAAGACAATATACAAATTATTATCCCCTTTGTTCTACTATAATCTAGACTTTATCATATAAAGTTGAGTTTTAAAGGCCCAAAAAATATTTGTAGAAAATTAATACTATTTATTATTAGTGAAAAGTCATGATTTCTTTTCAGGTCAAATTATCTGTCAAAAACCTTATCGAATAGAAAACAACTCATAAATAAAATGTATTTCTCATCAAGTCATTTGAAGTGTATACCAGGCTGGGCATGGTGGCTCATGCTTGTGATCCCAGCACTGTGTGAGGCCAAGGCAGGAGTATCACTTGAGCTCAGAAGTTCGAGACCAGCCTAGGCAACAAAGTGAGACCCCACCTCTGCAAATAACAACAAAAAGAATAGTTGGGCGTGGTGGTATGTGCCCATAGTCCCAGCTACTTGAGAGGCGGAGGTGGGAGAATCACTTGAGCGTGGGAGGTGGAGGCTACAGTGATCAAGTCACTATACTCCAGCCTAGACAACAGAGCAAGACTGTCAATAAATAAATAAATAAAGTATGAATTCAATTTGCCTCTTAATTTCCTCCCTCCTTCCCTCCCTCCTTCCATTCTTTCTTTCTTTCTTTTTTTCTTTTCTTTCTTTCTTTCTCTTTCTTTCTTTCTTTTCTTTTCTTTTTCTCTCTTTCTCTCTCTCTTTCTCTTTCTTTCTTTTTCTCTCTCTCTCTTTCTTTCTTTCTCTTTCCTTTTTTTTCTGGGTGGTCTCATTCTGTCACCCAGACTGGAGTGCAGTGGTGTCATCATGGCTCACTCCAGCCTCAACCTCCCTGGGGCTCAGGTGATCTTCCCACCTCACCTCAGATCCTTGAGTAGCTGAGACTACAAGCACTCACCACCACACCCAGCTAATTTCTATAGTTTTTTGTAGAGACTGGATTTCACCATGTTGCCCAGGCTTGTCTTGAACTCAAATTCCTGGGCTCAAGTGATCTCTGTTAGTTTTCTTAATCATATTGATTTGTTTGTTGAGAACTTAACTTCCCTTGTCTTTTCCTGAATTCTTATTTGGCACTTTCATGTGGGTGATGTTGACATAGTACTTTTCTCTCCCTGCTTGGTTAGCTTATATTAAAACAGAAACAGTGCTATGAGCAGAGGAACATAACAGAGCAGCTGTGACCAGCAGTTCTTTATTTTGTTTCTGGCAAACAGACGTGTTTCTTCAGGTGCAACCATTATGGGGTAGCTAGAGCATATTTTGTGAGGAAATAGAAGTTTAATTAATAAGAATTAAAACTCTGAATTACTTTATTAATTGAAAGTGCATCATTTGTTTACTTGACTTGGGAATTCCATTTTTATTTAATTCAGTATCTTAAATGCTGGAAGTTCGATGTGAGTGAATGCATCAACTATTGCATTAGCAGGTCAGTTTTACAACAAACTGAATGCTATCAATTTAAAGAAGCTTTAAATATTTTAGAATAAAATGTCAGTGAGGTTTCTAACAGAAAAACCAAACCTCAGTATTTACATGTAGCAAGCTTGCCATCTACTGATCAGTAGGATTTGTTTAATGTAAAAGGAAATTTTGAATATGAATGTGGCTGCATCTAAAATAGTGATATTAATATTTTAAAGCAAAACTGCTTAACAAGTAGCTTCCTGGTATAAAGCCCTACTGAGCCTTGGGGAAGATACAAGGAAGGTATGAAGCTGCAGTAGGCTTCAAAATAATTAGTTTGGTAGGGCATGTAAGATGCATGCACAAGTTTGTTAAGGAAAAATACAAGGTGTCTTGTATACAAAAGGTGGGACAAACAGGCCTGGGACATGTTCTCCACCATCTTCGGGGCCCTCGGCAGCAGCCTGCCACGCCCGCAGCCTTTGCTCTCTGTCTCTCCTGACAAACCCACATGGCCTCCCCAAAGCCCACATTCTAGAAGCACTTGTCTTCAGGTGCTATTTTAGATAACTGTTTATTATTAGTATTTTGGAAGAAGTGCAAACAGGGTACTATGGTAGGATAGTTCTCATGTCAAAAAAGAGGTGCAAGCAAAACACTAAGGTTTGTCACACCGTAACAGCACTCGTTGGCTCCATGATCAACTCCAGGTGCATTGAGCTGTAAATCAAAAGCGGAGCCCACGGCAGGTCCCTGCTGCAGGTGGCCCCTGCAAACTGCTGATGTAAATGAAGTAACATGATCTAGATGTGACTCCTACCCCTATAGTCTAAGCAGTAAAAGTTCAGATAAATGAAAATAGTATGGCTATTATCAAACTCTAATGCATTCCATAATGAAAACAAACAGCGCATTGTTTATTCATTTAATAACTCTTCCCCATATATCATAATAAAGAGCATCATAACTAACTGCCAGACATCAGGACAGATATGATTGGCCCATTTTCTACGTGCAAAAATTGAATCTGTAAAAATTAAAGTGAATGATCAAGGTCACGAGAAGCCATAACCCTCCTTGTGTCTTCCAGTCAAGCCAACGCTTTTGCAGACAGCTTTTTGCATGGTTGCACGCAGCTCCATATGCCATGGTGTACCATGTGTGTAATAATATGCTGTGTACAGTGCGATCTATTAAACAACTTTGAAAAACTAAAGGGAAAATGTCTACGAAATTCATCATAGGATAAGTGACTATTTGAAAATTAATTCAAAAAGTTTGTTTTCCAAAAGTAAAATCTAAAGTTCTTTCATGTATGCAGAAACTATAGGAATCCCAACCCCTTAGGGAAATAGAAAGCATTTTATTTTAGAATAAAGTTCTAAATTAGCAAGTGCCAGTTTAAGAAACAAAAAGGTGATTTTTTTTCCTTTGTGAGGAACTACATTTAATTTGCACGTCTAATTTCTGATGATTCTATAACTATTTTACCTTTTTCCAAGATTATTTATAAGAAGAGAGCATATGATTGGAAAAAAACATATTGGATCTAAGATGTAGAAAACTTTTCAAATACTATCTGTATAAAATGTCTATTATTGGTATCTTTCATTGATTTTTCCCCCATTTTTTCTTCTCTTGTCCATTTAACTGGTTTTATTTTGTTTTTATTTTATTTATTTCTTTTTTGAGGCAAAGTCTCTCTCTGTCACCCAGGCTGCAGTGCCGTGGCATGATCATGGCTCAGGGCAACCTCAACCTCCCAGGCTCAAGAGATCCTCCTATTTCAGCTTCCAAGTAGCTGGAAGTACAGGCACATGCCACTATACTTAGCTAATTTTTTAAAAATTGTTTTGTAGAGATGAAATGCTACATATCAAGCTGTAACAAGCCGGTCCCGAACTCCTGAGCTCAAGTGACCCTCCTACCTCCCAAAGTGCCTGGATTACAGACGTATGCCACTGTGCTCAGTCCATTGAACTGTTTTTTTTTTAAATATTGAACTGTTTTTTTAAACCTTTACTCTCAATTTAGGCTAAAAGAAGCCCTATAGAAAGCACTCAATCATTTCTGCAAAGGGGTTTGAGGGTATAAACAAACAGTGGGAATAAAAAGTGTGTGTCTATGTGGGCGAAGCGTACTACTGACGCCTTTGTTGGGAGTGTAGCCGCGTGATGTTTTATGTAGTCAGCCTTATTCTCAGATGAGGTACCAGGTTGCACTTTTTTAGGTATGTGTACCAGATTCTGGAGTCAGAACGCCTTGTTTAGAGGCTGCGATCGAAGGATCACCAGAGCCCTGGAGGTCAAGGCTGCGGTAAGCCAAGACTGCACCACTACACTCCAGCCTGGGTGACAGAGTGAGAACTTGTCTCAAAAAAGAAAACAAAAAACAAAACCCTAGTTGTACCATAAACTAAATATGTGACCTTAAACAATGTATTCAAACTCTGTGTGCCTCAGTGCTCTCACCTGTGAAATGAGAATAACGCACCTGCCCCACGTGGTTGGTGAAAGGGTTGGTTGTAAACACAGGGAGGTACCAAGAACGTGTTCAAGACACAAATTAAGGGGCTTACTGTTACTGTGGTCATTATGATTATTATTATTTTGGTGGTTCATTTCCATTTTCTTCTCTTGTTTTGAAATTTTAATTTCATAGGATTAAAATAATTTGATTATCCTTATCATTAGTTTTGTAATGACCTGTTAAAATCTCAACACGATGAAATATATTTCACATGATATGAGATACAGGAATCACTCAAGGAAGTAAAAAATCAAAAGAGGATAGAAGTGGTCAGGCCGAGGCTTCACCATGTGACCGGAAGGACTTTTTTCTAGTCTGCTCATGCTGCTTTCACAGAATACCAGGCTACAGGGGATTTACAAACAGCAGATATTCATTTCTCACAGTTCTGGAATCTGGAAATCCAAGACCAAGTCACCCAGAGATAAATCTCCTGTGAGGACTGGCTTCCTGGTTCACAGATGGAGCCTTACTTTTTCACAAGGGCCCTAATCCCCACTCATGAGGCCTCCACCCTGTTGACCTGATCACCTACCAAAGCTCCGCCTTCTAATACTATCACATTAGGGGTTTGTAATTTCAACATATGAATCTGGGAGGAGGTGACACAAATATTCAGACCATAGCAGACATGTTTAGTGAATTCCCAAGAGGTGTCTACAAGAAAAAATGCAAAACTTGTATCACTTGGAAGCGCCTTCCCAACATCAGCTTCTAAGCCATCAGCTTGTTTTCAGATTTTAAAAAAATGTGATAACATTGAAACTAATGAGTTTGGACATTTGAGAACACCGGATTGAAAAAGTGAGACACAAACCTGGCCCCGGCTCTGCCAGCAGTGAGCTGCTGTGGTCATTGGCAATTCAATGAACTGCTCTGTGCTACAGCTTTCTTACATGAAACATTTAGGAATGAATTTGAAGGTGTGGATTTGTTGTTCCCAAATAAAGCCTACTAATATTGATACATTTCATTTTAAAGAATTATTCATTATTCTAAAAAGAGTTTACAATTTGAAATGCTTCCATTTGCCTATAATGGTGAAGAAAATCATCAAAAATTTCATTTCTAAATTGTTGATTCTATGAATATTTTCTCTCCCCTGCCCTTTGCTTCTGTGTATGTATGCAGGCAAATCCCACCAGCCAGCCAACATCCAATGAGAGGCAACAGCGCCTTATTAATCCAGTGATGTGGACCTTTATTCTAAAGTTGGTAATGTTAGTTAGCTAGGCAGATGTGAGCAAGGCAGGAGGGCTCCCCAACCCCCACCAGAAATGCCAGGTGACCATCAGGCGATGGTCAGGTGGTTGTTAAATTGTCTCTCTAAAATCATAAGAGGTCACAGCCGATGCCAGGGAAACGAAGTCTCCTAATAGATGGAAAGCACCTGAAACGTGATCAGCAGCTTCCCAGTAAGATCTCAGGACCAGGAAAGTGGGCTCAAGCATGCACACTAAGAGGAAAAATGGGGGTGTTTAACTGGTATATGAGCTTGCTCTAGGAACACTGAAATGGTAAAGGAAAAGTGTGTCAAGTGAGTCTGTCCACAATTTCAGTGAACACACTGTTTATGCAGCCCTTCCTAAGTGCTGGCAGCCCACTGCACATGCAATAGCCCAGCCCCAGGGGAAGAATCAGGGGAGAAGAGAGGCAAGACTCTGGAAATATGCCAATGTGTAAGACCCCAAGTCAAGGGCTGAAGAAGGCACTTGGATCCCTCAAGTTACCTACTCGGAAGAAGGCCAAGTGTACTTCCTTCCATTCCTGCTCTGAAACTTTTTAATAAACTTTCTCTCCTGCTCTATAACTTGCCTTGATTTCTCACTCTGCTTTATGGCCGTCAGTCGAATTCTTCCATCTGAGGAGGCAAGAATTGAGGTTGCTGCAGACCTGTGCAGATTCACTGCTGCTAACAGTAATTAATTTACTGAATGAATAAATATTAGAAGCTGTCCTCACTGGGAGCTCTCTCTCTCTCTCTCTCTCTCTCTCTCTCTCTCTCTCTCTCTCTCCCATCTATATATCTCTCCCATATATCTATATAGAGATAGATAGATCGATATAGATACAGTGGTCTCTCTCGCTCTCATATACACATAGTATGAGCACACACACACACACACACACACATATACAGTGTGTACTCAGTTTCATTTAACTCTTTTCCTTAGAAATGAGTCTATGTCTTTAAGCACCCTGTGGTCTCCAAAGTTTCAAGCAAATGAAACATTAGCACAATAAAAGTGAATATATGTTCAGGGTAAATAATTGGCCTTATGGACTCTCTCACTGTGCAAACATCCACACACCTCAGGATGGAGCAACAGGAGGTGCTCCGAGCTTAGTCAGTGGGTCCAGGGTCCAGTCTTATATGATGATCTTCTGAAGGTCACCACTTCTTAGAATTTTGTTTTTCTCATAATATTTTATCTAATGCTAAACCTACCCTGAAACCTTATGCAAAATGCCTGCAAGGCATAGATACCAGAGCTTGTTCATTGAAACATTAATCCACTTTCTCTCTGTTTCTCAATCTCTCTCTCTCCTGCCCTCTCTCTCTCTCTTGCTCTCTCTCTTCTCTTCCTAGCCATCCGCACTCTCTCTTTCAACTCAGTCAGTCACAGCAAGTTGTTTATGAATATAAACAGCTTTTTCTTTCTTCACAAATGACAAGATACCATAAAGTGCTGACTACCAATCCTCAACCATCTCTCTACTGGGAAGTTGTGGTCTCACTTAATTTCCTCCAAGCACTTTGCATCCTCATGTCTTCATCAGATGGAGAAGGCTCCCTTCTAAGGAGACTGTTTTGGAGAACGATATCTAATGTAGGCTGAGTTTTGCTCCACCCGCATCAACTCAACATCTGAATATATTCTTATGCACCTCCTGCTCAGGGACATGCCAGCAAATTTTCTCTTATCATTTACTTCTTTGAAGATACGAAGGTCCTGGGAAGCACTGTGCTCCTCCAGTGTGGTCAGCTTGGATGTCCCCTCCTGTGAGATGACTGCTAAGCTCTCCTACCAGCTTTCTGTGGGGGTGATGATGACAATGACTATGATGGTTTCTAATTGATTTGTCGGAATTCTGAATTGATGACCTAATTGGATTATATTTGCTGCTATTGTCCTTTTTCACTTTTCTAAAGGTGTCTTTTGATGAAGAGAAGTAACTAATTTTAATGTTTTCCAGCCTTTTCCTTTAGCATAGTGGCTAGTAATTAAAACTGACAGCATCTGCTGCCTGATGTTGAGAGTTCCAGGATAAGACTGCAGATTGACGGTGCCCCAGGGCAGTCATCCTCTGATTTCCATCCAATGTGCTGGCAGATGAAGGCAGTGGACTGTCCAGCCAGAAGGTCCACCACGTCTGGCAGGGGAGGAGAGATCTGAGCATGGCAGAGGCTGGACTAACTGGAACTGAGCCTAAAGCCAGAGGCAAAAGCACATTGGTCAAGGCTCACTGTCAGCACAGGTCAGAAAAATATCTTCAACATGCAGAGACAGATGTGAATCCCCGCTCTTCAGTGCATTGTTACTGTGAACTGGGTACTTAATACACTTGCCTGAGCCTCTATTTTATTGTATTAACAAAATCCAGATTAAAACAATAAGATGGACGATTTTAACTTATCACATTTCCTAGCACTTGATCAATAGTTTCATCACTCACAGGGCAGATGGGTGGAAATCTGCAGAAACCGAATGAATGATGAAAAAAATAGCAGAAGCGAACAATATAAAGCAACATAATGGAAATTGAAATAAAGTTGACATATTATTGAATTATTTCTTCAGTTTAAAAATCACTCTCTTGAGCTCTCAAACTATGACAATAACATATTTATAGTTTAAAAGATGTGCTGATATATCTCATGAAGATAAATCCTGCTGGCAGTTTTGTGGATAGAGTGAGAGGTTCACCCCATTTTACCTTGGGAAAGCTGGGGCACATAGAGTTGTAGGGGAGCCTCAGTTTATAGGGTCAGGGTCCGGCTTTGTTGGCTTGAAATTATATGCTGCTTCTAGTATATATATTTTAAATTAACAGTTAAAAACCTTCCACTGTTAGACATATTTTATTTCAGATATCAAGACTGATTTACATGATGGACAAATTGTGAAAATCCTATTGAAGGATGAACAGATAAAGAAAATGTATGTACATATCTACAATGAAATATTATTCATAAAGGAAGTCTCATTTTCAGCAACCTGGAGAACACCATGCTAAGTGAAATAAGCCAGGCACAGAAAGACCAGGCCTGCATGAGCTCGTCCTGATGTGAAACCTAAGAGAGTCAAACTCTCAAGTACCGAGACTAGACTGCGGTTACCAGGAGCTCGGGGAGAGGAATGCGAGTAGATGGTGCTGAACCGGTGCAGACCCTGAGCTATGCAAGGTGAGTAAGTTCTAGAGACCGCTGCACAAGGGTGCCTGTTGTAAGATGGGGAGTGCGCGCTCAACCATGGGTTAAGAGGGTCGATTTCATGTCACGAGCTTCTTACAACAGTTTCTAAAAGGATGAATTCATTCTTCTAGAATCACAATTCTAACTAAAAATAACTCCAGAAAAACGTCGTGTTTCCATTATTTTCTTTTCCAGCAGGGGTTGAGACAGGGCAGAGAGGAGGGCTGCAGACAGAGAGGTGCACAGCCCCGTTCATTCAGTCCAGGGAACACACATCCAAGGCCCCTGAGTCCGGCGATTCTTGCAGGCCCAGCCTCCTTTCCTGGGTGTCGCTTACTGAGGGTCCTCGCTCTCAGGCACATGGCTAGCTGACGAGTCCTGGAAACGAACCCATTCCGATATCCATCACCTCCCACGGTGTGGTGCAGAACAAACTCCGAAGTGCTGAGCGGGTCACACAAACTCACCTCCACCGGCCACGGCGACCTTCTCCTGAGTTCTTGCCCTCCTACGGAATTCAGTGTTCACTGCTGGCTCCCTGACTTTTCCAACCTTCCTGGTTTTGCTCAAGCTCCTTCCTGGCATAACTCTCCCCTCCTACCTGTGCCAGCACGACGCTGACCCTCTCGCACATCGCCATGGTTTCCTGCACCGCCACGGAGCAAGGCCCCTCAATCCGGGGACGACGCACAGGGTAGGGGGGCCGCTCCCTGGAGGCAGGCGCGGGGCTGGGTCATGGGTCCCTGGAAGCAGGCGCAGGGCTGGGTCGTGGGTCCCGGTCCCTGGAGGCAGGTGAGAGGCTGGGTGGGTCCCTGGAGGCAGGTGCGAGGCTGGGTCGTGGGTTACCGTTCCTGGAGGCAGGCGCGGGGCTGGGCTGCAGGTCAGGAGGTGGAGGAGGAGCCGTCGCGGGCGAGAAGGGCAGGGAAGTTGTGTCCTGGACATAGGGCGGTCTCATCGCTTCTTCCTCCGGCCCCTTCTGTCCGTGTCCTGAATTCGTTTTCTGGCCGTGGACAGAGCGATGAGGTCGGGGCGGCTGTGACCGTCAGGGGAGAGGAGCAGGCTGGGCGCAGCCGGCGCTGGCCCATTCCCTGCTTCCAGGCAGTGACCTGGGGACGCATCCAGAGCTTGGAATTGCGCCAAGGCTCAAGCCCCGCCTCCGCCGTGCGCTGCTCAGGGACCCAGGGCCCGGCGACTTTGGACCTGATGGCCCTCAACCAGGCCAGCTCAGGAGCCAGGAGCAGGGACTTCTGCTGAAGGCGGACTTCCCGGCTCAGCAGTTTCTCCTCGGGGTCTGGGCAGCAGGTCTTCATGTCTCCTGCGCCCTTTTAAGGAATTTGTCCCATTGAAACGGGTCTTAGTTTTCAGGATATCCTGTCTGTCTGAGTAGAAGCTAAGTTCTTTGATGGTAGCAGAATGTCTCTATATTTTTGTCTCGAAATAACTTGCACAGTGACTTGCATGTAGCAGTCTGAGGAGGGATAAGCTTTGCTCTATGCTCCGGTGGGTGGTAGGATCCCCGGGTTCACAGGGAGGGTGCAGAGGCTCAGGGGTGTGCAGAGGCTCAGGTGGATGCAAAGGCTCACGTGGGTGCAGGGGCTCAGGAGGGTGCAGAGGCTCAGATGGGTGAAGAAGGTCGGGGGGTGCAGAGGCTCGGGGGGTACAGGGGCTCAGTTGGGTGCCAAGGCACAGGAGGGTGTAGAGGCTCAGGTGGATGCAGGGGCTCAGGTAGGTGCAGAGGCTCAGGTGGGTGCAGAGGCTCAGGTGGGTGCAGAGGCTCAGGTAGGTGCAGAGGCTCAGGTAGGTGCAGAGGCTCAGGTGGGTGCAGAGGCTCAGGTAGGTGCAGAGGCTCAGTTGGGTGCAGAGGATCAGTTGGGTGCAGAGGCTCAGGAGGGTGCAGAGGCTCAGGTGGGTGCAGGGGCTCAGGTGGATGCAGGAGCTCAGGTGGGTGCTGAGACTTAGATGGGTGCAGAGGCTCAGGTGGGTGCAGGGACTCAGAAGGATGCAGAGGTTCAGTGGGGTGTATCACAGGTCCTCCTGACACAAGCAGTGCTAGGGCAGGTTTTGAACTGAAATCCATCTGACTCAAAAGAACATACCCTTGATTGCTATGTTGTACTTTCTATTTTACAGGTACAAACTCATTATTTTGTTTTTTTATGAATAAATCTAAAGATTCTATTTTCATTTAAAATTAATGGTGATAGGAACCTCACGTAGATGCAAACTTTTAAAAATTATCCTGTCATTATGGTCTGAGAAGTTCCCAAATGCTCATGAGTATGCGTCTTAGAGTATCACACAGTTCAGTCCACATGAGTACATGGAGATATAGTTAACCTTGATGTCTGAAATTTCAGAAGTCTGAAATATTTAATCCAAGTATAATGAACAATGTGGTTTAAAAAAACCTATCCTTTCTATTTAAAACATCTTCTATGCAATACCCAGTGACAAATAATTCACACTGAGAGAAGCTCCACTTTGAATTATGCCAACCAGCTGGAATAAATAAGGAAAAAGTTGACATATCTGACTGTAAATCCAAGCAATAGCATATGTTTTTCTTATATATAGTAAGAATATGTGAAAGAAAACAGCAGGTCTTTTCCATACTAGTCAGTTACTCACATAAAATATTAGTTGTTCAACTCCTTCAGAGAAATTATTGAGCAAATACAAAGTTTTCAGTCCATGAGAGACTGAAAGTACTTTTGAAAATTGAAGCTAATTATTGAAACCATATTAGCAATTGCAAATGAGATTTGGCTGTGTGTGTATGTGTGTGTGTGTTTTAAAGTAAAGTAGTATTGTCTTATTAGAATTTCAAGTAGTTTTTATATAATGTCTTTGTATTAACATTTCAAAAGTAGAGTTAGTAGTATATTCCATTTCATATACCC
Source organism: Gorilla gorilla gorilla (assembly GCF_029281585.2). Lineage (NCBI taxonomy): Eukaryota > Metazoa > Chordata > Mammalia > Primates > Hominidae > Gorilla > Gorilla gorilla. Next base: position 6,925,935 of record NC_073231.2, on the reverse strand, counting down.
ATTGTCCAGTTTGAACAATGATCAATTGCTATGTGCTTGGCATATGCTATGGGAACTTTATGCTCAATTCATGGCCATTTCTGTTGTGTCTAAAACCTGACCATTTTTGCCTCTCTCCATGGATTTTTTTTGAAGAAAATTTCAAACATTATGTATAATGTTTTCCATATGAAAAAAATTCCATTATATCATTTATATCATTCCCATGATATAAATGAGGAGACAGGGCGTGCAGAAGACAGAGCATGCCCCTGGTCCTACAGCTGGTAAGTAGCAGAGGGAAGATTTAAACCTAGCCGTTCATGGTCATGTCCACTTTTTGTGTTAATTATTACAGCTGAATAATGGAACTTGATGCCTGGTGAGCGGACTTTCCTACACATAGTCTTCATTTAGAAAGTAGTCTGGGCTACACTGGCTCTTTGGATCTCTATGTGTATGATAGAATAATTTTTTCAAAGTCCAAAAACTCCCTCACTGGAAATTAAACTTGAATTGATTTTGTAAATTAAGTTTGTCAGAATTTCTTATCAGTTTTGAGTCTTCTCATTTATTAACATTTGTTTGTATTTCCTAAGAATATGTTTTTAGAATTTTTTCCACAAAGTTCTTAGCACAGGCTGATTTATTTCTAAGTGTTTATTATTGTGTTTCTAATATTGGTGATATATTTATTTCTGTTGCATTTTTATTTGGTTACTGTTAGTATGGAATGCTATGTCTTCATTTATGGTACTCTCTCCAGCAATCAAAGACCAAACATGTCCAGGACAAAGGCCCAAATGGCTACCATCAAAGTAAACTTTTCCAGAAAGAAATTTTCTTTGTCTTCCCAAATACTGTCAACATCTCTTTCAGGAGTAAGGTGTCCTTACTGCACTAGATGTGCTCCCACTGTACTCTCCTGGTGGAGGTCTGATGTATGGGGATGGGTGCACACTCCTGCCCGCTCCATCCTTTTTTCACTTCCAACTCTTAATTCCTTATTCTTAATTCCGATTCCTAATTCCAATGTTTAATTTCAAATCTCCTAGACTCTTGGTGTACGTCAATGCCATGTTGCCTTCATAAAGAACTACTCTCTATGTTATGCTTTTACTGCATTTCCATGTAATTTGTAGGATCCTTTAAAGGCTCTGTATCCTAGTACATTATTTTGTTTAGTGGGATCCTTTGAGATTCTTTCTCTATATTGTTGTTATATGTGAACCCTGGCACTATTTTTCCAGCTTTTAGAAGGAGTCCTCATTTTCCAGAACTGTGAGCAGGAAAGACAGTCTCCTGGATTCACCTTTTCCTAATAAAACTGATGTGTTTTTTTTTTTCTTAGTCAAAAGTTACATAAGATGGATATATGCTATGCAAAAAATAACAAGCATATAGACTGACAGAGTAATTGATTCCTTATGCCAGTAGAAGAACAATACCTGGAGGTCCTGAAAGGTAGATTTTCTTGTATTTTCTCTGTATACAGTCACATCTTTTGTACATAGTGGTGCCATTGCCTATTCTTTGTCCAACTTCAAGACTTTTTCCCCATTAATAAAAACCTCTCATACCATGCTGAGCAGATAGATGAGTGATGGTGACTTCCCTGGTTTCTTCTTAAATGTAATGTTTTTGTTGATTTTCTTTATCATCTTGAAAAAGTTTCCTGGTATTCATAGGCTAGAAATATTTTTTACTATCATAAATGACTCCTGATTGCTATTGAATGCTCCTTTGCTTTTAGATGAATGATCAGATGGCTATTACCATTTAATAAATTATGTGGTGATTTGAGTTGACAGATGCACAGATGTTGAATAATCCTTGCACTCATGATATAAACCCTGCTTGTACATGGTGCATTTTTAAGGCACTATTGAATTCATGTCTCTTGCATTGATGATCTAAGAATACATCCATGAAAGACTTTGCCTTTAATCACCTGCACTTGTTCTTTGCTTGCCCAATTTTGGTATCAAGATTATAATTCCCTCAAACAATGACTCCAGAAGTTTTCTCTTTTTTATTTTGTATAACTCCTTGAAATGTGGAAAAGTAGGATATTTAAAAATCCAACAAAATGAAACAACGTTGAAAAGACTCCCTCTCTCTCCCATTTTGGGGAAGGGTCGTGCCAGGCTAAAGCAACACCTCTCCAGCCCACGAACCCTGCCCTCTGGTCACCATATCAGCATGAGTCTAGGACAGAGATGCAAGGGTCTTGCAGGTATAACCAAGGTCCTAAGTCACTTGGCTGTAGGATATGGGATTGGACAAGGGCCCTGAGCCAGTCAGGTCTCAGCTGAGCCTTTGGAGCATTGTCTGCCACAGATGGGAGAAGAGGAAGTAGCCAGACCTGAAGCATTTGGGGGATGCAACACTCCCTTGCTGGCTTGAAGAAGGAGGGGCTGCATGAGACTTTGAGCAGCTGAGGGGCCCAGAGCGTCCTCCATGATGTCAGCATGGAAAAGAGACCATCAGCCCTACCACCTGAGTGCGGGTTCAGCCCACTCCAGACTGAGTTCAGCTGGGTTATTCTCCAGATCCCAGACCAGAGCCCGGCCCAGCTGATGCCCGGGTGTGAGCCTCTGGATTCTCTTGACATAGAACCAGCCAAGCCTCCGGACTTCTGGCCCAGAGATTCATGAGCTAATAACCAGGTGTCGTTTTTAGCTGCTAATTCTATGCCTTCTTTTTCGTGGTAATGTAAACTGTAGGTGGTGGTTGGGGACGAAGGCAGGCACGATGCAAGAGCCCTGGGTGACTCAAAACTGCCTGAGGTCCCCCAAGTGGCAGGGAGGCTGTGGAGGTGTCCAGTGCAAAGGAATCTTCCCCGTATCTCAGCTGCCATCAAAGCCTCTCCCCGCTGCCTTAGCACCCCACCTCCAATTAGTCTTCACAGAATTCCCTTTGATCTCACTGAGTCTTTTGCTACAGGACCCAAGTCTGACATCAGGGTTGTTCTCCTGTGATCCCATCAAAGTTTTAGTTCCTCCTCAGCTCTGAATTATTTTCTTTGGATTTCTATACTTGCTTAGTGTGTTGACGCTGCAGTATTTGGTCATCTTTGCTTTGTCTTTGTTTCTTTTTTATTTTATCACGATAAGAACACTTAGCATGAGATCCACCCTCTTTACAGATGTTTAAGTACACAATACAGTGGCGTTGACTATGCGCCAATGCTGAACAGCAGGTCTTTAGAACTTGCTTGATGAAAACTTTGTAATTTGTAACTCCCCCATTTCTGCTCCCTCCAGAAACCACCTTCTACTCTGACTCTTTGAGTTTCAATCCTTTAGATCCCTTCATATAAGTGGAATAATGCAGCCTTTTTCTGTGACTGGCTTATTTCACTTAATACAATAACCTCAAGGTTCAACCATGTTGTCTCAAGCTGCAGACTTTTCTTGTTTCTTAAGGCTGAAAAGCATTCCATTGTATGTGTATGCCACGTTTTTAAAAATCTGTTCATCCGTGCGTGATATTTAGACTGTTTTCGTGTCTTGGCTATGCTATTGTGGATAACAGTGCTAAACACATGGGGGTTGCTGATGTCTTCTTAAGATCCTGATTTCCATTTTGTTAGACAAATACTCAGAATTGGGATTGCCGGATCTTATGTCAGTTCTGTTTTTATTTTTTAGAGGAATCTCCATAGTGTTTTTCATACTAGCTGTACCATTTTGCAATCCCAGGTGAAGAGAACAGAATCACGGGGATGGTTTCCCCCACACTGTCCTTGTGGTAGTGAAGAAGTCTCATGAGAGTTGATGGTTTCATAAAGAGGAGTTCCCCTGCACACACTCCCTTGCCTGCTGCCATGTAAGACGTGACGCTGCTCCTCATTGACCTTCTGCCATGACTGTGAGGCCTCCCAAGCCATGTGGAACTGTGAGTCAATTAAACCTCTTTCCTTTATCAATTACCGAGTCCTCGGTTATGTCTTTATTAGCAGTGTGAGTACAGACTACTACATATGTGAGAAATGTCTATTGAAACCTTTGGCCCATTTTTAATTGGGTTATTAGTGTTTGTGCTATTGAGTTGCAGGAGCTCCATATATATTTTGGAAATTAATGCCTTATCTTACTTATGGTTTACAAATGTCTTCTCCCATTCCATACGTTCTGTAGGTTGCCTTTTCACTCTCTTGTTGTTTCCTGTGCTGTGCAGAAGCTGTTCAGTTTGATCTAGACCTATTGTTTAGTTTTGCTTTTGTTGCTTGTGCTTTTATTATCTATCGTATCTAAGAAATCATTAACATGACCAATGTCATGAAGCTTTTTCTTAATGTTTTCTTTTAGTAGTTTTACTGCTTCAGGTATCACACCTAAGTGTTTAAATGATTTTGGGTTGATTTTTGTGTATGGTGCAAAATTGGAGCCCAATTTTATTCTCCTGCAGGTGAATATACAGTTGTTTTCCCAGCACTGTTTTTTTGAAGTGATGTCCTTTCTCCACTGGGTATTCTTGGCCTCCTTGAGGAAGGGTAGTTGATCATGCATGTGTGGGTTTACTTCTTGGCTCTGTATTCGGCGAGGAACATGAGAATTGCCATAAGGATGACGCTGGAGTCTCTATTTAAGAATTTCACAAATCTCAATAACCAATTTTATTTTTTAACAAAAATATATTGAACTATTTGTATGGGGAGGCATTTGCATATTGATAACTAAAAGTAGATGAGATAGTTCTGGCTTCAAGGAGTTCTAAACCATAAAATAGAGGACAATGTTGGATCTAATCTTCTCCTTATCATAGTTAACCCCAAAGAGAAACATGGCAACAGGTTATGCACAAAAAAAAGCCAAGGTCACCATCATCTTGAGGGTGAACATCAGCAAAGATCAAGCCTGAATATTGGCAGACCTCTCCTTGTTTAAGTTTATACACAAATACTCCATTCTGGAAAAAAAAAAACAGAGTAAAAGTAATCAGTTAAATTATTTATTTATTTCCCCAGGGAAAACAAAATCAGATTGAATTAGGACTCTGAAACACAACATAAAGCCACAGAAAGGTTTATGGAAACTAGGAACTGAAAATACAGCATTTTCCTTCATATCAAGCCCTTTAGATTGATATTTTGAAAGCCCAAGAATGTATAAATAGATAATAATAAGATTTAACATTTATGCAGCATTTGCTATTTGCCATATTTTCTCTTGTTTTACATATGTCAACATATTTAAACATCACAGCACCATTTTGAGTTGATACCTACTATTATGCACATTATATAGAAGAGGAAACTAAGATCCCATAGGTTAACGACTCTTCTCAAGACCCCAAAGCTGGCAGGTGGCAGAGTCAGAGATACCCCTAGAAAGCTGGCCTCCAAACAGTGCACTCTGCTTTATGTTAGCACTCATGCAGCACTACTATTTTCTCCAGGAATTTCAGCGGACAGAAAATAAAAAGGTAATTGCATTGCCAGATACATTCATTCAGGATTAACCAGGCATCTCCTGTGTGCCATACATTCTCCTGGAGTCACAGTACGGAACAAATGAATCCTATATGGTCTTTGCCTTGATCAGATTCACACATAGTTATTAAGGAAACAGCACAAATCTTTATCTTTCTGAAATGCAATGCATTCCTTTAGTTCACTAGCTCTGGGCATCTAAACAGTGTAAGAAATGCTCCACACGGATAGAATCCTGTAAGGTTTAAAATGCAAACTTATATTGGAAGAAAAAATGGAAAATTATTTACACAAAGTAAAATCTAACTTGGCAGTCAGCGCTATTTACTTAGAAAGAGGAAATTAATATGCATGAGCATCAGATGTGTCTACAGTTCAGACGCTTTGCAACCATAACTGCGTGTAACAAAGGTTCAGATTGGAACAGGAGCCTGCAAAACATTCCCCAAATAAAAAATTGTAAGACAGACTGACAACTCAAAGGATTATACTTCAAGTGAGGCAAAGGAGTAGGAAAGTGTATTCGTCCATTCCTTCACTGCTATTAAGAAATACCCGAAACTGGGTAATTTATAAAGGGAAGAGATTTAATTGGCCCACAGTTCCGCATGGCTGGGGAGGCCTCAGGAAACTCACAATCATGGCGGAAGACAAAGGAGAAGCAGGCATCTTCTTCACAGGCTGGCGGGATGGATGAGTGCAAGCAGGGGAAATGCCAGAGGCTTCTAAAACCATCAGATCTCGTGAGACTCAGTCACTATCACGAGAACAGCATGGGGGAAACCACCCCCATGATCCAATCACTTCCACTCGGTCCTGCCCTTGACATGTGGGGATTATGGGGTGATGGGGATTACAATTCAAGATGAGATTTTGTGTAGGGACACAAAGCCTAACCATATGGGAAAGGAATTTTTTACTGAGTGGATGAAAATAGATCAGCCAATGCAAAGAAGAAGAAGGAGAATTTCATCTCATAGCGTAATGATTGGATGGCTTTGATCCCCAGCAAATTCTCAGTAGCTCAGGAATGCAAGGCTATGGGCAGCAGGACAAGGGCCTAGTCATCATTGGAGCTATTGGTGAGATCACTTGCTTCCCAGGGACGTGGATGGAGGCGGAGGCCATTATCCTTAGCAAACTAGTGCAGGAACAGAAAACCAAATACTGAATGTTCTCACTTCTAAGTGGGAGCTAAATAATTAGAACACATGGACACATAGAGGGGAACAACACACAATGGGGCCTTTTGGAGGGTGGAGAGTGGGAGAAGGGAGGGGATCAGGAAAAATATTAAATAACTAATGGGTACTAGGGTTGATACCAGGGTGACGAAATAATCTCTACCACAAACCCCCATGACACAAGTTCACCTATGAACGAACCTGCTTTTACCCCTGAACTTAAAACAAAAGTTAAAAAAAGTTAAAAATAAAAGGTATTGTAAATCAGTATTTTTCAAATGGTGCACCATAACCCATCAATGGGTTTCGAAAACATTATAGTGGTTCCCAACCATCATTTGTTTTTGCCACAGAATAGAATAGATGAACATACAGAGTACTTTAAATAACAAAGGTTGTGGTGGTTTGGTAAGATTTTTCAATTATATAAGCCCATTTGCGTTTATGTATATGTTTATATGATTATATGTTTATAATTACATATTTATATGTATGTATATAATTACTTGAGATCACAATGAAAATCCTATTTTATGCTAAGGGTCAAGTTTAACTAAAGTATAAAACAGTACTTTAGCCCCCCTTTTTTTTTTTTTTGAGATGGAGCATCGCTCTGTCACCCAGACTGTAGCACAGTGGTGTGATCTCAGCTCACTGCAACCTCTGCTTCTTGGGTTCAAGTGATTCTCGTGTTTCAGCCTCCCAAGTAGCTGGGATTACAGGTGTGTGCCACCGTGCCTGGCTAATTTTTGTATTTTTAGTAAAGACAGGGTTTCACTAAGTTAGCCAGGCTGGTTTTGAACTCCTGACCTCAAGTGATACATCCACCTCAGTCTCCCAAAGTGCTGGGATTACAGGCATGAGCCACTGTGCCTGGCCTGCTTTAGAGGTTTGTTTGTTTATTTATTTATTTATTTTGCATATTCTAAAGATACAGAATATGGCAAACACATTTTAGGTACTCAAGTAAAATTCAGCACATTTCAGAAAGCATACTATGTAAATGATTATCTAGAGACTGGATTACTGCTCTACAATAAAGTAAACACACCACCAATACACATTGACAAAGGTCATACCAAAATCTTATGCTGAATAATACAAGTTAGGCATGAAGTAAAACATGCTCAGTGATACTATCTATACAGAAATCCTAGAAAAGACAAAAAGCTCAAATACAGTACCAGAAAGCTGATCAGTATTTGCTCAGGAGCTGGGAGAAGGGGCATGAGAACATTTTGAAATTATGGAAATGTTTTATTTCTTGATTGACATATGGTTATATGGATATGAATATTCATTAGAATGTCCCCTCACTCTACACTTAGTATAGGTACATTTAATTATAAAATATAATTCTATGAAGCTAATCAAATGGCTATTACAGAAAGTTTTGGTACTGAAATAAACCTATTAACAAATTGGAAGTTCCTTTTTCTTCTTTTCTTTGTTTTAATGCAACTCCTTAACTATGCCAAAAAATGGAAACCCTCCTGAATATGGTAAAATGTTTAATCGTCGTTTGAAAGCATTCAAGGTAATCACAGCCGACACCCTATTTTGGTTGAAAGTTGCTCTTATGAGGCTCATGCTGTTTCTCTCACTGTGAAGGATTTCTGTTTACAGAATCATTCCAAGCTTCCTGTGCCTCATCCTGCAGGCCACCTACTCATTAAGGCTGAGCCTGGGTGCATGCATCCAGGCTCAAGATCACTCCGGATGGCCCCCCTACCCACCATCACTACTGCTTGTTCAACACAGAAAAAATATTTTGGAATCTCAGCTGCATATTAGTGTTTGTCTCATTACCACAGCCATGTCCGCTCTGTTTGCATTTGGTGATATGGTTGTGGCTCATTTAATATATTGACTTCTCCTTTCCCTCTGCTAGCCCTGGAAGAAGTCACTGATTCTCACTGATTTAACTAACTAATCACATGAATAAACTTCTGTCGACAGCCCCAGTAGCCACAGTAAGCCTTCATGCCCTTCCCGAGCACTGGTGTTGCCTGCCAGGGTGTCCCTTCCTGTCCGTTTCTGCACACACCCAGACTCATTCAGCCAGAGCCACTCCTCTACTCTCCACCTCCCTCCCCCCAGTGGTGTGGTTGTTCCATGAATGCTGCTGACTTGCGCATGGAATACGTGACAGCTCTCTCTCCTCTTCATGCCTTTCCATTTCCCTCCCAGTCCTGACTTTTCCTTTGATCAACTCAAGTGTGGAAACACTTTCTACTCTACCTTTTCCTTTCAATAACTGTTTTTAAACCTTGAAAATTTCCTTTTATTCTTCTGTTTTCCACATGCCAAGAAATAACACAAAGAATGCAAACGAACAATGGGAAAACAGAAACCATTCAGTTGTCAGGAACACACATCCTATTTTATGGAATGAAATGTTGACCCCAATTCCAGAGAAAAAAAAAAAGAAAGAAAGAAATCCAGTAATCCAGTAGATATTCTTAGTTGGATGGTACTGAGGGCTTATATGTGTGTATTTATAGAGAATCTTCTTGAAATAGCTATATGATGTGATTAAATTTAACCAAGCCTCGTGTAAATAAAAAATGTTAATTTTCATTATAGTAGAACCAAATAAATAGAATTTTATTAAATTCCTCATAGATTATAATGGAGCACAAAGGGGTTATGCCCGAAACTTACTGTGCTCCTTGAAAAGTTTGGAGAGACAGTGTTAAAATGAATGGCCCTAAAATAGTTAAGAAATCTCAGTCTTGGTGTTTTTATTTATTTTATTATTTTATTATTTTTTATTTCTTTCTTTATTATTTTTTTTCTTTGAAACAGTGTCTTGCTCTTTCACCCAGGCTGGAGTGCAGTGGTGCATGATCTTGGCTCACTGCAAATTCCACCTCCTGGGTTCAAGCGGTTCCCTGCCTCAGCCTCCCAAGTAGTTGGGATTACAGGCGCCTACCACCATGCCCAGCTAATTTTTGTATTTTCAGTAGAGACGGGGTTTCACCATATTTTCCAGGCTTGTCTTGAACTCCAGACCTCATGATCCACCCACCTCAGCCTCCCAAAATGCTGGGATCACAGGCGTGAGCCACCATGCCCGCCCAATTTCAGCCTTATTTCTGACTTCTGGCCCTGGCCCTGTGTTTTATATTGAGAAATCTTGATACTGGTTGCTGACAGAGGGTAGGATATACGTCCCGTAAGGGTGTTTAAGACAGAGGGGTGCAAATGGCTCTTCTGTGGAGTCTGTTTAGTTTCTTTAGCAAACACATGTAGCCTAAATAGCCCACCTCATCCTTCCATCTGTCAGGCTCTGCTGTAACTGTGGAGTGGCAAAAATCAGCTTAATGTGCTTCTCAAGACAAACCTAAGAGGCAAGCACCATCATTGCTCCTGTTTTACAGAGGAAGCAACTGAGGCACGACCGGGCTGAGCAGCTTGGCGAAGAGTCCGCAGCTGGTGAGTGGCTGCACAAGGGCCCAGATTCGCCATGTGAAGTGAACCTCTCAATGTCTGTCCCCCAGAAGCCCCCGTGGCAGAGAGCTTCGAATGAACCAGTGCCTTCCCAAACCGCCACCTTGAAACACAGGATGAGGTCTGAGATGTCTGTCTTTCTGATTGCAAGGCAGAAAGTAGTTCAGTGGTGTACTTTTTGAAGCTTCCCTTGCACTCTGCCTTGGGACTCACTGACCTGTCCATGGTGCATTCCCTGGCTGTCCTTTTAGCTGGAGGCGCCTCCGTTGAGCCGTGGAGACAGGATGCCCTCACACCCACGTGGGGCCGGGCTGGCAACCCAGCCTGCACCAGCACCTGCTCTGCCTGCGATGTCTATTTTCAAATAGCACAGGAACGGCTTGGACTAGTGGTGTTATTCTTTGAATTTGTTTTAAAATGATACCAATAGTCAAGCTTAAAGTTATTATTTTTTGCAGATTATTATTTCCCAGAAATAAAAAAGATGCAGCATGATTTTCACACATTTTGATGTTCCTTTCTTGCGATGCTTCCCTGGGTCTGCCATTACCTTTGAAAAGACATATTTGTCATGATGTGTTCTTATTACAGAAGTTGCAGTCATTTTTGTTTATGAGACCAGGAAAAATCTTCTCTCTGGAAACTCCACGTTTCAGCCTGTGTTTTGATGCTTGAAGAAGGCACATCTTAATCACTGGGGGGTGACACTAGTTAAAACGATATGAATTTAATGGTCATATTTTCCATCTATGTAGGGGAAAAAGTGTAGAATCTAATTTGCCTATTTTAATGCAAAAGCTCAGTGAAAAATGGGAGTAATTTACAGCTTCTGTCGAATTATTCATGTTATTTTCTGCAGACTCAAAACTCCTTTCATTCTCTTCAAAGTCATACTTTTTAAAGTTTTGAGGCATTCCACCATGATAGTAAATTATACTTTTGATACATGCATATAAATTATATAATCTGCATGTGGCAATTTTAATAATGAGAATCTACTCAGGAAACCCTCTCTGATTCCGCTTGAGAATGTATTTTTCTTTAGATTTTTTTCTTAAGTGCATACAATATACACATTCCTAATCTACAACAAATGAATGTGTGCAAGACCAAGAACTTGCATATCTATGGAAGAGCTCTCTGTTAAATTTCTTAATGAAAATTGCTGCTTGAGCTCCAGATATCCCAAGTTCAGTCTTTGGAAGTTAAGAAAGCTGCTGGGACTTGTGATCAAGTGCAAGGACATGGCTTCCCTTGAGCTGCAGTCTGGTGTGTGACATTGTTGGTGTGGTTGCTACCATGGATGCTGCTAACGTGCCCATGGAAAGCATTTTACTGAATTATTTGGTTAATAAGGAATCTCAAATTCTCACATTACAATGTAAAGAAGTAGGAATGGAGGTCAGGCTCGGTGGCTCATGCCTATAATCCTAGCGCTTTGGGAGGCCGAGGCGGGTGGATTGCCTGAGCTCAGGAGTTCAAAACCAGCCTGGGCTACATGGTGAAACCCAGTCTCTACTAAAAAATACAAAAAAATTGGCCGGACGTGGTGGCGGGTGCCTGTAGTCCCAGCTACTCAGGAGGCTGAGGCAGGAGAATTGCTTGAAGCAGCTAGGAGAAGGTTGCAGTGAGCCGAGATCGCACCACTGCACTCCAGCCTGGGCGATAGAGGGAGGCTTTGCCTCCAAAAAAAAAAAAAAAAGGTATTTCCTCTATCCGTTGACCAGTTTCTAGACATTCAATTTTGAGTTCTAAATGAACTCAAAGAATGCAATTAAAATATACTACGATGCAGTCTAGAGAATTAAAATGTCATAATTATTCACTGTCTTCCATGAAGTTCAAGTTTAACATATCTTATTTTTTTCTTTTTGTTTATAGAGAGGGGGTTTCGCCATGTTGCCCGGGCTGGTCTTGAAATCCTGAACTCAAGTGATACGCCTGCCTCAGCCTCCCGAAGTGCTGGAATTACAGGCATGAGCCACCACACCAGGCCTAGCTTAAAATATCTTTGAAAAGAATATTTTCAAGTATGTTAGCAAGTGTTTCTGAATGGAATATTTGTGCAAAATATATCAGCAAAACGAAGCCACAGTCTTAGTCACATTGGACCTCATTGTCAATGAAGAGAAGGTAAAAGTCATCAGTGTCCTCTACCAATTGCAAAAATAACTTAAAATATTTTGAATGTCAAATTAATTGTAATGTATATTAAGCAATTAATTACAATTTTTTGTTGCAATATTTTAGGTCGTCAAACATTTATCTTTGGTTAAATTACATATGTGTGCCCCTATACCTGGTGTTAGGCAATATTCAGTAGATGAAATTAAACAAAACAGGTTCCTAAATAACTCTATAAACATCAGAGAGACTATCACATCAAACCAATCAACTCGCCAAAACATTCTTCCAAATAAGGGGGTCATCAAATCTACAGGGGCATACAAAATAGTCGCAAACCATGATTCGATAAAGATGACAAAAAGATATTTTTCCACTCACAATCTGTAGTCCCTGCATATCAAAAGCAAATGGAAAATTTAATAAAGGTAGACTGTAACACACTTGGTTTATAAGAACTAAGAACTATTAGACATTGTAAATATCCCTTTAAATTTTGCTACATATAAAATAGGATTGTGGCTGGGCACAGTGGCTCGCCCCTGTAATCCCAGCCCTTTGGGAGACTGAGGCAGGTGGATTACCTGATGTCAGGTGTTCCAGACCAGCCTGGCTAACATGGTGAAACCCCATCTCTACTAAAAATACCAAAAATTAGCCAGGTGTGGTGGCGGGTGACTGTAATCCCAGCTGCTCAAGAGGCTGAGGCAGGAGAATCGCTTGAACCCAGAGAGGGGGGAGGTTGTAGTGAGCCAAGATCTCTCCATTGCACTCCACCCTGCGTAACAAGAGCAAAACTCTGTTTCAACGTAATAATAATAAATAAAATAGGATTATGAAAGATAACTATCTGTTATTGAATATTAATACTTTGATACTAGTTGATTGACTTCTGACCATTTATTTATTTTTTTCAAAGCCATTTTATTCTGTGCTAATAAGAGCCAGGGAATGAACTAGCCATACAAATGATAAGTAAACCAAAAAGCTTCTTAATTAGTTTTTTATTTGTGTGCATTCGAATTATCACTGAAAATATGAATCTGCATTGATCTTCCTACCAAAAAGGCCATGCAGTGCACTGAGTCACCTCATCGCCAGCATTACCCAAGCCTCCTCCCGGGGAATTTGGATCTCTTCCCTCACATGGAGGACTCTGACTGCAGCATCTCCTCCTGGCATTATTGGTCAGACCCCCACGACAATCTCGCCGTGAATACAGAGGCATCTCGGAGCCACAGCTCAGCTCGCTTTTCGTCTTACCCTATACTCCGGGTCCTCTCTTATATGACGAGAATTTTTCAGCATTTCTATTCTGAATACATATAACCTTTGGAATTGTCTGTTCTCCAAAAACGAAGAGTTTTATAACCAAAAGGTGCTGAATATTATCAAAGTCATTTTTTAAAGGGCCACATAGTCAATAATTTAGGTTTTGTTGTCTGAGTATTAACTCTCACATTAAATAAATAGATAGGACTTAATAATATAAAAAGAATTCTTAGCCTGAGGGCTGTACAGCAACAGCCTACAGATGGGACCTGCCTTCTAGGACATACTACGCCCACCCCTATCTAAATCTATGTTTAAAAATGTACGTGAGGTTCACAAAGGGAGGTGATATGGGTGATATTATGGAAATGGATTTCTAGATCGTGAATCTTCATATATATTTTTTCCTAAAATTATTCTGCCTGAGTCCCACCACAAAGTAACCTTTAACCACATTTACCGCATTTCTGGAACATTTCATATCACTATTTTGGCTGAGACAGTACTATGTATTCCGCACATTTTTTTTTTCTCTATCATCTCCCTTTGGCTGCTAAATCTATCTAATAATTTTCTTATTTTCTAAGTCAGACCCTGCATTTTTCCAGTTCTATTACTGTGTTGAGATTTCCTATTCATTCATTGAAAGCACAGTTTCTTTTACTTTATTAAATACAAATTAGAATAACCTCTTTAAAATCCTTGTCTGTCTTATTTCAACATCTAAATTTAGGTCCATTTTATTTTCTATTGAAAATATATTCTATTTTGTTAGTTCTTTACATGTCAGATAATTTTGGATTGTATCTTAGACATTGTGGTGGTTAAATTGGGAGGATTTACTTTTGTTCTTTTCATCTTATGCTGGTTGATTATTTGGTTTTATGAATAATAATCTTAACTGAACTTGAACTGAAAACCTAAGGTGGTGGCTCTAGTCTCAATTTAGATATTCCAGCTTTAATTGAACTACCTTGAGTTTTTTCAGCCATGCATTTTTCCATGATCAGTCACTGACAACTTTTGGAGAGTTTGGGAACTCTGCCTATATCTTTTATGTACAGGATTTCACCACTCTCTCTAGTACTCATGCATTCCCCAATATCCATTTTCAGGTTTTTCTAGGCAGAAAGGCCTCTGTAAGTTTTCTGTTAGTTGTCTTGCCAACTCATACATGTCAACTGCCCTTAGCACAGGGTTAAATGCCCTTAAAGAGGAACTTGGTACCCTCCTCTTCTAAGTGTGCACTCCCCATTGAAGTTTATAATTTTATCATTCTCCTATGCCCTTAGGTAGCTACCTATAATTCATTAAGATTTTATCACTGTTTTGTGTAAATAAGTCAGTCTTGGAAAGTCTTTCTCCATCTTCTCTGATATCCTCTTTTTAAAAACAAAGTAATTAAAACCATAAAAATTCAAAGATACAGGAAATATCTCGCAGTTATCTATCAGCAGAACCAAAACCAGACCCACGTTTTCTGTCACAGTCCCCCATCCACCTTTGGTTCCAGTGATAACTACATATAACAATAGTGCCTTCTTTCCCTGGTTTAAGAATGGCTCTTGCCACTAACTTTGCACAGGGCATGTCCGTGCCTTATTGCTACAGCAGTCCTTCCCATCCTGAGTTTTGCTTTGCATGGTTTCATTCTGCGTGGTCTGCCAAATATCTATAAATATTAAATGGAAAATTCCTGAAATAAACAATTCACATGCTTTACACTGTGTGCTGTTCTGAGCAGCCCGATGAAATCTCATACCATCCCATCCTGTCCTACCCAGGACATAAATCATCCCTATGCCCAGCAGATCCACACCACGTACCACACACGGCAGCAGATCCACGCCACATACCACACATGCCTGCGAGTCACCGAATGTCTGTCTCGACAGTCACACCTCCTGTCCTGGCACTGCAGTACTTCTGTTCAAGTCACCTTTATTTTACTTGATAATGGCCCCATAGCACTAGAGTAATGATGCTGGCAATTCAGATATGCCAAATAGAAGCCATAAGTGCTTCTTTTAAATGAAAAAGTGAAAGTTCTTGATTTAATAAGAAAAAAATATATGCTGAGGTTGCTAAGATCTATGGTAAGTGAATTTTCTATCCATGAAATTGTGAAGGCATCGGAAATAATTCCAGGCTGATTTTGCTGTCACACATCAGACTGCAAAAGTCATGGCCACAGTGAGTGATAAGTTCTTAGTGAAGCTCATGGGTGGAAGATAAGAACAGGAAACATATTCCAACTGACAGTAATGTTCGTGTCAGAAAGCATCGAGCCCATATGAAAATTTCGGCAAGGCCATTGTCTGCAAGGAAAGCATGGTTGTAGAAATTCAGAAATAAGTTTGGACTGAAAAAACCAAACATTACTGGAGAGGTCATGTCTGCTGATGAAGAAGCTGCTGCCACATTTACAGCAGAGTTGAAGAAGTTGACTCAAAAGGAAGAATATCATCCAAAGCAAGACTTCAATTGTGCTGCAATTGTGGCTCCTCTGGAAGGAAATGCCCAGTAGGACCTACATTTCTGAAGTGCAAAGGAGTACCAGGGCATCAAACACGGAAGGACACACTCACCTTCAACCTGGGCAGCAACACTGCGAGACAGGTGATGAAGCTGGATGCAGGCACAGAGCAAAGAACCCACATGCTCTCAAAAACGAAACCAAAAATTCCCTGCCCATGTTCTGGCAACATAATCAGAAAGCGTGGATGACAGCCGTCTTCTTTATGGAATCTTTGCACCAATGTTTCACCCCAGAACTAAAAAAATAAAACAAAACAAAACAAAAAAAACTTGGAAAATGAAGGGCTGAGATTTAAAGTCCTATTAATAATAGATAATGCACCTGGCCATCTGAATGTGTTGCCTATGAAAATAAAAATGCCAAGTTGTATTTTTACTTTCAAATACTGGCTCATTTCTTCAGTCCCTTGACTGAGACATCACGTGATTTGTCAAAGCCACATTCACCTACCTGGTCTTTGATTACATGTGACCAGCAATTTGTGAAGACCTTAATGTGGATATAATGCAGAGCTGAAAGTTATTCACTATTGCTGGTTCGATAACATTCCTCAAAGCTGCAATGGATGAATTAAAACCAGAAACTGTAAATGCCTGCTGGAAGAACTTATACAATGAAACTGTGAATCATTTTAAAGTCTTCAAAGGATTGGTGGAGAAGTTAGGAAAATCATTCATGCAGCAAACCAAGTTGATGAAGAGGGATTTGCCAACATACTTGAAGAAGTGGAAGAACATGTTGAAGGCCATGGAGAAGCACTAATGAATGAGGAATTGGAAGAACTTGTCCAGTAATCTACAGAGAAACAGGAAGAGGAAGAATAAATGGAAGCATAACCAGCCATGTGGACGTTGCCAAAATTTGCCAAAGTCCTTCAAATTGCACACATTAAATGGCAAAATTATGACATACAATCTCAGAATGGAACACAGCATTAGTATCACACTTACGATCAGCAAAAGATTACAACCAGCAAAGCAACAGTTTGATGAGTGAAAAAGAGATGATCACTTCTGATCACAATGGTCTTCCACAAGTTTTCAGGGAACAATCCTTTAGCTGTTGAGGAGCCACAACCATTGACATTGTCTGCTCCTGGTATTTAAAAAATTGACATTATCATGGCTCTATGATTCTGGGTCATGGAAAGCAGATTGTATTAATCAGGGTTCCCTTAGTCAGGGTTCCCTAGAAGGACAGAACTAACAGGATACATGTATAAAGGGGAGTTCATTAAGTATTAACTTACACTACCACAAGGTCTTACAGTAGGCTGTCTGCAAGCTTGAGGAGCAAGGAGAGCCAGTCCAACTCTCAAAACTGAAGAACTTGGAGGCTGATGTTAAAGAGCAGGAAGCATCTGGCACGAGAGAAAGACATAGGCTGGGAGGTTAGGCCAGCTTCTCCTTTTCGCATTTTTCTGCCTGCTTTATATTCGCTGGCAGCTGATTAGATGATGCCCACCAGATTAAGAATGGGTCTGCCTTCCCCATCGCATGGACTCAAATGTTAATCTCCTTTGGCAACACACACACAGACACACCCAGGATGAATACTTTGCATCCTTCAATCCAATCAAGTTGACACTCAGTATTAACCATCACACAGATATATCATCAGAAGGACAATGCTAGCTTAACTGCTACGTCACAGTGTCTGTGTCATTCACCCCAATCGATCTTATCATGTAGGCATCATATGGTCTCATATCAGCACCAGAAGGAGTGTGAGTACAGCACAATAAGATATTTTGAGAGACAGCACATTCTGCATAACTTTTATTGCCGCATATTTTTATAATTGTTCCCCTGTATTATTAGTCACTTTTGTCAATCTCCTACTGTGCCTAATTTATAAACTTTATCTTAGGTCTGTATGGATAAGAAAAAACATAGCATATAGAGGGTTTGTTACTACCTGCAGTTTCAGGCACCCACTGGAGGTCTTGGAATATATCCTTCATAGATAAATGGGGACTGCTGTAATGTTAGCTTTCTTTTTATACATGGTGGATACAGAGGAAAAAGAGTGACCATCTGTTCTTCAATTATAGTGTTGTTCAATGCTTAATGACTTAGCATTTAGGAATATTCATTTATATATTTTACATACACATATTTAATATTATATATGTGTATATTTGTGTAAGTATATATACATGTACACAACACTTATTTATATAGTTTAAAATGCTTTTAAGGTGCTGTAACACAATCATAAAAGTGGAAGGTCAGACAATGATTTTAGTGTCATGGGGGAGGGTTTTGGTAAAATGTGCACCTATAGAAATAAGATAAAGCATTTGTTGTGTTTAACATGGTGTTTGGCACGTCGACACTTATTTCTGACTCAGACACATTTGGTTGGTGACACATTTGTTGTATGGAATTCAATTAGTGCTTCCTTACACCTGGTAGTGATTTAAGAAACTTCTCTGTCAATAAAATTTAGGTAGATAAATTGGAGAAGACAGGACCAATTTTCAACAGTGTGATCATTTATAATGTTCCCCTGGTCAACATTTAAAAACAATTCTAAATATAGATACCAAGAATACTCATTGTAGCATTTTAGTATAGTTTTAATCATAAAGAGGCACAGCAACTGTGAGAACACAGTCCTGATTTTAGTAAGTATAATTTTTAAAGTTTTATGTTTTAATAAAGATTTCTTTCTTAATATTCTTTTGTCAGCATTTTATATGTATATTTCATATGTATATTCATAAGCATAACCCATTTTGAAGATGCCCTTCCATCATGTTAAATAATCATTGCTTTCATTTTTGACAATTCCTTTAAAATATATATTTTTTTTTTAAATATATATACATATATGTATATATATATATTTTTTTGACATGGAGTTCACTCTGGTTGCCCAGGCTGGAGTGCAATGGCATGATCTTGGCTCCCCGCAACCTCTGCCTCTTGGGTTCAAGCACCTCTCCTGCCTCAGCCTCCTGAGTAGCTGGGATTACAGGCATGCGCCACCATGCCCGGATAATTTTGTATTTTTAGTAGAGATGGGGTTTCTCCATGTTGGTCAGGCTGGTCTTGAACTCCCGAAATCAGGTCATCTGCCCATCTTGGCCTCCCAAAGCGCTGGGATTACAGGCGTGAGCCACCGCGCCTGTAAATTAAATTAAATTTAATTTAATTTAATATTTAATTAAAATATTAATTAAATGCTAGAGAACACTGGTGTTTACTATTGGCATGATGACATTTATTAATAATTTCATTAAAAGTTCAATCTTTCATTTTGCCTGAACATTGCATTAATGGGAATGCTGTATTGGTATTTTAGCATTTCCTTTTATTGGAAACTAACTGGCATGATAAATTTCCAAGGAAATTTTTTAAAAATCAAGTTGAAATTTTTAAAATGTTTGAAAATAAGAGTATTAAAATGTCATGACAGCTCTAGACATTTTGAGAGCATTTACTCTAATATTTCATATCACTGTAGTGACAGAGAGTCAGGAGCCACCAAGAACCACTGAACATATATCAGTGTACATACAAACATACAAACATCTATTTTGTAAATATATTTTATCTAAGAATTTCAAGTCAGTTTCAGAGTCAGTAGACTCAGCAACGACTGAGCCCTATCAAAGTCATGAGCATGACGCCTCTGAAGAGGGCTTAAGCCCATCTGATGGGGGTAATGGGGCATTTCCGAGTTGGCGAGTGGATTCAGCTAAAATATCTGGTATTCGTAGGCATTCTGTAAATGTCACTTCTGTTCTCCTTTTCCGCCTCCCATCTCTGCACACACTTACATCTGCCCACGTGCCTTCTGGTAGCAGCCTGAGCTCTACCAGGTACATGCATATTAACATTGGACCTATGTCATTAGAAAGAGTCCTCTGGAGAAGCAGCCCCCATCCCAAGAGAAGAAATCAGGAAGGACTTAAGAGGTGTAGAGAAGTTCAAAGCCTGTGATGTTCTGCTGTGGCTGTGACAGCAACAAATGAAAGATCCATCAAACTGGACTAATTAAATAGATTAATTAAAACTGAAAATAGATTAATTAAAACTGCTGTGCTGAAGGCCTAGCAAACGAACAGATGAATCTATTACAGGTATAAAAACAACTCACCCCCATTTCTATTGGACTAGACCAGATGCTCAGATTTAAAAAAAAGAAGAAAATTATGGTTATGCAGCATACCAAAAGGAAAGTGAAATGGCAGATTGGTAGACAGAAATCACCAAAATCAGACTCAAATATGACAGAGAGTGAAACTCTGAAAAAGAATTTAACACAATCAAATAGGATGTCAAAGGCTTTTACAAACAAGGTAGACAATATGCAAGATTAGATGTGTAAGTGTGGCAGTGATGGAAACTACCAAAATGACTAAATGGGATTCCAGAAATTAAAAAACAAACAAATGCACACTGTAACAGAGACAGAGAATGCTTTTGAGAGCCTCATCAGTAAACATAACTGTGGAGAAATAAGTTATCAGTGCTCCAATAAAAAGACTCTGCTCCCTGAGAACACTTTACTTTTTACTTTTTACATACCATGAAGATCTGTAGACATTTCCTTCGTTAATTGCCTGGATCTAACAGGATAATAAAACAACCTCTCTCCCCAAGAAGCAAATAGTTGCAAATTAAGATAAACTCCTAAGTTAAGCTCCCAAAGAGGCAGGGAGACTAGCACACTCCTTCTCCCTAGTCTTTTACACTCAAAATGGACAAAGCTTGGGCCCTTAAAGCCATTTCCGAGTCATAAAGCCAGAGACAGATGGGCTTAGCTAGACCCTGGAGAGACTTGTATACCAACAGGCTGGATAAATATTCCTCCTATTACACCTTGAAGAAAATACTCTCAGAAGAGGTTAGGGGAATGGACTCTTTGAGGTTTACAAGTGGAGAAAACCTATTTTTATCTGTCCCTTTCAGTCTGTAGACTAAAACCCACTGCTCATGTAAAAATTTCTCTGTCTGGTTCTCACTGCGTGTCTCTGTGGGTTTCCTGGGCCTTGCGAAGTAATGATACAATGCTACTTAATAATACAATAATACAGTGCTATTGATAATACACTGCTACTAATAATACTTAATAATACAATGCTATTAATAATACTTAGTAGTACAATGCCATTAACCTGGTTGTTTCAATAAAGAACTCTTTTCTCTGACCCTTGCATTTTTGCAATATCTATCTATCTTATTGTCTGTCTGCTTGTCAATCATCTCTCTGTAATCTATCTGCCTATTATCTGTAATACAGAACTATTCCAGTGGAAAAACATCTCAGATTCTTCACAGTTTTAGACAGTGTGATAAACACGCAGATGAAGAAAGAGCTAGTGAACTTTTTCAACAACTATGAAAGGTCTAATATAGTACATTATCTGGTAGCTGGTAAGTTGCCTGTCACATCATGAATATTTTCAGAAAACATTCAATTATGGGATCAAAGGCAGTTTCTCACTTGTGGTGCAGCACACAGCACACCGCTGCGTCCATGGCAGCTCCCCTGCAAGTCCCGCTGGCATGAGGCATATGGCAACCCAATGGGATGCTGCACACACAGGGCTGAGCATCACAGTCAAGTCCCTGGTGCAGGAGGACCAGGAATGTTATAGAGGGCTGCAGGGCCTTTGTTGAACTTTCCCTGGAAGGAAAACATTGTCTTTAAGCAACGCAGCAAACAAACCTGCTCTTGGCTCTGAAGTGACACGGTCTCTGTCTCCCAGGACTGTTCCTTCTAGAAATATCCTTGGAAAGGCATTTCAGAGCAAAAGTTACCGGCATAATGGCCACTAAGACGAGCGAAAACGTGAGAGGCTGAGGGGGATGTCTCTCAACAAACTTAAAGACAACTTTAGAAAAATTACCCAAACTGGATCACAAACAGTAAAAAGAAAATGAAGAAAAAAGAAAGAGAAAGGAAGAGCATCTGAGGGTAGTGAGACAGTCTTGGTCTAGGATAAGGGTAACTGGAATCCCAACACGAGAAGGGAAGACAGTGAGGCGCAATGAATTCCTGGATAATTGATGGCCACAAAGGTGTAGATCAAAGGAGCTTTGAAAACATCAAAATGGGGAAACATAGATCAATAAATCAAACAAGAATCCAAAAAACTCCACCTAGGCATATTTTATTCAAATTGCTGGAACAAAAAGCAAAGAGAAAATCCTGAAAGTGTGTGGAGGATGACCAACAAATAAAAAATACATATAAGACAAAGATAAGAATTGTAACAGACTTCTCAGAAACCTTTCAAGCCAGAAGACCATGGAAGACTCCTTTTAAGTTCAAATTGTGACCTAAGGAATTTAACTCCATGAAAATATTCCTCAAAAAGTGAAAGAGAAAAAAAGAGGGAGAATTCATGGCCTACCAGACCTACACTATAAGTAGTGTTGAAGAAAACGTTTCAGACAGAAGAGAGAGGCTGATAGAAACTTGGATGTGCACAAAGAAATGATGAGAGGTAGGCCGGGCGCGGTGGCTCATGCCTGTAATCCCAGCACTTTGGGAGGCTGAGACCGGTGGATCACGAGGTCAGGAGATCGAGACCATCCTGGCTAACTCAGTGAAACCCCATCTCTACTAAAAATACAAAAAATTAGCCAGGTGTGGTGGCAGGCGCCTGTAGTCCCAGCTACTCAGGAGGCTGAGGCAGGAGAATCACGTGAACCCAGGAGGCAGAGCTTGCAGTGAGCTGAGATTGCACCACTGCATGCCAGCTTGGGCGACAGAGCAAGACTCTGTCTCAAAAAAAAAAAAAGAAATGATGAGAGGTAGAAACAGAATTACAGATGGCAAAATAAAATCTAGGTTTTTTTTTTTTTCATTTTACAAAGCCAGAATTGCCTTGAGACCAAAGCCCAACAAGGATACTATAAGAAAAGAAAGGTATAGATCAACATCTCTGATGAACATAGATATAAAAAGTCTCAACAGCCCTAAAGACTTTACTGAAAAACTGTTGGAACTAATTCATAAATTCAGTAAAGTTGCAGGATATAAAGTCTATACGCAAAATTCAGGAGAGTTTTTATACACTAATAACAAATTACCTTCCTCCCCAAAATTAAGAAGATAATCTAATTTACAATAACTGCAAAAACATGGTAATACATTTAACTAAGAAGGTGAAAAATCTCTACATTGAAAACTATAAAATTGATGAAAGAAATTGAGGAGGGCACAAATAAATGGAAAGACATCTCATGTTCATAGATTGAAAGAATTGATAGTATTAAAATGTCTATATTACCCATAGAAATCTATGCGTTTTATGCAATCTGTATTAAAATTCAGTGACATTTTTCACAGAAATAGAAAAAGCAATCTTAAAGTGTATATGGCATCAAAGAAGACACTAAATAGTCAAAGCAATCTTAAGAAAAACAAAAAACTGGAGACATCACATTTCCTGATTTCAAACTATACTACAAAGCTATAGTAATCAAAGCAGCATGGCACTGGCATGAAAGCAGACACACCGACCAATGGAACAGACTAGAGAGCCCAGAAATGAACTTATTTATTTCAGACAGAGATGCCAAGATGACATTATAGGGAATGGACACTCTCTTCAATCTGTCTTTCAAATACTGGGAGCAGAGCACAACCAGAGACTATAATAGGGCTGGGGGTGCTGAGAATCCCCAAATCAACTCTTGTCAGATACGAGAATCAAGGTGTAGAAATAGGTCCCCATGTACGCTGGTCTATGCAACCTGTGAGAATCCTGCAGGAGTTCTGATCTATTCTTCAGAGTTTTAAGTTAGTGCCTTTAGCTTTGGGGGGCTTAAAATATAGATTGAAAGAGGAAGTCATTCAATAAAACCAGTTCCAAATTTTTTTTTAATCCTATCTCTGGAAGTACAAAAGATATAACACCTATATTTGGAGTTTCTCTGAGTGAAGAAAGGCCCTAACACTCTCCTGTCTCTCCAGGACACACCTGAAGGGTCACTGTGGTTGGCTCTAACATTCCTCACATGTACCATGAAGCACACCTCACTGTGGACCTAACATGTTTATTTTCCTTGCTTTAGTTACAGTTGCTACATTTATGTATCCATCAACTATCTATCCATCATCTATCTAGCTATCATCTATCTATTGTCTATCTATTAATCTGTTATAACTTGCCAGTGTTTTTTATTTTACATTCTACTCTTGAATGAATACAAGAAATTATAGCTCTGTTTCAGCCCCAGTCAAATACACAACTGAAGCTCCCTGAATGTGTGAGGTCCAGACCACATGTGTGACTATACATAAACATCTTACGCTGAACACTTTGCCAAGGTTTAATACATTATTTGTCATCAGATTTTCTTTAATATGAAACCACTAGCAAAACCCTCTCTTATTTGGGCTTCTGTAACCTATGTCCAATTGTCAGTTCTTGAGCAAGCTAGAATTATTTCCCCTCTGAAGATGAGAAGAACATTCGTGTTGGGGTCCAGAGACAGTCAACTCTTACCTTCATTCTGAGGCCCTGGTCTTACATGAAGACCGCTAGGGTTGGTGCACGAAATTAAATTACAGGGGTAGTCTGTCTTTTTCTGCTTTTATTCTTGGCTTTATGTGTTTAGAGGTGCATAATATAATATCTAGGCCTATCGCACACATTACACTCCAACACAAGACAAAAAGCCACAGCTAATATTTGTCAATTATGCAAACATTTTTATACGTTTTGAAAATTTTATGATATTTTACAAATTTCTTCAAAATTGTGCTATGCTTGTCACTGAAGTCAACTTTCTCCTTAATTAAACTGTCTTGCTACTTGTTTCTGCTCTTAGAATTATACTTCTTCTGAATTAGATAGCAGGAAAATATTAAAGAAAAAAATGAAAAAAAATAACAGTATAGAGCTTACTTACTCCAAATTTTCTGTGACCTCTGCCTTGAATCCTGTCCCTTTCCACTAAAACACATCATAAGTAATATTCTCCCAGTTTCCCACAGCAGGAACTCAATTCCAGACAACCTTAAGTCACATTTACATAACATTGCATCCCTCACTGGCCGTGGCAAGAGCAGGGATTTTTTTCTCATCCCTCCTAGATGACAATAATGCTGCATACTCTACAGCAAGCCCACTCTGACCTTTCTAGTCCTGCTTGAATAATATCAGGTTGGTGCAAAAGTAATTTCTGTTTTCTCTGTTGCTTTTAATGATGACAACAGCAATTACTTTTGCGCCAATCTAATATATATCTTGTGGTTGAGATTTCCAATCACAGCAATTGCTCTGCTCCATTCCCAATAAGTCCACTCAGACGCCTGAACTTACTGCTCACTAGAGAGAATGAATCTTGCTCAAGGATTTCCATTAATGTCATTCTCAGTTGGAGGTTGACAAGATCTCCAAAACTTTTTTCCCCCAACTCTAGCATTTTATCAATCTATTTTACAATTCATTTGAAGAGTTCGATCTTTAAATGGCCTGTGATGTGTATTTCTGGTTAGGGATAGAGGCCATTATTTTCTTCTGGACTTCTGCATTACCTGATATGTCTGACCGTATCCATGAGGACGTATCTGGAAGCTCTACCCGAGCACTGAAGTTACTCACATACCATAAAGGTAATGCAGAGTTTCTATCAATATGGAAATACTTTTTTTCTCTTCAGTCAGACTGATTGGTTTAAGAGAGGCACACTGGGATAGATGACAGAGAGACGGGACCTTAAATCACCCAAATGGGTCAACTATTTTAATAGCTGTATTTCCCACCTTCCATTTTTAATTTCATTCGTTGATTCATCGAATACCCTCTGAATATAGACATGTCCATTAACTGTATTAGATACAGGAGAAGGAGATGAAAACAGAGTCCCTGTCCTCAAGGAACCCTGTTATGTCAGTCAAGTCTACATCTCTTTATAAAACCCGAGAATGTCTATAAAAGGCTCGTAAGTTACAGATACTTTCCTGGGCCTTGTTTCACACTTTCTAGTCTTTTGAGAATTATATTCTAAATCGAGCTTGTCCTACACGTGACCCAGGACAGCTTTGAATGCAGCCCACCACAAATTCATAAACTTTCTTGAAACATTATGAGATTTTTTGTGATTTCTGTTTGTTTTTTAGTTCAACAGCTATTCTTAGTGTTAGTGTGTTTTACGTTGTGTGGCCCAAGACAATTCATCTTCTTCCACTGTGGCCCAGGGAAGTGAAAAGACAAGACACCCTTGTTCTAAATGCTTAACAAATATCAATCATATATAATATTTCTTAATGTTATTTCCAAACATTCTATTTTTGATGTTTATGGTGTGGGGGAAGTTCTACAAATGTTGCCAGCAGATAGAGCCAACAGTAGTTACTAGGACTTTTTACATGGGTGAAATTCAGTCAGAGAAGAGAAAATAAGTGAAATGATACCACAGTTATGTCTTCTCAATACCATATGAGAAAATGGGAATTGTCACCAATGGCTTTCCAATCAATCACCTGAAGAAATGTGAGTGCGTGGCCTTCAGCTCCACTCAGTCATGAACACACTAGTTCTGAGCAGTGAGTTCAGAGGGTAGTAGTGGTTGAATGCTAAGAAACAGCCATAGAGGAGCAGTGTCTCTTAGCCAGCGCTACGTTTCAATAGACATTCTTTTGTAGTCCTATTAATTTGATGTTGTTTACAATATTCACAAACATACTTTTTTCCCTGAAAAGCAATTGACAGGCTTCACCAACTGCCATAGGGGTCTGTGGCATACAAATCTTACTTCCCTTGGTTAAATTACCTCACATTCCTGTGCTTATCTTAAAATAATTATAGTAATGTCTATCTCATTAAATTTGTTATGAGGATTATATGAATCAATACACACATGGTGTGCAAAGCAGCTTGTGACTCACACTGTGAATTTAATGTGCTCACTAATTGCTGCGACTTCCTGCATTAGACTCTCCTGGGCACGAATCTGAACTCCATTATAAACCATTGCATGATGTTAGCTCATCATGGACTCTTGTGGATGTTAGTGCCCTAACCCACAGGAACCCAGAGCTGTCAGGAATCCTGACGGAGGCAGACAGAAGCTCCGAGAAGAAGAAACATGAATGCACTTTTTAAGTGCTAAATAATTGTATGTTTCATGCTGTAATTTTCATTGTTTGTACTGAATAATAAAATGCAGAAATAATCTCAAAGTCACTTCAATGATTTTAAATTTCTACTAAATCTAAGGGACGCAAGACGGAAACTAGCTTGGAGTCACCTGAAAAGGAAGAAAAAAAAATTTGAGATTAATTTTACCCATTTACTACTCCTAAATACATAATATATAAAATTGAGCTATGATAACTGCTTCTGTTCAGTAACTGACTTAAAAATTAGCCGGGCGCGGTGGCTCACGCCTGTAATCCCAGCACTTTGGGAGGCCAAGGCGGGCGGATCATGAGGTCAGGAGATCGAGACCATCCTGGCTAACACTGTGAAACCGTGTCTGTACTAAAAATACAAAAAAAGTTAGCCGGGCTTGGTGGCGGGCAGCTGTAGTCCCAGCTACTCAGGAGGCTGAGGCAGGAGAATGGCGTGAACCCGGGAGGCGGAGCTTGCAGTGAGCGGAAATTGCGCCACTGCACTCCAGCCTGGGCGACAGAGCGAGACTCCGTGTCAAAAAAAAAAAAAAAAAATTATAAGTTTTTGCTTCTCATTCTCAGTGTCTCATGCAAAAAACAGGACAGGTCATCACAGATAAATGAGTTGAAATTATATATTTAAACTTAGTTACAATTAAAAATGTTAAGTAATATGTTCAGTTTCCAACTTCAAATGAAAGCACATCTTCCCTGTTGTTAACTCTACCTATGATTGAGTAGGAAAACAAGTACAGAAAAATGCCCCAAATCCATCCCTTTAGAGCTGGGTACTGCTATTCCTCAACTCATTGCATGATGTTTGAATTTTATATTAAGATTTAGGTGTAAGTTTATTTTAAGTAGCATTTCACTATTTTTTTCACAATACATACATAAATTTAAGAATTCTTCATGATTTCTAGGCTTAACATAGCCTATTTTTTTCCAATGTCTATTTCTGGAATACGTAAATTGAGATCATTTTTGATCTCATGATCTGGAATACATAATTGAGATCATTTACATTTTATATGATGGGTTGAATGGCAATTTTTCTAAGAAACATCTTTAATTTTACAGTGATTTTTAAATCCTTATTCCAAAACAATACGAGGTCAGGCCAGCTATACTTGGTTCCTCTGAGGAGAGCTGAGGGGGATAAAAATACACACAGTTCACAGGTCTCATACCGTATAAGCATAATTTTTAAGATCTTTAGTGGGGTCTAGAAATATATATTTTTAAGATATTTCCAGGGAAATTCTTATAAACATGTAAGGTTCCTGGCAGTTCCTTCCCATCCATTAGAAGGGAACACTGCACTCAAGATTCCAGTATCCACAGGCATACTAAGTAGGAAGGGGTTAAACCAATGACGTGACTTACCCCAATGCATTAAGTTTCTTTCTTCCCAGATGCCACACACACACACACACACACACACACACACACACACACACTCTGAAAGTGAGATGTGTGTTGGTTCTTGTGCCTCTATATTGTTAACCAATATTTATTAAAAAGAATATTTTAAAATCAAGCCAGATGACACACCTGTTTATATGATAGGGTTGTGATATAACATAGTAAGGACGGGATTAGAATTTCTAACCTTTCATGAGAAATGCTCAAAAGCATTGTTTTTGACCTTTAAAATAGAGAAGGTTGTATACCCCACAATATACAGTAGTATTATAACATTTATTTTCACCCGTATGTCCTAAGGTAATGCATATTTTTTTCAATGAGCACGTTTTGTTAACGTTGTTGGTTCTCACAGACACCTGTTTGCTTAGTGGATGAGGAAGATATACCCTGTTGGATACAACAGAGCGTATAATGGTAATCTGTGGTAATGAGGCACCTGCCTCCAGGACGCTTACCTGTGAATTCGTCCTCACTTTGGTCATAGACAAACCGCGGCTTCTGTCAGTGTTGGCAGGTCAACACTTGCACACACCAACCTACACACACACGACACTCTCCCATACCTCTGGCACTTTAGCTTTAAACTTCATGATCATGTTGCAGTTATGGTCTCATGAATAATAATCTGACATTGAGGTGATTTTGCTTAAAAAAATTGTTTTGGGTCCTGTGCTTCCATCAGAGGAGAGAGCATTAATTACACTCTTCAGGAAATAGGACGAGTGCATTTATTTGGCTTCAGCGTGGACGAGAGAGTGGGAAGAGAGCAGCTAAAGGTGATAAAACATCATTATATGTGATTATGGTGAAAACAACTAGAGCCAGATATTTAAATTATCCTTTCTAATACTTAGAACAGTTCCAGAAAATTGATGTATTTTTCTCTGCCTCTGAGAAGCTTAGAACTGAGTGGGGGAGACAGTGCTAATTCAAATAGCAATAAATGCAAATGAGAGAAACGAAACCCTGTAAGCAATGCCTACGGCAGCTGCCCAGGGCCCACGTGAGACCCTCAGGGCTCCTCAGAGGTCAGAGGCGCGAACCACACCTCAAGCCATGCAACTCCGTGTTGCTTATTTGCTTTGTTCCTTGGCAGGCTAAACAGAGAGTGGGAGTAAAAGCAACACCCGCTCCTGAGGAACCAACTATCAGAGTCTTCATCTTTCCCAAGGAAAAGCATGTGAGTAGACACTTAAGATGTTTTAATTGCTGTAATTCAGGTACATATTTTTAAAAGTGAAATATTAATAGTATCCTGGACTTTTAGGAACCTCCTCTGCCTGCCACTGCTGTTTTCCATTTCACGGCAGCAAGTGGCTTTGAAAATGTTAGCTGCTTTTTCCGTATTTACTTTCACCTTTCTAAGTAGACTGTTTACCCAGGTCTATCTTTACTTTTCAAGTTCAGACATGTCACTGGTTTTTTGCTGCCCCTTTTGGTTCCATTCCACGTGCGTCCATACAAACCGGCTGCTGCACCTAGAGGCTGAGCAGCCACAGCGTCATTGAGTCAGAGCCCCGTCTACACCATCACGACGGCAGTGTGGCGTCTGCACAGAGATGAATTGCTCCGTGTGTATAATGACACTGATTTCATTGTACACTGTTTCGTTTTTCCTTCCTCAAGCTCATTGTCTCACGTTCATATTTAATGAGTGTCCTATATGATTGTCACTCATTTTGACAAAAATCTCAGAAAAAAAAGAAACAACAATATAAACCCCTCCT
The DNA here is from genome assembly GCF_029281585.2 of Gorilla gorilla gorilla. NCBI lineage: Eukaryota > Metazoa > Chordata > Mammalia > Primates > Hominidae > Gorilla > Gorilla gorilla. Next base: position 6,895,707 of record NC_073231.2, on the reverse strand, counting down.
GACTTGATTGTACACACACATCTGAAAATTAATCTGCTTCGTTTTTTTTCGCCTTGCAAATACGTTTCTCTTGGCTTTCTGCTGTACTCCGGGCTGGCTGTTATCAGCCCTGCTACTGTGATGGTCAACATTGAGTGTCAACTTGACTGGACTGAAGGATGAAGTACTGTTCCTGGGTGTGTCTGTGAGGAGCATGTTGATTTGGCAAAGAACAATTTGGTAAATTCTAAGAAACGGGTCATTCCAGGTCCTCTAAGATAACCTGGGTACTTTTCTTGATCATTATCCAAGGCTTCTTATCCAAGGCTTCTCCTGGCCTTTGTCTAAATGGAAAACAGGTGTTTTCAGGGCCCACACACGGCTTCCAGGGCACAGCAGGACACTGGGTAAGCGGGAGATGGAAACATCATCCCTTATGGTCATAGGTGAGTTTGTGGGACCCTAACACTTTGAAGCCATGTGATCACATCACCATCATATTTTAAATCAGACCTGCCTATTTCCGCCTCTCAGTTTGCCTGTCTGAACATTTCTGTTGTCTTTTTTTCTAAATGTCTTTCTTAACACATTGGTTTAATACAAACAGTTACATCTCCTGGGCACCCATGATGCATAAGACAATGTGAGATATATATATATGCATTAAATGCATACTTTATTACATATGTTTTATTATACATATTAAATTGTATGTACAGCAGGTCTTCAATAACCAGAAGACTGTATATATTTATTTTCATTTGTTATATAGTCTACTATATATTATACATTTATATGAAATATTAATTTATATAATGAAATATTTTAAAGTAATTGTATGTATATAATCTCTTGATTATAAGGCTTTGAAGAGGGAGCACCATTTTGCCTGTTTCTCATGTGTGAGCAGAGAGACTCAGACGGCACTGGTTCCAATGCAGATTTGATGTTAAGCACAGCGCCCTCCACAACCATCCATGAAGTGGAGCAGAAGAACTTCCGCCTTTCAGAGCAAGCCTCCTGGGATTCATGGATTTTGTAATTCCTTGCCTTTATTTGTGTTATAATACATTGAAACCAAAGCTAGCATTTCAAAAATCAGGACCAAGTATTTTAGTTACTTGGGACGAAGAACATAAAGTTCCAGTGAATGAAATTAACATAAGGACAGAGCCGTTCGACAAAGAAAAAGAAAAGGTTAGTCATATTTTAAAATTTGTATGTCTTTCAAAACACATTGTTTTTGTTTTTTGTTTTGTTTTTTTTTTTGGCAAAGAAACTGTAGGTGCCTGTGCTTAACTATTTAAGTGGTAAAAATAGAGTTTGGTGGTTTGTGGTGGTAGCACTGGCGGCAGGTGGGATGCCTGATTTGAAAGGTGTGTGTTCGCCGCCCATGCCCCTGCCTGGGCTGTGCGGAGGGTGCCCTGCAGACAGCCGCACCCTGAGAGGGACCTTGACAGGTACACAGTATGGGTTTGTCTTCTTTGAAAGGCCATGGAGAGCCCTGGTTGGGGGATGCAGTAACCCTGGGACTCCATAATAAAGAGCTGTGCTGAGATGAAGACAGATCCGGGTTCAAATCCTGCCTCCACACGTCACTGGAATAATTGAATAATTACATTTGTGCTTTAAACCTGCGCTTCCCTGTCACTGTTTGGGCATAGGAGATTCCGAGTAAATAACTCCTGGGCTGGTGGATATGATGGTTACATCGTGCCTGTCACCCGGCTGGCACCTGGTCAGCCCTGAAGAGTGCTTATGAGTATGAGTGCAATTGCACACTTGGGGTGGGTCTGACCATGACAAGCGTGTTGGAGACACTCAGGAGTGAAATCTCGAGAGTTAGCACAATCTGTCATAGCACAGAAGCTGATCGTTCACAACATTTGAAAGTATAGTTAAGCATTTATCCCATTCAATTGTACAAGCATGAACAGAAACAAGAACACAGAGCACCTGCTACGCAGGGGTTTCCATCTTATTCTGTGCTGTAGAACCCGCATGTTAGAATCTCCCATCATAAGAATCGTCTTCCTGCTACAAGTAATATTAGGCAGGTCATTTAGGCTCCTGTGCCCCAGTTTCCTGTGTGAAACAGGCACAGTTACATTGCAGCCCCACAGGCTAGGGGGCTCAAGGATTCAGAGCTTGCAAAGTATCTGAGAAACGTCAGCTCATTCACTTTAGACATTAGGATGCCTGGTGTTGCTGCAGATGGTGTGGCCCTGTCAGCCACCTGAAAATCATGGATACCGAGCATTGGGGAGGATACGGTCCTCAAAGATATGGGGCAATGTGGAAGCAAATAAGATTCTGGTAATAACAGGCCCCTTAACTCCCTGTCCACACACACATTCCCTGAACTGCCTGTCTTTCCCGCTCACATGTCACGATACCCTTCTGAGTGGGACGTGTGCACCTGGGGCCAGAAGGGTTGCTGGAGGCAGTTCTTTGGTTTTCATAACAAAAGAACCATCCATCCGCGCTACACACTGAACAACTGGGCAGGCTGCGCACACCTCTGGTTAAGCTCCCCAAGTAGACAGGCACTCCTGGGCTGCAGAAACTCATTTATAACTTAGCAGGGATTTCTTCTATGAACAGCAGGTGAGGATTTTGTTTCTAACACATTTCACGATGCTTAAGAAGTATTTGCAAGTGCAGGCATGGCCTTAAGGAATTTAGTCCCCAGCAGAGATCCCTGGAGAATGACAGCTGAGATAAGGCTGAAAGAAGAAAGGCTGATAAGGAGAAAAGAAAGAGGAAGGATTTCCTTCCCCTGCCCTACAGTGGAGCTCTCCTGCAAACGTGACCCTTCAAGGAAGACAGAGAGAGTGTGAATTAGCAGTGAATTCTGTGCCTGAAGAGTGAGACAGATCCTTAAGAACACAGTATGCACCCAAGGTGGGAGACACCCTCGAGGTGAAATATGAAGACACAGCTCCCTGGGTGACCCTGGCATGCATCCCTGAGGTCATGTGATAAAAATGCTAAAATTCCCACTATATTCAGGGAGGCACTATTTAGCCTATTATTCATATTTTTACATTTAATATCTTGTTTTGGTATTTATCCTGACAGCTATAAAATTAGATGTTTTCATTGCTTTTCATGCTACCCTTAGTCTGTGCCGCTGGCAAAAGTTCTAATACTGTAATAAGCTGAGGAAGAGGAAGACTAGCTTAAGCGGATTTAGCCGGAGCTTGCTCTTGGAGAACTTGCTAACTTAAAGAATTAGCAGGAGAATGTGAGTTTTTCACATCTAGGTCACCCTTAGGAACAAGCTCCGTCTTTCTAATAAGGAACTGTGGATTAGTCATACACAGCCTGTGGGAAGGAAGGTGGCGTTCTCAGCCCATTGCATAACAGAAAGACTGTCCAAGTCTTGGAAATCAGCAATTAGCACTTCACATTGCGGACTCAGCTGGCCTGCCAAGAAGCCAGCATGCCCAATAGTGAAATAGCCTCATTTTCAGACGGCCTCCCGAGGGACCCCGTGGATATCACACTGTAAAAATGGCCCCTCTTTATAAGGCACTTTTCTGCCAACAACATAATGTAAGTTCCAGCAGGTAATTCTTTATTAAATGACCTGTATGTCTCTGGGAAGCACGTACCACAAAGGAGATGGTTTCTATGAGATGCAATGTATGTTTTCCGAATCCTCATGGTAAAACGTCTCAATGAGCATTAGGAGTCCCGGCAGCGCTGCCCGTGATACAATAATACAATCGTGCCCTTCATCCTTCTGAGATCCCTGTGGGTGGCCTGACACAGCTGTTTCCTTCAGGGCAACAGGGTTGCTTTTTCAGCCAAGAGACTGGCTAATTTAAAATACAAAAGAAGATCTAAGCTGAGTAGAAACCCAGCAACATCATGGAAAATTAATGCTGAGACCCCTTAATAAACAGGGAAAAACGTCGAAGTACCGTTATTTCTCTAAGTAGGTTAAGAAGGTTTTGAGCATCCATTTTGTGCTGATTTGAACACTGGGGCTATAAAAATGACAAAAATACAGATTGTCAACATGCCACAAAATAGAAAGAACAAGAGTGTGAGCAGATAGAGAACCAATTATAACATAATATGGTAAGTCCTGTTACATAAATATGCCCATAGAGAGAGGCTTGGGAACATGAAATGGTCAGGCATTGGAAAAGGCATTTTGTAAGTGAATTTTGAGTCATATTTAAGGGGTGGATATGTTTAAAGGGAGACAGGTAAAGGCATTTTAAAAAGTGTAGGCAATATGACAAAAAATACTTTTATAACTATTTCTGTTAATAAGGAAAATGAAAATATGCACAGGATTTCACAGAATGTTTGTAGTATAGATCTCCTAAATGATGCTTTGGTATAACTTTACGGAAAAGTAGGTAAGGAGATGTTATTTTATATGTTTTCTCAGGATGTAGTGTTAATCTCTGGATTAAATAATGATTTGCCTAAAGTTTTCTAGCTGAAAGTAGAATTTAGTTGACTACAAAGATTTCTACTAAGTTTCAGTTGCGTGGCAAATTTAACATAATTTAATGCATTCATTTCTCAGAGGTTCTTAAAGGAGATATTTATATTAAATTTGCTGAAATCCTTAATCAAGTAGGAAGGCCACATGTAGTCACACAGGAAGCCATTGGCAGAAACTATAATTGCTTATTTTTATGGATATGAATATGTGGTTATGAATATATCAGTAGAAAAGGTAGCCTGGGAATTCATAATTAAATGTAAGAAAATTCTACCCAGAGGCTAACATTGGAATTATTAAAATACCTTTCAAATTTTCCTTTTAATTCAAAAGTCCTTCTGAGAAAACTGGTTTAAATATTTAACGGTCTTAACAAACTTAACCTCAGCCAAAACGTATTAAACTTAAAAGAAAAATGCATTTCCACCTGTCCCCAAGAGACTCACTCTCTGCTTCAGATCATATGAAGAATGCGTAAGGCCTGTCTGCGGTCAGGTGTGGTTGGTTATAAATCTGGCTGGGAAGAGTTTGGGTGAGTCCATCTTTGAAGAATACTTGATATTTAGTGAGTGCATGGTGTTGCATTTTAAAAGTTTGCTACTTAAATCCAATCTGTTAAATGGGCCAAGGATAACAAAGAGAAATAAGAACAGGGTAAGTCATAGTTTGAGCCCTGCTGCGTGCAACCTTGGCCAGGCAGAATCATCCTGTGGACACGTGCCTCTGTGTCCTAAGATTCTCAATTAAATGGTCTCTGTTGGGCCCCAGGTATCAGGACTTTTGCAGGCTTTCTACAGCATTCTAACGTGCAGCCTGGGTTGAGACTACTTCCCAGAATAAGACAGCGCCTGGCCCCACCTCTCCAGAAGTTTGGAATCATGTAATGAAGAGACTACATCTTAGAATTTCATAATTTAACTCTAGGCTGGAGGTCTCTCTTCATGTTCTTCCCCACAACTTTCTAACAATATTAACGTATGTACGTATCACTTCATGGTTTACAAAATGCATTCACAGGCTTTATCTCACACAACGCTCTGACAAATTGATGCTATATCAATTACACATAGAAGACACCCGAGATGAACTTAACCAGACAATCTATCATTCACGATTCGAGCTAATTCAGTACATGCGGTCAGTGGTTGGAAATGTTAAGTCATCTGCCTGAGATAATAACTCTACAAAAAAAAATGGAAGCCAGGTCATCTCATCTCAAGTATGTTCTTGTTTCTCTTCTAACCTAAACAACTTTTGGAAAACCACATTGCACTTCTGACTTGGAGGGGAATGGAACGATCAAGTAGCCTAGCTCCACCCGGGAAGGGGGAGCAGAGGAACTGGGTTGGACACATTGGAATTAAAGTCCCTCAATATTCTGTTTTACAGGAAGCACTGTGGCTCTTGTCCATAGAATAGATAAGTCAGCAGTGCTCACACTCTGAGGATTCCACTGTAACATCGCAAATCACTTTGCATTGCACCTATTTATTTTTACGTCTGGTTCACTTTACTGTGAGGTCTTTAGTCTCTGTCATTCACACAGCCACTCAGCAAACATTTATCTGTGCCAAACATTAGACTAGACACTAAGGATGCACAGAATTATAAAAGAATTCAGGAATGAAATATACGATTATGATAGAATGTGGTGAATATAACAATATACGCATGCAAAAGTGGTAAGCGTTGTGATCCTTGGAAAACACAGTTTTGATGTTATTAGCATCAATTTATTAATATTTGCCAAGCATGTGCTACTTTTACTTCTGAGGAAAAGTCGTCTCTACCTCTTCTTAGCTAAATAAACTGGACGAGGGCTCCATTTCTGTAAGTGTCACTCTCTCACGGATATGGAACCCGTGATACTGTTTCCTACTGTGCTGTGTGAGGACTGTAAGGGAAGGCCCATAGAAAACAAGAAAGTACTTGACACATGTTTTTAACACTGTTAGTTCATGAAGCCAAGGGAATACTTTCATCATTTTTCTAACAACTAGATGATCTGTATCTAAACATGAAAGAAGCTTACTTTATTCACCACTGCAACAAAATAAAACAAAACAAGGTCGAAGAAGTATTCTCAAGGTGGTCTATGTCCCTAGTGCCCTTGGCTACTGAACATGGCTGATCTGGTTTCTGCCTCACACACCATGGTCCTGAACATAATGAGAGTCAGCTCCTAGTGGCATCATGTTTGGATTCGACTCCATTAATGTTCCTTAAGTAGCATGACTTTCAATGACTGCTTCGTAATGTAAGCAACTGAATTTATAATTGAGACATTGCGTAATTTACCTACAAACATGAAATAATCCTAACATCTTTTTGAAGAGATGCTGATATGAAACCACTGATTCAATTGCTGTTGGCCAATCTTGATTTGGGAATTCTTCTAGGTGAAAGAAACACAAACCAGTTAAATATTTTCAGTCTCCAGCCCGAATCTAACAAAGTGCTTTTAATGTGAGACTAGATGACCTCTGAAATTTCAGGGCCAACAGCCCGCCAGCAAGAACCTGAACAGGCATAGAGATAGAGGAAGCCACCCAGATTGTGTACAACACACCCCAAAGCTTCCCCCTCTCTATTTCCTTACCCAGCTTTATTTTACGTTATGGAATCTTCCACCAAGCTGAAGGCATGTTCCATGTCTGTAACGGTGTGTGATGTTTATTTATTCTGCCTCTCACGTAGGCGCCATGATAGAGAACTCATCTCATTCACACTGTGGCCCCAACATCTAGGACAATGCCCTGTAAATACAGGGACCCAATAAACATTTATTGAATCAACAATGAAGTTGAACTGGTATCCTAAATCATAATTTAGAGGTTGGATTCAGAGGTCCGTGGCTTTTGATATGATGGCCCATTTCTCGCCCACACCCAATGAATTGAAGGAAGAAAATCTTAGAACAAATTGAAAAATTTGATTCAGTTTCACAGATAATGTCGTCCCTTAACTTTCTTGCATAGTATTTCTGTTCTTCACTTGTGCAAAGCTCCCAGAGTTTCCTGGATATTTCTGCCATCATGAACAGAATTGTTTCTTTCCTTGCCATGAGCAAAGAAACCAGTATGGGCTCTTTCTCTGCAGTTCTTGAGACTGTCGGAGTAAGATGAGGAAGGAGTGAGACCTTCAGAGAGTCACAAACCTTCCTCTGCATTTTGCATTAATAAATTTAGTCACATATATGGATTAACACTACCGTTTTCCAGGCAATGTTATACGTTTTTGAGTGTTTATTCCTAATAGACATGAAGAAATATTTCAACATTATGAAGAAGACTTGATGAATTTTAGACAATGTATTCATTTTCAGAGCTGAAAAATAAATAATGCACCATTGGTTCACGGAGGATTTCCTTGGATGGTTCTGATGAAACCCCCCTCTTCAGACTCCCATGGCACTGTTCTGGATGAATTCACATGTAAACACAAATCTGGGCATTGCTATGCTCCAGCAGCACTAGAAGGGGGAAGAGAGACAAACACTAGGGTGGGAAAAATTCCAGTAGGGAAGGATGGTGGAGACTGGGAAATCTTACTGTAGAGACTCAAAGAAGGAGGAGGCTTGAGATTGTAACTATGAAGAGAAGAACTTTGAAAGGTTTAATTTGTTTCTTTCCCTCTGAATTGGAGAGCAGGATTTCCAGGAATGACCACCCACAATGTGACTGAAAAATAGTAAACCTGAACGGGTTGGCGACTCAGGAATTGTGTAAGAGGTTCCACAGCATCCCTAGGGGATGAGATGCTGATGCAGGGTTGGCAGGGGTACCTCAGCTATAGCCTGGGGGAGCGGCAGCTCTGCTAGATGCAGCAAGATCCTTATCTGTTGAGGACAAGGCACTCCAAACTATTTTTAAAAAGAGACATGCCCTTGAGGCTTCTAAAATTTGAAAAACATCAAAGAATTATTTACTTTTCTCTTCTAGGGATCCTTTTTCAGATCCAGAAACATTAAATTAGATGGTACAAAAATCCATCAGGGAAACCCTATATGGCTCCAGTCACCAGCCAGCCCATCACTCATTTTGTAGTTTACATGTGAGTATAGTTATTTGTCTGGCAGTCCAACAATCTGGGAATCCATTCATTCAGAAAACGTTTATTGGACATCCACTTTTTGGAGCAGACAATGTTAGCTTAGCCTGGTACTACACAATTTGTTTCTAAACCAAACAATTTCCCGGTCTAGAAAAGCTGCAGTTGTGCAAATTAAAAAGTGTGGGTTACAGTGTAGGATCACTTAACCAAACAGAGCCATGTCAACGAGGAGGAATAATAAGGGAAATTGTCAAAGATGAGATCAATGATTAAGGACAGCCTTAAAAGTTATTGTCCAGGAAACGACCCAAAGATTTGTCAACAAATAAGTGGATTAAAATTTCATAACATATCCATACAATAGAATACTATTCAACAATAAAAAGGAGCAAATTACTGATATCTGCAACAACATAAATAAATCCCAAAGTAAATAGAGTCAGTGTAGAAGCTAGACACAAAAGAGTGCCTTACTGTATAATTGCATTTATATCAGATTTAGAAAATGCAAAGACACCTTTACTGATGAAAATAAGATTGTGGTTGAAGAGGAAGGAAGACGGGTACGATAAAACGATTTTGGGTTGATGAATATGTTAATTTTCTGGATTTATGGTGAATACATACGTAGAAACTCATAAAGGTATATACTTTATGTTTGTGCCATTGCTACAAATCGATGAAACTTAAAAAGGCAGGAAAATAATACCCAGAGAAATTGTAGCAAAAGTAGTAGAATTGTATCTTTGAAAGCAAGGAAGAAGAAATGTTCAAGAAAAGATGCTTTACAAAGTTGTATGGTCCAACAAGATTGTGTGCAAAGAACATAGAATGCATTCCACTGGATTTTGTATTAAGAAGGCTTGATTTCAGTGTGTTGATACATTAGGGGATGATGAGGAAAGAGAGACAATGGCAATTGACTATTATTTAAATAAATCTGGATTTTTAAAGTGAGGAATAAAATGCTAACTAGAAAGAATGTTGCTTGACTAAGAAAGATGACGGTGATTTTGTTGTTTCTGTACTGTTAGGGTAGGGCGCCTGAACGCACCTATAAACGGTGGGCTGAATCCAACAGACGTGGAAGAGATGAAAGGACAAGGGATGGAATACAGACAGCAGTGACTTCTGACAGATGTTAATAATACAGGACGCTATGAGGCAGACATAAAGAGATATGATTGTCCTTTTGGAAGCATGAAATGGAAGAAAGATGAAGGGCCATCTCTTTTTTTTTTTTTTTTTCCAAAACCTCAGCCCCAATTCTGTTTACAGAAAAACCTGTGTGTGCCTTTTAGATAAATGTAGTTTATAGGGAAAGATTATTGTGTACATGGAAACCATTATGAAGAAAGTCACTGATTTAAGAACCACAGATGCATGTTTACTTACCAACATTTCAATAATAAATTCCATTTTAGCCCAAGATGTTGATGGGGAAAGGCAGTGGCTTAAAAGCTAAGGGTAGCTTGAAAGAGAAAAATGGAATCTCGTGATCCGATCAAGCAGGGGCCTCCAGCACAGAACAGATTCACACGGGGGCCAATTCCACAGGAACAAAGCTCCCTCCACAGCCCGGCTCAGTGACTGGCCTGGCATCAATCCCACCATGAAACTATTCTCAACCAAGAAGACTAGGGATCTCCAACAGGAACTCTAATATGTGAGAGCATTTTGAACTAAAGTCTTAAGTGTGTTAGACAGTATTTTTCTCTATCCTTGTAGAATTCCTTTCTTGAGAATCTTTCTGCTGTTTATGCCAGAGCAGACCTGGCGGGGAGCTTGCACCTGCCACAGCATTTGCTTGTATCTTCTGCACACCTGAGGCAGCCTTGACGCAGACCACAAGGTTTGGGGGCTTTCCCGTCCTTCATTTGCCCTGGATCTCAGGAGACATTACAGTGAAGTGGCTCTGGGGGGAGAGATAGAGGAGAGAAAGACAGTAAAAGAGAGAAAGAGAAGAAAGATACTGTTACTGGTGCCTAAATAGCTTTTGGGGAAAAAATAGTTGTTATGTAAGACATAATAAGGTATAGCAGTATTTTGAGAAGTTTTGTGTATTAACATAATAAATCTTTGGTTGGAATGCTTACTCTAGGGGTTGCCAGTTAACCTTTTTGTCTGTTCATATAATTGATACCTCTTTGTGTACAGAACTATTGAATATATCATTATTTGTAAATCTGCTTAAATGTCCAGCTCAGCAGATTGCATATATACGAACATAAGTGTTCAAAGAAATAAGTGATTATATACATACACACAGAGAGACATATACATATGTATATATATCTGTGTGCTAGAAAAAGAAATATAGTGGTAAAGATCATACCTGATTTAACCTCAGTTTTTTAGAAGTTAGCATATAATAGATGTTCAGTAACTTTTGAAAGACTTCAGCATTCCTAAAAAAATTTCATTTGTAAATTCAATAGTCACTTTCCCTTTCATATGCTATGTGAAAAATGAACGAATATTCTGAAGAGCCAAAAGAAAAAAAGAACAAAAACAAGCAACATTTTTAAAAAGAGAAAGGTAAACAAACTACTGTCAAAACACACCACTGTTTACAATCACTAATCCTAAATGTTAATAGCTCTATTTCAATTTTCAATACCATTGCATGTTTGTGAGATTAAATGTGCTCCATTTTATGCCCATATTATATAATTTATCATAATGACGGAAGACTAAATGTTTCACTTACTTTGCAAAAATTATCATACACTTTAAGAAATACTTTGAAAGCTAAACGCCACCCACAATTACTCTAGGTCTTGTTGGGGCCCTACGAATTTCTGCATAAAATCTCATCAAAACAGTGATTTGCTTGGCATTTTTTGGCATTTTTTCTGAAAGCAGCTGCAGAAGGTGCTACCTTTGATGGTATGAGATGAATGTGCGGGTTATAAAATGAAATCAACATTCTTCAATAAGGACCTGTTAGGGAGCCAGGTTCGTAATTGAACAGGTACTGCATACTTTCACCGTGCCTCATAGCGAATAATATCTTCAAAGCTTTGAATATCTTGAGAGAGAATTTCTGTGGAGCTCATTGCTCTCCAAGTAAACATATTTTAAAATGATTCAAAGTTAGAAATGCTTTAACTCTTTTCCTGATCCCACTCATGTTTTATATTTTTGCAAGGTATTTAAAAGTTATAAATATTGAAAAGGATCTTGGTGTTTGAAATATAAATTATTTCTATTAAAACATTTTTGATGCCTTAAAGGAGAGTTAAAATACTGGATAATAAACATTTTTTTCTAATTTCAAAAGTCATTCCAAAAACATGAACACTTCCATCCCAACCTCAAATAACTTCAGAATCATGCAATGATTAATAGTGTTGCTTTGCTCTCAACACCCTCCAGCAGTTCAGAATTCCTCAGTCACGTTTCTCTGTGCCTTGTAGTTGTTGACAGGCAACAAGTTTCAATCACAATATTGTGTAGTGATTTCTCATCATCCGGTACTTCTTTTAAGTCACTAATATAACTTTGAGCAGCCGGAAGCTGTATTAACAACAAAAGATTACATGGAAATATTATTTATTTATTTACTTATTTATTTATTTATTTATTTATTTATTTATTTATTTATGTTTGCAGTCCAAGAGATTAAAGATACAATTCAGATGAACTGTTACAAGGTAACTCCATGTCAACAGCTGAACTCTGATCGGGTCAAGGGATACATAGGCAATGAAGGGTATGTAAACATCACGTTTCCTCTGCAGGCTGAGATGGACGCATTTTAAGGAGGAAAATTAATTCATACAAAGTAGAAACACATAGGAATCATAAAATCCAGAAGTAGGTACACAGGAAGAGGAGTCGCGTAGCTATTTCTAAACATAACCATCAACACGAAAAATTCTCATAAGGGAATAGTGATAATTAAGAAAAATATTCAGAATTCGGGATAATGAGAACGTAGGACTTTTCATGTCAACGTACGCTCAAAAATGAGTTGTGACCTTTTTGAAGATAAATATGTCCTGCTGTTCCTCCCTCAGAAAATCATAAAGCTGACAGCCAGAGGCCTGGCTGGGGAGTGGCTCCTGTGGGGCAAGAGGTATCCAGCAGGAAGAAGGCGAAACCCTAACAGCCTCCGCTGGGGGCCAAAGCCAGCTTTCCTAGCTGGGAAAAGCACATCCAATCCCAGCACACGCTGTTCTGTAACAGAAAATACTTCCCATGGACTTTGTGCTCCCAGTGGTAAGGAGCACAGATGGGCTGGTCCTATGCCGAGTTCCTATTCCTGCCCATGGGTGTGTCGAGGTGATGGCTCCTCTTTTCCCCATCATCAAACACCCAGAGCCCCGGATCAGTTTTCCACAGCGCAGGGTGGAGAGAGGGAAGGAGAAGGCCGGTGTTCGTCACCCTGGTGCCTGGTCCCCTGCACCGGGCAGAGGCCTCTCTTCCACCGGGAGCCTGGCCCCGGCCCCTTGGCTCGGTCACTGAGAAGTGCCTAACACAGCCTGTCACCCACGCTCTCCTCCAGCATCCCGAGTCAGCCACTCACAGCCGTTATTCTTTCCACGTGAAAGTGTGAAATGAAGACATAGAAGGAGTGGAATTAAAGAACGGGCTATTAACAGAATTACTTTAAAAAGCGTTTCACTTTAACACAAAAATTGATTTCATTCAAAAAGGTAGTAATGCACATTAAAAATTTGAAAGTATCAAAAGATGTACGATTATCCTCAACATTTGGGCACCCAGTTTACTGCCTCAAATTCAAATATTGTTACTAATGTTTTATGTATTATTAAAGGGTTAATTTTAAATATAAATAGTAATTAATTCTGTCGGAGGAATTATAAGGTATTTTTTTTAAAAATTACTCATTTGGAAGAAATGATCTTAATCTTTCAAAAGGAAGCTTATAAAATATTGATAAAATGATATATATTCTAACATTAAATACGTGGATATTCTATAAATATATGTGTGAATTTATACATATCCTATAATTATCCAAGTCAAGAATTTTATTTCACCAAAACTGTTTTAAGGGTTAAATTGTACTGTAACGATTAAAGTACAGAAATTATGTGTGTTAAAACAAAATGGAAATGGGGACCAGGCCTGAAAAATACCTGGGCAAACAAAACCACTGAGGTTTTAAAGACACAGATTTTCTCGTTAGTACAACTTTTCATTCATATCAATAATTCATAGTTAAATAGATCTTTACATGTTCTCAGTCAATATGACTCCATCATATGAGTTCATTGTTGACATTTACGTGTTTCAAGAACATCGTAATTATTGATGGAAAGAGACGACATAATTAGGAGGCAAGTAATTTTGACGTAACTACTAAATCTGAAATTTTCTATGAATAGTTATGTGACCCAAGTCCCAATTTCATACTCTCTAACATGAGAATGTTGGACTTAACAATTTACTGAGCTTTTTCTAAAATCCTATGATTGGTTGGAACACATTTCTAAAATATAATCAAAAGGAATTATTTTACAAAAATGCCACATTTAATATAGCAATTAGATTAGACTGATACATGTTAAGATTTCATCCAACTGATTGTTCAAAGATGCATTATTGAAATATTTTACAGAAAGTAGACAGCAGTGCCATGCTGTTGCTTATTTATATTACAGGAAACATCACAGCTGTGAATAAAAGTCATTATTCTGTCGTAACTCATATATTTATTAAGAGAGATGCAATGTTTATTTTCCTTAAACAGCTAGACCTGAGAAGTAGCTCATGTCCAAAGAATCTTTTCTACTTTTACGGTAACAGCAGATCCCTGGCTGTCACCTGTGTCCATAAGCGACAGGCTTCTGTGGCTTGAAATCAGCTCCAAGGGTCCTCATTCTGTAAAACTTAACTCCCCATCACTATGTCTGGGGGAATTCTTCATTTCATTTGTTTTCCATAAAAAAATTATTTTTATCTTGGAAAGCAAAATTTCCCATTAAGAACAAAATCAGTTTTTCAAAAATACAGTAAGCAGTGCACAAAATTTTTATTTTATCCACAAAAATCTGGATGTCTGAATATTAACAAAATTGGAGAACAGTATTAATTTATAAAACAAAAAGAAAACTTATATTCGATGAAGCAAAAATAAAAAAAATAATAGTGATGATGTTCTAAGAGGTTGAAAACATGTCTGAAATTTCAAAAGGGCCTGTTTATAAGCCTAGGGACAAGTTGCACCCCACTCATTCACCACAAGAGAACTTCAAAATGTGGTTATAGAAAGACCCTTCCTGATGGCCTAGGAATTTTCATCAGGGGTTAGTCACTGACCTCCCCCTGGGGGAGCCTCCAATGCAGGAAGAAGCCAGAGAAGCTTGTACCTGCTGCAGACTCTCCTTGAACCGCAGGGCCCCCGCCTCCATCCCAGGGCAGAGTATCCTGGTACTGCTGAGGGAGATGAGACACACAGATGCGCGTCTGTTTGCTCACACCCGTGAGGACAGGTTTGCAATGGGGAGGCAGATCTCCCAGATCGCGTTGCACCTGACATGGAATTACACCCCACTGCCCATCCACACACAGCTAATCATACTCAACAATGACAAGCTGACTGGGCCCAGCCACGTGGACATTTTCTCAAGACAAAAATATTTTTTTTAGAAAACACATATATCAATAGACCTTCTTAAGTAAGTCAGATGAATATTTTAATACCTGTAATAGGATTTAGCAACAGAAGACAAGACATGCTTTAACGTTAACTAATGTTTTATAATATCACTGTTGTTCCTATTAAATTTGAAAAATGTTGCATGTATACATATGGCTATACATTTCTTAAATATTGATTAATTTGTATTGCCATTATACTTTTAAGATTGCAGGCTATGTAAAAATGCCAGTTTATTTCACATAAATGTGTGGTCAAGGTAAAAATGGATAGAATCACAGAAAAAATGATTTCATGAACTATTGTTAAAAAACTAAAGACATGCAAGTTTCTCAGTAAGGTTTTGGGAAAATATATGCTTTCCAGGATTTTCTTTAATCTTTTGGGAAGTAAATGCTAGCTAATAGGTAGATCTTAGGTGATTCCAAAGACATTCCAAGTTAAAATGTTGGAAAAAAGTCTTTCTGGGTCCATTCTCTGCTCAAAATAAATAATCTCAGAGCACATGAATTGTTTTCAAAATGTGAATAAAGGGCAAAAAAAAAGAAAAACTAAAGCATCAGAAATCCTAATGCCATCCTGGGACTATGCGTAGAAATGTCACCCTCATCAACTAGAAAATATGAGCAAAAACACCAGTAATTTGGAAAATAAAACACTGAAGCTGGCTAATGTGCTAAACAATGTTGCAAACTCAAAATATCCAGGCATTCCTCAAATGCGGAAATACTCAAATACTTTATAAGAAACTGAAAATGTATTCCAACTACAAAATTGTGTTGTATAATATTTTTTAAATGGCAATAGAAACAATGCAGAGAATACGGGGTTTTTGCTGGTTTTGTTTTGTTTTGTTGTTTTTTGAAGATAGGGCCTCTCTCTGTCACCCAGGCTGGAGTGTGGTGGTGCCATCCTGGCTCACTGCAGCCTCGACTTTCTGGGCTCAAGCGATCCTCCCACCTCTGCTTCCCCAGTAGCTGGGACTACAGGTGCATACCACCACAACCTGGCTAATTTTTGTACTTTTTATAGAGATGGGGTCTCACCATGTTGCCCAGGCTGGTCTCAAACTCCTGGGCTCAAGACATCCTCCTGCCTCAGCCTCCCAAAGCTGGGATTACAAGCATGAGCCATGGCCCTCAGTAAACAATGCAAATAATTTGATATTTTGGAGACTCTTGGAAAGCCTTAATGATATGACAAGAAATATGCCTTTTTTTCCCCCATGCCTTTCCTCTCAACCATCCTCATTTCAGAAAGCTTCCTAAATCTTATGAAGTGGTTTAAAGTTCCTGTCACTCTGCTAAGCAGGGCACAATACATCATGGTGCCAGGCCCTGCCCAGCTTGTCCGTGGTGGGGCCTGTGAACTCCCCATCCCCCGGCGGGCGGCCTGTCACGCACACTAGGTGCGTCCTGAACACGTTGTGCCCCTTCCCCTGAGAGGCCCTTTAGGACACGGGTTCCTCTGGCAAGAATGTGCTCTTCCTCCCCTCCTTTGTGCCGTTCATTTCTTCTCCTGCCTCCAAGCTCCATTAACATCATTCCTACAAGTCGTGTTTCAATTTCCAAAGTCTTGCTTTGTCATCCAGGTTAGAGTGTAATGGCAGTATCTCAGCTCACTGCAATCTCTGCCTCCGAGGCTCAAGCGATTATCCTGCCTGAGTCTCCTGAGTAGGAGTAGCTGGGATTAAAGGCGCCTACCACCATGCCTGGCTAGTTTTTGTATTTTTAGTAGAGATGAGGTTTCACCATGATGGCCAGGTGGGTTTTGAACTCCTGACCTCAAGTGATCTGCCCGCCTCTGCCTCTCAAAGTGCTGGGATTACAGATGTGAGCCACCATGCCCAGCCCCTCCAGTATTTTCTTTTATAACAAAGGCTCTCATGCCCATGCAGGAACAGGGAGTAAGATAAGAAGTCAAGAGTCGGCACTCCAATTTGTCTAAGCAATTATGCTGTTTCAGCTTATAACAATTCCAAGAGATAATAATGCTGGTCTGTATTAAACAGCTAAGGAATCCACAGCTTTGACTCTTATGTCACACAACTCAGGGGTCTCCAAGGTCTCCCCCAGGCCTCTGTGCCTTGCAGCCACATCCCCATCACACAGGTGTACACCCTTCACTGTGGACTCCAAATGCCTGCTGTGCTCTGGTTACACATTAATGACCTGAGGCTGTGGCCTTCTGCTACCCTAGAAAGCGGGTTTTGAAATTGTTCCAGCACAATGAGTCCTTCACATGCTAGACCAGTCCAGCTGACAGGTGCCCCAGCCTGGAACAGCACGCAGCAGGCTTTTGCTTATACAAGAGAGAAAAACAGACAACAGGGCTTTGTTAGAGTGAATTCTCGTTGCCTCTCTCAGGTGTTGTAATGTGGTTCAGGAAAGGACCTGAAGCAAAGACGCCAAGATTGTCTTCTGTACTTCCAAAAGTGGTATAAGCGGGGGAAGCTGGTGAGAGAGAACTTGAAAATAAATAGCTGTGCGTATATTTACATCTGTACCTCTACCTGTCTGTACCTTCATCTCTATTTTATTTCTGTCTCTGTATCTGTGTCTATTAAATATCTGTGTCTCTATCTCTGTCCCCATCTGCACATATGACTCTATTCTATCACTGTATCTACAGCTACCTGCATAGCTCTGTCTATATCTGTAACTATATATCTACATATCCAAATCTATCTGCCTGATCTTCCCAAGAGAACCCTGGCTGCATACAAGGCTCTGTGAGTCACCCTGCACTGCCTCATCTCAGAGTGTCCCATCTGAGTTCTTAAGATTCATTAGACCTTGCCTTACCTGAGGCAAATACTTATAGGAATTATGGCAAATTTTCCTGGGCAGAGCTTTCATTATTAGTTTTTGCAGATTGTCTGTGTCCTGGGGGAAAGCTCACATATTTATGGGGCTGTTGTTTTTCTGTTTTTCTAATTAAATTCAGCACAAATCTTTCGTCTGATATTCTCATGTAAAACCTTAACCCAATGCTTAAGTTTGGCCTTGGAGGTAGTAATTCACCTATCCACTGATTCAAAGATTCAACTAGTATTTATCTAACTCCTAGTGAGGTGGGAAGCAGAACTTGAATCTGAAAGTAGGGCTTGGACTCCGGACCAGATTGAAAGCTGCCAGAAACAGGGAAGATGCAAAGGCACCTCTCCACAAGATACCCCACCAGTGCCATCTCAGTTTGCTGTTGCCATGCAACACCTACAAATTGCTGCCCCTTTCCGTGGCAACACCTGAAAGTTACCACCCTTTCATAGTATATCAGTTGTTTTGAAAATATGAATCAAGAGCAAATAAAACTTTTAATGTAAAGCATCAGAAATCCTAATGCCACCCTGGGACCGTGCTTTCAAATATTGCCCTCTTCAAGGAAGTCACATGAAATATGAGCAAAAACACAAATATGAGTGCACATAGCTCTGAGCACAGCACTGCCTCTGAGCTGCCACTCAGCACACGGCCTGTGGGGTCGCCCTGCTCTGCAAGGAGCAGGACCTCTGCTGCTGTTGTGCATTGTCACTTCAATAAAAGTTGTTATCAACACCACTGGCTCACCCTGGAATTCTATCCTGGATGAAGCCAAGAACCCTCCCAGGCTGAGCCCCGATTTTGGGTTTGCCTGCCCTGCAACATGAGCACAAAGCAGGGACTGTTTCATGCACCTCAACTGGCTGCAGCTATCCTGACAGCTCTGGGGCTCACTTTTCTCTCCATCTGATAATTCCTCTAGGGATGTACCTGCTGCTGGGTGACACCTCAGGGATGTGTGCAGCACCTGTTACCTCTCGACTGGTTTTATGGTGATATAAAATCCTGTTCTGTGACATGTGGCTGGTGTTATTCACTTTGTAATTCTTTGGGGAAGCATTCCTTTGCTGGTGAGTATATAATTATCTTCATTTTCTTCTAATTTCACTGAAATATAGTCTTCCTTCTTCTGAAACAAAAATCACTACATGCTCCTTTTATTTCTATAATTCATTTTTTTAAAATGTCCTACTGTCCTTTTTTTGTTCAAATTAACTCTTCACATTTTTACTCTCACAGCAGACTTAATTCATTTTCACTTAAAATATGCATTATAGTCAATATTGGATTGTAAAGTATAGCTTTGTATAAGTGCTTACTGTAATGCTTCCTAGTATACTAGTTAATTGTAAACATACTGAAGACACCGTTGGAATAGAGTTGGCCAAATCTCTCTAGTTTCTGGATTATGTAGCTAAGGTGTCTATATCTTTACCTGTGTCTATCTATCTGTCTCCATTTATCTATCTATATTTAATCAAATTGGTTTGTTTTTTGATTGAGAAAAAGGAGTGTTAATTCAACTCTTTCATTTTAATTAAATTTAAGAATATGGTTAACATATTTTCTTTTTCTTTTTTTTTTTTTTTGAGACAGAGTCTCACTCTGTCACCCAGGCTGGATGGAGTACAGTGGAGTGATCTCAGCTCACTTCAACCTCCGCCTCCCAGGTTCAAGCGATTCTTCTGCCTCAGCCTCCCTAGTAACTGGGATTACAGGCGTGTGCCACCATGCCCAGCTAATTTGTGTATTTTTAGGAGAGATGGGTTTTCACCATATTGGCCAGGCTGGTCTCTAACTCCTGACCTCATGATCCACCCACCTCAGGCTCCCAAAGTGCTGGGATTACAGGCGTGAGCCACAGTGCCTGGCACATATTTTCTAAAGAAGAAAATAAGTGGCCATGGTCTAAAATTGTCTACTTTTAACAAAGCACATGATAAAAATTAATAGTAATTATACTAAATTCTCATGATTCCCAAGGAAAAAAATAATTCTAACAGAAGCTTCATCAGTCCTCGTTTTGCAAAAGCTTTTGAACAGGAGTTGTACACAAATATACCAGACCGAAATGAAATAACTCTATCTCTTAATATAACGTGCCACCTATTAATTCTCAGAGTAGTCCCTCAAAGATTTACTGCAAAGGAATTTAGCTAGAACTGATGCAGAAAAATAAGTTGAACACAGGACACTTCTGTGACCCTCTGGGTCCAGGTCGTGTGGTAATTTTTCTACGTGATGAAGTCAAACTGGCACCACAGCCAGAGGGCGGAAGAGAGGGTCACAGGCCAGAGAGTCGCTGAAGCGACAATCCCCTACCCAGGAGGCTTACAGATGCAGTGAGGACGGCAAACAGACCTTTTAAACAGAGCTAACAAATCTTTTAATACCAAGATAATCTTTTCTGAGCTGGTGACTTTTAGAGGTCAGATATTTCAAGACGGGAGTAAGAAAAGTTCAGCATCTGCCTGCTGAAGAAATTAAACAGTAACTTTCAGTTCCAAGTTAAATGCTACGATTCACAATCTCATTCTAAGGTAAAAAAAGAGTTTATTAGTGAATTATTTTCAAAAGTCACTTGTTGTCACTTCCAGATTATACTAATGTAAAGCATTAAAGACAGTGGAATATGTAACTTATTAGCGGTATTTAAGAGTGTCTGAGCTGATTTCATTTTATATAAAGAGCAAAGCCCTATCTATAGACCCTCAAGCCTACCCAAGGAAAAAAAAAATGGTGAATTTTGTGCTGTCTGAAAGAATCCTTCAACGTGTACTTCAACACAAACCAAGTCACTTAAGCTTCAATTGCCTAAGAAACAAAATCAAGAATTAACATCAATTTAGGCATTTGTAAAAATTATCTTCTTTCATATGACACCAAATCATAATCATAATTGTTTATCTTAAGAACAGATTTACTCAGTATGATGAAACACAACACTGTTTGCTTCTATTAAATATTTTAAGTTCCTAAAGCTAATGGCTGATTTACACACACACACGCACACATTATATAAAATATAACATTTAATTTTACTTTTTAATGTTTTCATTATCATTACACACAGTTCTGGCATAGCAAAAATGGTAATGCTTCCATCGAATTTTAGTTTTTAAAGGCTAGTCATAATATTCAGAAGTGTTTAAGTCTCTCTATAAGTGGTTTGTAACCAGAGTGATCTATGAAACTTTGAGTTGTGCATAGGCCAAAATGTTCAATTTTCTTTTCTTCTTTTATTCTTTCTTTCTTTCCTTCCTTCCCCTTTCCCTTCCTCACTTATTTCTTTCTTTCCTCCCCTTCTTTTCCTTTTTGTCTTTGTCTCTTTTTTTCCTCTTCTTTGTCATTTTTGTTTTTGTTGTTTCATTTTGCTTTGTTGCAGAGTAGGCATTCAATTATATTATGATGAGAAATATCATTAGAACACATTTTAAAAACTATTTTAATGTGTTAGATTTATATTACATGTTTAATCATTTTTCTAAAGAATGTAATGTCCATTACCTTTCCCTGAGTATGAAAGAGAAATGAAAGCATTTTAAGCTGGGCATGCACCGAATTCATTGATTCAGCTGGTACATCATATAATATTGTACAATATAATATTATGATATCAATCTGAAGTTTTCATTGCTATTATTATTATTCGGCACATATGAAACCACTCAAAGACCCTCCAGGGCTCTACAGAGTAATCAGTGTGCATAGATTGTTTGTGAGGGGCTGTCACCTTTGTTGGCACCATCGAGCCATTGACAAGGTCACAGACAACGCCCTAGGGCAGCAGCCCCCCATCTTTTACCAGGGACCAGTTTTGAGGAAGACAAATTTTCCATGGACAGGGCATGGGAGATGGTTTCAGGATGATTCAAGCATATTACATTTATTCTGCACTTTATTTCTATTATTATTACATTGTAAGATATAATAAAATAATTATGCAACTCACTGTCATGCAGAATCAGTAGGAGTTCCGAGCTTGTTTTCCTGCAACTAGATGGTATCATCTGGGGATGATGGGGGACAGTGGCAGATCATGAGGCATTAAATTCTCAGCAGGAGCGCACAACCTAGATCTCGCACATACGCAGTTCAAAGCAGGGTTTGAGGTCCTATGAGAATATAGTGTCACTGCTGATCTAACAGGAGGCAGAGCTCAGGTGGTAATGCAAGTGATGGGGTGCAGTCGTAGATACAGGGGAAGCGTCACTTGTTCGCCCTCCACCAGTCACCTCCTGCTGTGCAGCTCAGCTCCTAAAAGGCCAGGGACAGATACTGGTCCATGGCCTGGGGGGTTGGGGACCCCCTGCCCTTGGGGACCCGGGCCACTGTGGAATTAAAAACACATGGTGCACAGGCTGCCCTGAAGAAGTCACCACGGGAGGACCGACTTCAAAACTACCACCCAGAGCATGAACAAAGTGCAAAACAGCTCAGAGAAGAGAACAGGTAACTTTGGCAGAGGGATAAGGAATTGGAAACTTCTGCAGAGAAGTTGAGTGTGAGCTGGGAGGTATTGAATAAGTAGGAGTTTGTCGGCAGAAACGGCAGTGAGAACCCTGCAGACAGGCGAAGAATCACCAGCGGAGAGTGATACAAAAAGCAACGCTAGGTCTGTGACGTCAGCGCATTCTCCTTCAGAGAAGCCAGACGCTACTCAGTGTGTGAACTCAGTGCATTCTCCCCTACGGAAGTCTGATGCCACTCAGTCTGTGACCTTGGTGCATTCTCCTCAGAAAATCTGGACACCACTCAGCCTGTGACCTCAGCACAATCTCCTTCAGGAAAAGCGACACCACTCGGTCTGTGAACTTGGTGCAGTCTCCTTCAGGAAAGCTGGACACCAGGTCTGTGACCTGCTTACAGTTTCCGCAGGGAAGCCAGCCAACACTCAGCCTGTGACTTCCCTGCAATCTCCTTCAGAAAAGCTGGCGCCACTCGGTCTGTGACCTCAGTGCGTTCTCCTCAGAGAAGGCGGCACCACTCGGTCTGTGAACTCCACCCAATCTGCTTCAGGGAAGCTGGACATCACTCGGTCTGTGAATTCAGTGCATTCTCCTCAGAGAAGCTGGCACCACTCGGTCTGTGATTTCAGTGCAATCTCCTTCAGGGAAGCCGGCTCCACTCACGCTGTGACCTCAGTGCAGTCTCCTCAGGGAAGCCAGTTTCCACCTGGTCTGTGACCTCAGTGCAATCTCCTCAAGTAAGCCCGGCACCATTCAGTGTGTGAATTCGGTGCAGTCTCCTCAGAGAAGCGGGGCACCACTAGCTCTGTGAACTCCATGCAATCTCCTTCAGGAAAGCTGGGCTGCACTCAGTCTATGATCTAGGTACATTCCCCTCGAAAATGCTGGATACCACTCAGTCTGTGACCTCAGTGCAATCTCCTTAGAGAAGCCGGGCACCACTTGGGGTAAATTCGGTGCATTCTCCTCGAGAAGCTGCGTTCCACTTGGTCTGTGACCTGGTTGCATTCTCCTCAGGGAAGCCAGCCAACACTCAGCCTGTGACTTCCGTGCAATGTCCTTCAGGGAAGTCAGCCAACACTGGGTCTGTGATTTTGGTGCATTCTCCTCAGGGAAGCCGTCACCACTTGGTCTGTGGACTCCATGCAATCTCCTTCATGGAAGCCAGGCACCACTCGGTCTGTGACCTCGATACCATCTCCTCAGGGAAGCCAGCACCATTGGGTCTGTGAACTCCGTGCATTCTCCTCAGGGAAGCCGTCACCACTTGGTCTGTGGACTCCATGCAATCTCCTTCAGGAAAGCCGGACACCACTTGGTCTATGACCTCGGTGCAGTCTCCTCAGAGAACCTGGCACCACTCAGTCTGTGACTTCAGTGTATTCTCCTCAGTAAAGCCAGGCACCACTCCGTGTGTGAAATCGGAGCATTCTCCTCAGAGAAGCCAGCAGCACTCGCTCTGTGACCTCAGTGCCAACTCCTTTTCAGGAAAGCCAGATACCACTCGGTCTATGATCTCAGTGCATTTTCATTTATGGAAGCCAGGCACCACTCAGTGTGTGACCTCAGTGCATTCTCCTCAGAGAAGCTGGGTACCACCCGCTCTGTGAACTCCATGCACTCTCCTTCAGGAAAGCCGGACACGACTTTGTCTGTGACCTCAGTGCAATCTCCTCAGTCAAGCCGGTCACCACTTGGAGTGTGAATTCAGTGCATTCTCCTCAGAGAAGCCGGGTACCAATTGCTCTGTGAACTCCATGTAATGTCCTTCGGGAAAGCCGGGCTCTGTGACCTTGTTGCATTCCACTCAGAAATGCTGAACACCACTCAGTCTGCTACCTGGGAGCAATCTTCTCAGAGAACCCAGGCAAGGCACCACGTGGTGTGTGAGCTTGGGGCAATCTTCAGAGAAGCCAGGTCCATTCAGCGTGTGACCTCTTTCCACTCTCCTCAGGGAAGCCAGCGCCACTCGGTCTGTGAACTCCATGTGAAATCGCCTTCATGGAAGCCAGACATCACTCGGTCTGTGACTTCGGTGCAATCTCCTTCAGGGAAGCCGGGCTCCACTTGCTCTGGAAACTTCGTGCATTCTGCTTTAAAGAAGCTGGGCTGGCGAGGAGGGAGGATGGAGGACAGAGGCCAGGCCAGCGGCTCTCAGAAAAGTCCTGTGTTAACTTCTGTGCGATGTGTCTTTATGGATTGGCATCCAACAATGTAGGGCCCTCATATTTCTAAACAGGTGACTTAAAGGATTTTAACAGTGTAATCCATGATGTTATGTTAAGCTTTCATTTTAAAAAATCTGAGTTAAATATGCATCTCTTCAACAAATAATTACAGAGCCCAGCACATAGGACAGTGCTGTTGTGGGTGCTAGGAATGCACCCTGTTCAGTCAGAGGCTGCCCTCAAGTGGCTTCCCAGATGAGAGGAAGGAGAGACATCAGGCCCCACCAAACCAGCAAAGCGCTGCCTCCTGGGACAAGCTCCCTCCCAGGACAAGCTCCCTCCCAGGACAAGCACCCTGGTGGAAGTCAGGCAGACGTCTGTGTTGCCCAGATGTGAAAGGCCTGTTTCGAAAATGAATCCCACAGGAGAGAAGATAAAATGGGGTCTAGAGGCAGAAAGTATCCTGGTGTGTTTGGTAAATGACAAAACCCCTTGTGGTCTGAGCTGGGGCAATAGTGTGGAGGGGAAAGCTGCTTCCTCTTGCTTCTATTTGGGGCATGCTTCCAGGAAGGAGCAGGGCAGGGGAGGTAAGATGCCAGTGCCAGGGAGGCCCTGGAACAGCAGTAAGGAAGCCCAGTGAGCACTGGCGGGACTGCTGGCAAGGCTCTGTGGGTTCTGGAACCTTCCACAGGAGTGGAGTGGGAACCAGCAAGGGGGCTGTGTGCTGTGCCGGGGCCAAAAGGGGAGGGCCACATCAGGGTGTCCCACATTCTGGTTCTAAATCATTCTGGTTTTCATGAATGGAGACACACATAGTCCCGAGGCAGCCCCGGGGGACTTCTCTCCATCCTTGCAGAGAGCAGCCTGTCTTCCCGAAACTTCATGCTGCTGGAGGTTTGTTCTCAAGAGTTTCCAGGTTCAGACATCACTAAATTTCTCCTGACAGGATATTATCACAAGCAACAGTTATACCGTTCTAATGATTGGAACAGCAGTAACAGGAGGGAGAGAGAAAAAGACAAAACAACACTGAATGTTTACAAAAGTGAGAGTATACCTTTTCAGCCACTTCAAAGTATAAAGCTTGTTTATCCACCAGCAAGGGTGCAGGAATCCAATAGAGAACTTTATTCCAATTCCTTATTTATGCTTTCCTTAACAGACTTCCATAACTCAAATGGACAAATAGGTGGAAAGGTAGTCAGAAGACTGTTGCTGAAGTGCTGATTCTGTCACTAGAGTCTCCTAGAACCCCATCTTTTTGTCTATGAAGCCGACAGCATAATCTTCCTCCTAAATCTCCCCAAAAGGCCAACATCATGATTGGATTGGACGCCGGGTCCTGCTGCCCCATGCTGAGGAGTGAGGCCGGCGTGGAGAAGTCACGTGTACATCGATTCGCAATGCCAAGAAGTCTCGTCTCTGAGGCAGAACATGCATTTTCAGCAAGCCGTGTGCAGACTTGCAGTGTTCACAGCAGGCATGTGAAGCAGGCACACAGAATGTTTGAATAAATATCAGTGACTCCCCATAAGGGACTGAAAGAAGTATCCAGATGGAATGATTGGGTTGGTTTTCCACACCACCTATGCCCAGAGACCCACCTTCCCTTCTCCACCGCGGTGGATAACAGCCCCAGGGGCCCCTCC
Source organism: Gorilla gorilla gorilla (assembly GCF_029281585.2). Classification (NCBI taxonomy): domain Eukaryota; kingdom Metazoa; phylum Chordata; class Mammalia; order Primates; family Hominidae; genus Gorilla; species Gorilla gorilla. The sequence goes on along the minus strand of NC_073231.2, from coordinate 6,869,468 downwards.
CAGTGCCCATGGCCCCCGTCCGCCCACCTGCCCTCTACAGCCCCCTTCTGGGTCCTCTCCTGCACTGCCTTGTGAGGGGTTTGAGGCCAAGAACAACTGATCACTTGCCTTTGAATTCTCACAGTGACATAAGCTGAATACAGAGTAGAAACTCCATAAAGGTTTACTGGACAGAAATAGCATAAAGTTTTAACTGGTGGGCTCAACAAACAAGGCACGTCCTTTGTCTTCTATTAAATCTTTCAAATATTTGATGCTTTATTAACATTTCACAATGAAAACGTTGACTATAAATCTTATTTAAAACCATTCCTAAGAAACCAGGCTATTAAAAAAATGAGCTTTTTCCTTCCTTGCATTTCAAATTTCATGTGCCCATAATTTAAACCAAATTCTATTTCGACTGCCTGTTTCTTAATCCTAATAATTTAAATATTTTCCTAAGCATAATAATTTTTGGAGTATTCTGCCCATCATTTAAAATGATGCTACCCTTCCTATTAGGGACAAACTATCTTTCAAGACCTCCCTGGAAATAATGTTTTAATATACTACAATTGAGTTTAAATTGTCAAATTCAATTATTAGAGCCATTTCTTTACTATTTGAGCAAGTTTTGACAACTGTAAACTTTGCGACCTAAGCATAAAACATGACAACTGATTATAACATGATCTCAAATGTACCCCCGTTCTCCGGTTTCATTAAAATATTAATTTATTTTTCGATTGTGGATATTTTCAGCATTCTGGTTATAGGGTCTTTATTAGCAATGACATGAATCATGAATTTTTCATGTTTATGATATTGCAATTTCCCTGCAGAAGCTGATATTAACGTAAATACACTTAGAAGCAGATCAGTATGAAACAACAGTTTTAAGTGCAAAATTATAAAACGCAATTCCTCATTGTGTTTTGAGGAGGAAAGCTTGCCCTAAAAATATGTATCAGGAACAGTCCTGCTTGTATTTCACCTTAACTGGGTTCATTTTAGCACTCTTGGGAACTCCAGCACAGTTTCTCTACTGATGCAGTGGTGTCTTAGTACGGAATGCACTCCTGCAGGGCTTCCTGACGCGTCAAAGGTGCTTCCTGTAGAATGCACTCCTGCAGGGCTTCCTGGCCCGTCAAAGGTACTTCCTGTAGAATGCACTCCTGCAGGGCTTCCTGACCCGTCAAAGGTGCTTCCTGTAGAATGCACTCCTGCAGGGCTTCCTGACCCGTCAAAGGTACTTCCTGTAGAATGCACTCCTGCAGGGCTTCCTGACCTGTCAAAGGTACTTCCTGTAGAATGCACTCCTGCAGGGCTTCCTGACTTGTCAGAGGTGCTTCCTGTAGAATGTACTCCTGCAGGGTTTCCTGACCCATCAAAGGTACTTCCTGTAGAATGCACTCCTGCAGGGCTTCCTGACTTGTCAAAGGTGCTTCCTGTAGAATGTACTCCTGCAGGGTTTCCTGACCCGTCAAAGGTACTTCGTGTAGAATGCACTCCTGCAGGGCTTCCTGACTTGTCAAAGGTGCTTCCTGTAGAATGTACTCCTGCAGGGTTTCCTGACCCGTCAAAGGTACTTCCTGTAGAATGCACTCCTGCAGGGTTTCCTGACCCGTCAAAGGTGCTTCCTCTACTCATGCTCCGTTCAGGTGGTTGACTTTTTCAGCTCCCACATTCAAGGAAATAATGTTGGCCCCACCAGCAACTCAATTGGATTTTCTGTTAAGCATAAAGTTCTGTACCAGTAAAGAATATAGACCCTTATAAAGGAGAAAACCTTGAGCCCTTAATTAATCTATTCATTGATAAATTAATACATCTTAATCTCTAAAGGAAAACACATTGAGAGTGTTGTTGAGAGGAGAACATATTCCTCCAGAGTCGTAGATATTTCCAAAGTGATCACCAAGCCAAGCTACGCCAACAGAAACTCTGATGCTTGGGCCACACAGAACTCGTCTCCTACAGAACTGTCTGTGGTTCATGAGGTGCTTCAGGGCAGAGCACGTGATGAGCAGGGGTCCTGGGAGAGCCGTCACCGAGGCAATGTGAGGGCGTTCCTATTGCCTGGTGTACTCCACCTGAGCTATGGGTCTGCTCTATCTCATGGACAACTTGCATCATGCATCTCATTAAATTTACCTTTTTTGAGTTGAATATGGCACTTGAAACAACATCATAGAATTTGAAAGCGGAGCTGTTACCTCAAGTGAACTTGTGTCTTTTGGGAGCCAGCCTATGCTGCTTTGATATGAGGGATTCTAAGTCCACACTGCAGTGAAAGGAAGGCTGTGCTGAGTCAGATACCAACCACGAGCGTTCATGTGGGGAGGGAGCATTCATGTGGGAGGGGAGCCCCTCCATTCAGCCTGCTGTGCTCAGCCTCTTGCAGGAAGGAGCACATGAGTGAGCAAGTACGGTGTCCAGGCTGACGGCTCCGGTGCTGACACAGGAGAAAGCTCCATGCAAAGCCTGCAGTGGTGCCCAGGTGGAGGTGCTTGCGATCCCAAAGCCCCAGAGCAGGTGTTGCAGTGCTCTCTTAGTTCTGCCATCCACGGACGGCAGTGTGTTGGCAGCTCAGTTGGCCCCTTGACTCATTGCCTGGAGCTGCTGCCCCGACTGGTAAAGGCAAAGGACTGGTGTGACGGTCTTTCTGGGTACCCACACTCAGTGGGTCCCAAGCTGTTGTCTGACATCCACAAAGAATGAGCTCACACAGACAATTGAAGGATGATGAAGGTGGAGAATTTTACTGAGCAATGAAAATGGCTATTAGCAGAAAGGGGAGCTGGAGAGGGGATAGAAAGGGCCGGTCATCTTCCCCGAGCTCAGGTTGTGTCGTACTCTACCAACTGAGTCTGGGCTCTTTGTAGGCACAGGATGGAAGGTGCATGCTGATTGGTTTGTGAGTACGCAAAAAAGTTTAAAGTAATGGGGAGGTATATGTAAAATAGGTGAAGGGTGGGTGTCAATCCAAGGAAAGCACGCCAAACAGGAAGACAATTTCTCAATTCAGTCTGAGGATACGAAAACAGGCTCCCAGTCCAGTCCGAGGATAGGAAGACAGGTTCTCAATCCAGTCTGAGAACAGGAAGATAGGTTCTCAATCCAGTCAAAGAACAGAAAGACAGATTATCAATCCAGTTTGAGAACAGGAAGACAGGTTATCAATCCAGTGTGAGAACAGGAAGACAGGTTCACAGTCCAGTCCGAGAACTGGAAGACAGGTTCTCAATCCAGTCTGAGGATTTAACTTGTAGCTCGGTTTTTAGGCTTTAAACTGTCTTTGGCTTGGCATTAGGGGTCATTGAGTACCTGGTACCTGCCCCTATCTGTCTAGGCATTTGGCTGCTTCCTGTCACCATCACTTCCAGAGATCCCAGCCTTTTTCAACAGTTGAATCCTAGCCACAGCCATTAAAACATGTAACTAACTCATTGTTCCTCCTTAGTGGGTGGATTGCATGTTTCCGTGCACCATTTTGTCTATGCAGTTACCTTTAAAGCTGTTGTTTTAAGCCAAAGTCAATTCAGAGGAAGAACTGTTTCACTTGGGAAATTAATTTTTTCATAGAAAGGGGCGTGATCAGAAAATGTATGGAAGTGACATTGCAGATGATTTGATTTTCGAGGGCCACCTTCTGGTACCTATATTTCCACGGGCTTAAAATCTCCCAGGATGTTGCAAAGTGACCCGAGACGTACTTGGCAACTTTGCATACACGTTTTAAACATACGAAGCTCAGAACTAAGTCCTTTAGTTATAACTCGAGCACCTTCTGAGGTTGTTATTGTTAACATGGGGGCTATTGCCTTGTTAAACAAATTTAGGTCTTTTCCTTTGATTCTTAATTTAAGTGTGATTGACTTTGTTTAGGTTCACAAACCTCAAGTGTAAACCTTGGTCAGTTTTCACATATGTTTAGTCTTGTGCAACCACACCAAGATCAGGATAAAGAACATGCTCAGTACCCCCAAAATATGCACCCACGCCCCTTACGTCAATACTTGTGTCAGCATTAAAGGTAACCATTATTCTCATCTTCATTGACATACATTAGTTTTGCCAGTTTTTGAATGGCAAGAAATGCTCCCCAACAGTATGTACATGTTTGTTCTTGGCGTCCTTTGCTCAATATAATGTTTTTGAGATCCATTCGTGTCGTTGCAAGTAATTTTCTCCTTTTCTTTGCAGTGTAGTGTTTAATTACAAGAACATGCTACCATCTATTTGCCCATTCTTATTTGATGGCTATTTGAGTTTCTTCCAGCATTGGACTAATATGGTTAAGGCTGCTATAAACTTTAAGCTGTAGTGTCTTTGGGTGAATACAAATCTGTTTCTGTTGAGTATTTATTTAGTGGTGGAAATGCTGTGTGTTAGGAGATACTTACAAGTTAGTTTAGTGGACACTGCCAGTTTTTCAAAGGCATGAATCAGGCCTACCAGGAAGGAATACGAGAGTTTTGGTTAAAGATGGTTAATATAACTAAACGTAGAAAGTAGAACAATATTAGAATATACCAGAATAGTATTTTTTTAAACAACAGAAAACACTAATCATAAAAAGAGACAAGGATAGCTGGACTACATTAAAATTAAAAATCTCAGCTTATCAAAAAAAGTACCATAAAGAGAATGAAAGAAAAAGCCAGAACAGAAGACCTGAAATCTACTTATCCAACAAATGACTCCTACCCTAGATGCAAGAACACCTGCTACAAATTACCGTGAGAAATGACAGACAACTCCATTAAGAATAAGCACAGGACTTGCGCAAGCTCTTCCCGGAAGATGCCAAATGGTGCACTCACAGCCAAGAGCCCAAAACCATTCGGCACCAGATAAATGCAAATTGAATCATCAAAAATATATCCTCGCCAGAATGACAGATGAATATAGCTGGCAGTCTCTAGGGCTATCTAGATGTGGAAGTTTACTTTTTACACTTTTCCTTGTAATTAGGATAGGTTTAAATACATTCGGCCACATTTGGACCTTATTCCTTTTGACATACAATATTCTCTAGTTAGAAAGCTGAGCATGGGAATACTAAAATTAACACCTCTTGGTATAACTCGCCAACACAGGAACTGGTGTATGCTATATGCACAGTCAAAAGGTTAATAAAGATTTTGGGTAGATCAATAATTATATAACTATACCAAAAACAAACAAAAAAACTCTACTGAACGATAAACAACGATTTGATGCTTTAATCCATTTTACAACAATCCAGCCAAACAGTAAGTTACCCTGTGCTTGAACGTGTCCAGGGATAGGACATACCACCTCCTGAGACAGTACGTTCCTTCTTTGGCCAGCTCATAGATCTTTCAAAGTTTTTCTTAGAAAAAAATATGCCTTCCAATAACTTCTGTAAGTTACTCTATATTTCACTTACCAGGATACATAAAGCCATCATGTTATCGACTTTTCAAAAATAACTATCAAATTCTTATTGGTGTATCTATATTTTAAAACTCAATAGTCATTGGTCCAAAGACTAGAGTCACATTAAATAAAGCTTATATGTGAACACAATTTATAATGCATGAGGTCCAATTCTCCCCTATAACTCTAAGAAGGTGCTAGACATTTCTCTCACAGACGCAAGATCTTAATCCACACCCACATTTTCCCCTGGTGAAAGGTAAGGACTGGAATGATTGTCAGCAGAGGTGAGCCCAGTTGTGATGTAATGACTCCAAAACACAGGGCAACAAGAACAAGAACGTTTCACTCTGAACGTCTCAGTACGGAGCTTCTGCTTCTGCCAAAAGATTTCCTGCAAGTTTTGGGAGGGGACCCCTTATGCCAGTTACAAGTACTGCTACAGCGCTCACTCCACGGCAGCTGAGCTGAGCCCCCAGGATGCGCAGAGGCTGTGGGTGGTGGGTCATGTCAGTGCAGCCAGGAACCGTAGGAAGCCTTGCACAGAGGAAGACATGACCTGAGAGTGCATTTAGCTGCATGTCTTCCCTGCTGTGGACCCCAGTGACAACTGCACACTCGGGATTTCTGGAAAGAGAGGGTCGCACATTTGCGTGCTCCACCAATCCCCAATTCTGTAGCTTGAGAGACTTGCAGACAGCAAATATCCTTCCACCTGGCTAACTGTCTGGGAAGCCACACAGAATGACCCCACAGCTGGCTCTGTCCTGAAGACGGCCTGGCTCCAGGTGCTGGTCTGACTCTGTGTCAGGCAGCAAAGGCCAGCGTGTGCCCAGCATTTCCACGTGGACTGGTGCTTTAACTGGGCTGGCATGCCCCCAGGGCATGGCTACAATGGAGGCACAAAGTCCTGCTGCTGTCTCTGTCCGGATGCATCTCTGAAGCTTACAAAGCAGCGGCTTAGAGAGAGTGCCCCTTTCTCCCAGCATACTGGCCTGCCTTCCTGATGTCCACGTTGTCGCAGCTGCTTACTCTATCCAATGCTGCCTTTGGGTGGATGTTTACAAAATGCATTCCTAGTGTGATATCAAGAAATACACATTTTTCAGCAAAATGTCCACCTTTTGCAACATGATAGAATTTACTTAGCAGATCAGTGCAACACAAACTACGATGTGACTTTACCCCATATGCATTATTGATGATGCTCTCTTGACCCCTAAAACCAAAAATGTGCTGTTGTCCCATAAAGCCAGATTTCAAAAAGAGATATGTAATGTTTGTGGGGATTTAAAACTCCTATCCATCAAAACTTGATCATGTCAATCTAATGTTATTTATGATATTAAATGGGTTCAGATTAATCAATCTAAGCACACAACCTGTCAGATGCCAGACTGCCCTTCTGTCTTTCTTTGCATGACCACACACCTGAGATGGAGTTATTTAGGCTCCTCCATTAATGGGCTAATGGCATAACACCAAGAGCCATCTCGGTTTAATACCCTCTAACACGATGATTTATCTCCCTCACATTGTAACTGTCTGTGTTCTTGTTCCCAAATATTTTCTGCCCTGCCTTCTCTTCCTCTGCCATTCCTGTCCCAGAATTGGATGTAGTGTGTGCACAATTTCTCACCTGTGTGGAGCCGGCTAGCACCCAACCATCAAGTTTCTCCCCAAGGCAACAGGTATAAAGATGGCTCTTCCAGCTGGGGCACCCAAGTGCAGGTGACTCAGGACGGAAATGCAGCTGTAAGAAAAACTATCTGCCTGTGAGTCACTGAGACTTTGAATTTGTTGCTGCTACAGAATGAGTGATTTGACCCCAGAACAAAAGCTCCTTTCCCTCCCTTGTCCCCCTGACTCCACCACTGTGAGACTAGGTGGACAGGCAGATATGAGTGAAACTGCCTTTGCAAAATTATGACTGAGACAGTGAAAGAGATCTAACTTAATTGATTCCATCTTGCTTCTAACCTCCAAGCTGTCCTTGTTCATTCCTGGGCATAGGCTGAACTAACTTTGGGAGGAACTTATAGTTTATAGTTTAAAACAAAGATAATAACAGTCCTTTCCCAAAGCAGATCTCCTTCTCATCTGGGGATTAGATTGCCTTTATAGGACTAATATTAGCCACAAGATTAGAAATTATGGCTTAGGAGCCATGCAGCTGGAGGCTACAAGAGTCTGACCCTCCCCAAACTGCACCTAATATCAGTACTTGATATATTTTGCAGACCCTGAACTTGATGGATCAGCTGGCACCACCCAGACACATAAACTGGCTCATCTGATCTTGTGGCCCCCACGCAGGAATTGACTCAGTGCAAGAGAATAGCTTCAACTCTCTATGATTTCATCCCTGAACAATCAGCATTTCTGGCTCGCTGGCTTCCCCCTACCCACCAAATTGTCCTTAAAAACTCTGCTCCCAAATGCTCAGAGAGACTGATTTGAGTAATAACGAAACTCCAGTCTCCTGCACAGCCTCCTCCGTGTGAATTACTATTTCTCTAATGCACGTCTTCTGTCTTGATGACTCGGCTCTCTCTAGGCAGCAGGCAAGCTGAACCCATTGGGCGGTTACAAGAGCAGAGAAGGACTAGGCTCCAAGGAATGTCAGGTGACTGTCAGGGGGCTGGTAACAGGGAAAAGAAAATTTCCTAACATACTGGAGACATCCTGAGCTTGTGGCCCACGACTTCCTAATAAGAACTTAAAAAGGAAGCATTTGACCTTCCCCTGTGGACATGTCCAGGCTTGCGCAGTAAAGGGCAAAATGGCGGAGTTTGACCTGTATATGACCTTCCTGTGCGGGTCCTAGACTGGTTAGGGAAAATTGCCCTTAGACAGAGTGCGCATAATTTAAACCATCAAATGGCGCGTGTGGCCCCTCCAGACGCCAGCAAGACACCGCACGGGGCCATTAGCCAACAACCTGCCCAAAGGGAAGGACGAGGGAAAGAGACCAGGATAAACAACAGAGGATAGTAACTCCATGGTAGCCCTGAGCGACAGTCAGGTGGGGCACTCAGTCTTTGGAGCTGCCTGCCTCATTCCTTCTCAGTGGACTTCTCCTTGCTCCAATACATTCTCATTTCTGCCTTAAATCTACTTCTGTCTCTTGACCAATTTTTTCCTCCCAAGAAGACAAGAATTTGAGGACTGTGGGGCCAGCCCTGACTCAATGCTGGTAACCCACCATCTGGATGTGTTTCCCGTTGGGTGTGGGGGGCATTGCTATTGCTGTTCTTCGTATGTGGTATCGGGAAGTGTATGATAGATTGTCTACAAGTATTCTATTTATTTATTTTGAGACAGAGTCTCCTTCTGTCACCCAGACTGGAGTGCAGTGGCAACATCTCAGCTCACTGCAACTTCCACCTCCCAGATTCAAGCGATTCTCCTCCCTCAGCCTCCTGAGTAGCTGGGATTACAGGTGCCCACCACCATGCCCAGCTAATTCTTGAATTTTTAGCAGAGACAATGTTTCACCATGTTGGCCAGGCTGGTCTCAAACTCCTGACCTCAAGTGATCCCCCCACCTAAGTCTCCCAAAGTGCTGGGATTGCAGGCGTGTTTCTTAAACAGGTTCAGTTAAGCCAAAAAAATACCAATTTTCCAATCTATTTTTTTGTAGAGAAATTCAGCATTTTCATTTAACATTTCACAATGTGTTGGCTTGGATGTTTTGAAAACATCAGGTGCTTTCTAATTAGAGAGATAACGCCCCCTTCTGCATAAGATACATTCTAATAAGCAAACTAATTTAGAAATTCACTCTGTTTCTCTGTTTTCCTAGATAAAGGTAATTACAAGATCCTTTTGTACCTGTCTGTCAGAGACTGTTTTATTGTTTTAATTTATAATTTGTTTTCATGTAATTTAATATTAAGCATTCCTTTAGCTTACAGGAATATTTAAAATGAATTTGCATTGATTTCTTTGCTTCTCTGGAAGACAAACCTTAATTCAATTCCAGAATAATAATAATAATAATAATAAAAAGTTCCCATCTTAAAATTGCTTTATTAATTTTTACTTTGGGTTTTCATAGGGGACCAAATAGAAGATATTTGGCCTTCTCCAAGGCCATCCTGCAGACATACATGGTAGCAAACACTCAGCAAAAAGATATTTGATTGCTTTTTGCTTTCTATGTTTTTCAAAACTGCAAGGAGAAGAAGAAAAGAAACAAACACAGGTCTCTGCCTTGAGGTCCTAAAAGCTGCAAATGAGACCTGTCTTACAAGGAAATAAAAAAGAGACGCCCTTCAGTCAAAGTCATGTTAGAGGCCCTTGTTTGCAGGTGAAAACTGAGCTGGGATTGAAGGCCAGGCTTTGACCCTGGGCAGGGTCTAGGAAGACCAAAGAGCTACACAAGACGCCCTGGGGACATCGTGAGCAGAGCCACCGAGGTGTGGGTCAGCAGGAAGGCACAGTGGAGACACCGCCCTGCTTCTCCCTGACCAGTGCACAGTTCCAGCGCAAACTGAGCTACCAAAGTTGTGTGATCACAGGGGCCTTAGGAGAAGCCCACCATCTGCTCAGCTGGCAAACTGAAATGATGATCATTACAACCTCTGACAGAGCTGGCCCAGAGCTGGGGTCTCCAAGGCCGCTATTCATGGTGACTCGTGGAACAGAGGGTCCACTGTCTAACTGTAACCTCAGCAGATCACTATCATAACCGCTTCAGAACAAGTGCCACTGTGACTCATCAGAGTGAGACAGAGAAAAAGAGTTTCCAATAGGAACCTTTGCTCAACAACATTGAAGGCGACCAGAAGATGCTACCCGAAAATATGCCGCTCTGGCCTGAGGATTATTTTGAGCTGATGGCAATTGAGGAACAGCAAAGGCAAGAAAAGCTCTAAAACCCTTTGGTAAAGGAAATTCACTTTTACGAAAGAAATTTCTATTTGCAAAAGTGACCTCTTCTCTCTTACCTGAGAGTGACTCTTATTGCCTGAGATGACTCTTATCTGCATAACAAACCTTTGTAGACGTCTCTTACCTGCATATCATACTCGCATTCCCATAACACATCCCCCGGAAGCACCAAACTTCCCTTCCTTCATCTCCCTTCTTCTCCACACTTCATCATCCTTAATATCATCTGGAAGCCCCAAAGTTAACCACCTGCTTAAGCCACACTTATTTCGAAATCCCAAGTGTTGATGTATCATTAAACCTGGTTTTCCTCTTGTTAATTTGTGTTTCGTCAGTTTACACAGAGACCCAGACACGGAATCTCGGAGGACAGATGGAAAAGTAAGTTCTTCCTCCTTCCATACTCCTTGAATTCCAGACAGTGGCATGCCTCGGTTGGCCTCTAAGTTGATAATTGGAGCAGTAAAAATGAGAACTAGCATTTTCTTATATACTTAAAAAAATTAGAATTGCCCATGTACAGATTAAAAGTTTGGAGAAAAGACATTACACATATTAAAAAATATAAAATCCACACCAGGTACAGTGGCTCACACCCTTAATCCCAGTGCTTTGAGATGCCAAGGCAAGAGAATCACTTGCACCTAGGAGTTTGAGATCAGCCTTTGTAACATGGTAAAACCTTGTATCTACAAAAAATGCAAAAATTAGCTGGGCATGGTGACACACGGCTGTGCTCCTAGCTATTTGGGAGGCTGAGGTGGGAGAATCACTTGAGCCCAGGAGGTTGAGGCTGCAGTGACCCGTGATTGTGCCACTGCAACAAACTGAGAAGCAAGACCCTGTCACATATATATATATTTCTAAAATAGCCAACCAGTACATACTTTTTGATTATTAATAGTATTATCTTTAATACACTTTAAAATGATTTGGAAATTTGAACCCTTCAAAGCACAAAATCTTTTTTGCATTCTTGAGTATTTTGGTAATATCAGTTGAAGTAACAATGAGCATGAATATAAAGCTGTATTTCCATTACTTAAGAAATCAGTCTAACAAAATACAAAAATTATTAATTTCAGTCTAACCACATTTATTAATGAAGCCACTTCTATGAGCCAATGGTGGGAGTCTAGGACCATCACTGTGGGGAAGTCAAAGAAACAGAAGTCATGATTTAAGACCTTCAGAAGGATTATTGGAGGAATACAAACAACTTTAGCCCAAGGACTCTGTGCTGCTGGGTAGACACGCCAGGATTCATACTGGACTTGAGAAAAGCAGTGAAAATAGTCCCTGGCCCGCGAGCTTGCTCCCCCACCTCAGAGCCTATCCACTCCTGATCTGCCCTGTGCTTACCCCACCCCACCTCTTCCCCTCCCACCCACCCACCCTGCTGGAAGCTTGGCCTGGGAGCTGGGCTTTTAAACACAGCAGAGAGGAGGCCAGGGAAAGCAAAAATAGGACCTAAGTATCAGTGCAGCAGAGAAAAACTGAAATCTGTTAAATCTGTAAGCCAAAAGTAAAAATCCTAAGCCCTCCAACTGACTGATGGACCTTCCTCTCAGCCAAGGGCATTCCAAAGTTAACCTGAAAAACTAGTTCAGGCTGTGATGGGAAATGGGGTTTGGACACGCCCCATTGTACGCCTCCTTTTGGAATTCAGTCACAGCTGTGGCATTACAATCAACACAGAGATCTTAGTACTGTCGAAACAGGCCTTTTGTAACAATAAGACGCCACATTTCAGCCCGACTCTGGTGTAGCATCACATGACAGGTAGTTGGCCAGTAAAGAAATCAAAGTATTTTACCCCAAAATCTATGTTTGGCATATTCTGAAATGGCCCTGCAAAGCTGTCTCTTCTGGGGAAAATCTATTTTCCATAGAGAATACTCTTCTTTTTCCAGATCTTTTCCCTGGCCCAATAAGAGAATTAACTAAGAGTCTGGCACCTTTTTAGATCTGATAAGAGCTCTGAATCCTGCCACCTGGAGGAGTCATCTGCATGATAAGGGGGTCTCTACAACCCCTATCTTAACCCAGACATTCTTTTATATTGATTCCAGGTCTTTAGATAATACTTCTTTTGATCAATTGCCAATCAGAAAATCTTTGCAACTGCCTATGACCTGGAGCCCCCATCTCCCCCACTCCCATTTGCAGTCATCCCCCCTTTCCAGACCAAACCAATGTAGATCTTACACATATTGATTGATGTCCCATGTCTCCCTAAAATGTATAAAACAAGGCTGTAGCCTGGCCACCTTGGGCACATGTTCTCAGGATCTCCTGGGGCTCTGCCATGGGCCAATGGTCATTCGTATTTGGCTCAGAATAAACCCCTTCAAATATTTTGGAGAGTTTGACTCTTTTCAACAACAAATCTGAAAAGTGACTTGAAAGCCAGAAACAAGAACAAAACAGAGATACCTTGAAGAGAGAGCAAAAGCAGGAATTCATAAGATAATTGCTATGAAGCAGGCAGGAATGACCCCAGCTTTCTAAAATTTGATTGTTAATCAGCCATTGGTCACATGCTAAATAAGTTGGGTCAGGTAAGATTTAAAGCCAAAAGCTGAAGCAAAAGTTATTGATTTACCAAAACTAAAAGAAAGCCAAGAAAGAAAAATAAAGGCAGGAAGAAAGAAAGGGAGGGAGGTGGAAAATTTTAATGTTGATTATAAGAGAAACAAGTTGGGAAACTCATTCATGTCTTTCCAATTCTATAATTGACCCGTATTTATTGATGTGAACTGAAGATATGTGACATGGTTTGGCTGTGTCCCCACCCAAATCTCATCTTGAATTTTAGCTCCTATAATCCACCTGTGTCATAGGAAGGACCTGGTGAAAGATAATTGAATCATCCGGGCAGGTTTTTTCACATGCTATTCTCGTGATAAAGAGTAAGTCCCACAAGATCTGATGGTTTTATAAAGGGTAGTTCCCCTGCACACGCTCTTTTGCCACTGCCATGTAAGATGTGAGTTTACTCCTTCACCTTCTGCCATAATTGTGAGGCCTCCTCAGCCACGTGTAACTGTGAGTCCATTAAACCTCTTTTCTTTTATAAATTACCCTATTTCAGGCTGGGCGCAGTGGCTCAAACCTGTAATCCCAGCACTTTGGGAGGCCGAGGTGGGTGGATCACCAGGTCAGGAGATCGAGATCATCCTGGCTAACATGGTGAAACCCCGTTTCTACTAAAATACAAAAAATTAGCCAGGTGTGGTGGCGGGCGCCTGTAGTCCCAGCTAGTCGGGAGGCTGAGGCAGGATAATGGCATGAACCCAGGAGGCGGAGCTTGCAGTAAGCCGAGATCGTGCCACTGCACTCCAACCTGGGCAACACAGCAGGACTCCGTCTGAAAAATAAATAAATGAATAAATAAATAAATAAATAAATAAATAAATAAATAAATAAAATGAATTACCCTATTTCAGGTATTTCTTACAGCAGTGTGAGAACAGACTAATAAAATATCCAATGTGATTTAAATCACAGCCAATAACAATAAGTTTATGCATTGGGACATTGGATTTTCCACTTACGGGTGGATGTTTTTGAGATAATTATATTTTATTATTTTTATTCCCTGACTTTACTCAGGACATCTTAATTCCTTGCCTCTGGGATTTCTATGGTTATAACTCAGTGTTTCTGGCAGTCAGAGTCTCACCACCAAGTATCAGCTTACCTCATTGTCCCACTTAGGTTTTAGGGGTAGAGCCTTTGAGCAACACAAGGAGAGAGGAGGGCCCAGGGGAAAGGGTCTGTGCCTCGTGCCTGGGATAGGCTGATATTGTCACCTTCTGGGGCTGCTGCTGAGAAACTGTGCCTTGGCTTCCACAGAAACAGCAGCAGAAGCCACTGAGGACAAGTGATTGTAGGAGCCAAGGGAGAACTTCCCCTTCACCCTCTGAAGGTTAGCTGAAAAATCAACTTACAAAAGGCAGGCTAATCAGAGAAAATTAACCTGGGCAACACACAAATAAGTGTGTAGACACGGGAGCCTTCAGAATGAAGGCCCAAAGATATAGGGGAAATTGTCGATCTCCATGCTTAGGTTCAATGAGGTATGGACAGCCATATAGAAATGTGACTGGACAGCCGGACACAGTGGCTGATGCCTGTAATCCCAGCACCTTGGGAGGCCAAGGTGAGTGGATCACCCGAGGTCAGGAGTTCGAGACCATCCTGGCCAACACGGTGAAACCTTGTCTCTACTACAAATACAAAAATTAGCTGGGATTACAGGTGGTGGGCGCCTGTAATCCCAGCTACTCGGGAGGCTGAGGCAGGAGAATTGCTTGAACCCAGGAGGCAGAGGTTGCAGTGAGCTGAGATGGTGCCACTACACTCCAACCTGGGCAACACAGCAAGACTTCATCTCAAAAAAAAAAAAAAAAGAAAAGGAAATGTGACTGGACAAGAAGGCCCATGCTGTCGTGCTGATAGACTGACTGGGGAAACCCAGCAAGCCCTGTGGGTCAATATTTTTCTTGGTCTCTCTGAACAGTTTCTTCCTTCTGGGTTGCGGGCAGGATCCTCTGTGGAACGGGGATCTTAGAACCTTCAGTCAAAGTAGGTCAGATGATTTCCTTATCAGTTTTTACACAGAAAGGCAGGATGAAAGTTAGAATCATATTTTTGGGTTTTATGGCTGGTTTTGGGGAAAAGGGGTTCTGGTTTCTATGACCCGCCTTTGGTTAAAGGGATTCCAGTTTCTATGGCCAGCCTCCAGGGAGAAAGTGACTGTGAGACGGGAGGGCAGGAAGTAAGAGAAAACCTTTTGCTCCTGAGGGTTCTTCTGATGTTTTCATTTTGGGGTGTTGTCTTCTGAGCCTAACAAGATGCACAATCAGGAGAATCCCTGGTCTGTGTCCTGCTTCCTGCCTGGGTTTGTCTGGTCCTTAGATGGAGTACAGGGAGGTGAAAGTTTAGACCTGGAGTAGACTTAAGGGCAGTCGGTAAGTACATGTAGTATTTCCTGCATCCTTGAATTTGCAGAAGAAAATTGTGCCTTCCTGCATATTTCCAATAATATGGTCAATGTCTGTCTAGATAAGTGATTGCCCAGAAAAGTAATCAACAACATACATCCCTTCTTACCTACCTCAGTATTAATAATCCAATGTCAATCTATGGCTTTTCAAATAAAACTGTATGCACTGACCTTGATGCTAGAATGTGACTACAAGTGGCAAGAGGACAATGGGTGGAATTAAAGAGATCTATTATCAATGAGAATGAACTCTCTGGCATCCACTGTGTCTGAGATAGAACATTAAAAACAAAACAAAATATATACAAACTTGGCTTGACATCTACTCAAGAAATACTAAGTAGTTGGTATGTATTAGGCATTGTGAATGGTGTTAGGAATCAGATTGCATTATCCTCGACTTCAGGAAACTCTTGGGGATATTATAACATTTATATATTAGCTACCATTTTCTTTCTCTTTCTTTTTTTTTTTTTTTTTTTGAGATGGAGTCTCGCTCTGTTGCCCAGGTTGGAGTGCAGTGACATGATCTCGGCTCACTGGAAGCTCCACCTCCTGGGTTCATGCCATTCTCCTGCCTCAGCCTCCTGAGTAGCTGGGATTACAGGTGCCCACCACCACACCCGGCTAATTTTTTGTATTTTTTAGTAGAGACGAGATTTCACCGTGTTAGCCAGGATGGTCTCGATCTCTTGACCTTGTGATCTGCCCACCTCGGCCTCCCAAAGTGCTGGGACTACAGGCGTGAACCACCGCGCCCGGCCTCTTTTTCTTTTTCTTTCTTTCATTTTTCTTTCTTCCTTTCTTCCTTCTTTCTTTTTTCCATCCTTCTTTCCTTTCTCTATTTCTTTCATCTACATCTATCTATCCATCCATCTGTCTCATCTGTGTATCCATCCATCCATCCGTCCATTCACCTATCTATCGATATATCCATTCATCCATCCATCCATCCATCAATTTATCTATCTATCATCTTCTATCCATCTATCCACCCATTCATCCATATATCTACCTATCTATCCACCCATCCATCTGTCTATCTACCTATCTATCTATCTATCTATCTATCTATCTATCTATCTACCTATCTATCTACCTATCTATCTACCTATCTATCTACCTATCTACCCTTCATCCTGCCACATGATACAAGGCTGTTGAATGAAGTGGAGGTAGGGAAGAACTATCTGTCAAATCTGGAATAAGTCAGTAACAAACAACCATCAAACTCTGATTTTTTATGTAGTTGTTTTGTTTTTAATATTCCTGGAGAGAGTGTGAGAGACAGAGAAAAACCAGAGGCAGACTCATTCTTTCATCACCCTGAAGGCTGAGGCTGACCACTGTGAGGTGGCCACCTTACCTGCCACATGGGCTGAAAAAAATCCACATCTGTGGACTTTTTACAGGTGGGAGAGAGACAGCTCTGGAGAGCTCTGGAAAGCCCATCCTGCACATGTATCCCAGAACTTAAATAAAATAAACATGCTGGGTGCATATTTATAATAATTGTGCTTGAAGCAAAAGATTCAAGGAGGACACTGTGCGGAAGGGGCTGGATCAGGCCAAGAGTGAAGGGGTCGGGGCCATCTTGGGTCTGCAGACCTCGTGCATGTCCTGAATTGGGCCAGGTCACCTAACCTCTCAGCCTTCCTTCCTCATCTGTAAAATGGGGAGGAAACTCCAAAACTCACGTCTTGAATTTATTATGAGGATGAACTGGAAAAATAGAGGCAAAATGCTCACAGAGGCCACATCCTATATATTGATGTTGGTGATTAATAGTTGGCTCTGCATGCCAGGGATAAAGCAGTGAACAGAGCAGGCAGAAGATCTCGAGTCTTCAGAGAGCTCATGTCAGCTCAGGGAGGATGGACAGCCATCAGATGGGCTTGCTGTTAGAGCGCTCAGTGGGTGCAAGAGCTATGTGCAAAATTAGGGCAGAAGAAGAGGGTCTGGGAGGGCTGGGGTGGGTGAGAGATCTAAGGCCATGCCCAGGAGAGACCTCGGTGAGAAGGGCCTTTGGAGAATGGACTGGAAAGAAGGGAGGGAGCCTGCTGGGTGTTTGGAGGATGGAGAGGCAGGTGCCGCTGGGGCAGGAGTGACCTGGTGTGTCTGGAGAAGCACACAGCCACCGCAGTGGGTGGAGAGAGAGAGGAGAGCAGGCAGGCAAAGGAAGAAGCGCTCATGCAGAGCACACAGGCCAGGCAGGGACAGGAGAGAGGAGTGTCACATGCAGAGCACACAGGCCGGGCACGGACAGGAGAGAAGGGTGTCATGTGCAGCCGGTGTTTCCTCGGCCTCTTGTTTGCAGGAGGATCAGGCGGGTAGAGGGAGGAAGGCAGAATGGGACCAGCGAAGGGGCTCCTTAGCCACCCAGAAGCAGGAGGGGGGTGAAGGGAGAGCTGGTGAGAGCTGACCGACCTGGCCATATTCTGGAGTTAGAGGCAGCCGGGGTTTCTGGCAGATGGACAGTGAGATGCTGAGGAAAGAGGAACCTGGGCAACCGAGAAGGGGAACTCACCAAGCACAGGGCGGGGACCTAGGTGGGGCAGGGCTGGGGATCAGGAAGACCCAGCAGGGTGCCCCGAGGCAGGTGTGGAGAGGTGGGAATCCCTTAGGTGATATGCCACTGTCTGTGTTAATCACTCAGGTGTGTGGTGAGAACACCCAGACCAGGCTACTTAGAACTGGATGTCGATAGCAGACAAATCTGTTGCTGGGCTAGGAGACCTGAATGTTGGGAGAACCACAGAAGACCCTGGGAAACGGACAGGAAATTCTTTTTGAAAAGTGAGTTTGTGGGCCTGGTGAGCTTCACTTTTGCTCACCTGGGGCTTTGGAAACAGTTGAGACGTCTGAGTATGTGCTCTTTGAGGGCAGGAACCCTTGTTTTTCATCCTGGCTTCCAAAAAGCACGACAGACACACTGGTAGAGACAGTCTTAAATATCTGTGGGCCTTTCCTCGCCCACGTGAAGACGAGTTTTCCTGTAAGGAAGGAAACATTTCGAGTGGACAGGGCTGAGAGCTGCCTGGTGGGAGGTGCAGAGTCCTGCACTAGCCGGAACGGGGGAGCAGAGGGACCGTGTCACCTCTCAGAGGGGGGTGACACCGATGGCTGTAGAAGAGAGTCTGCAAATGAGGATACAGGAGGCTAAGCCTGGAAGCTTGGGCAGGCGTGCTAGGTTGCGACTCTGCAAATGAGGACACAGGAGGCTAAGCCTGGAAGCGTGGGAAGCTCAGGCGGGGGTGCTGGGTCGCGGGCCGAGGAGTCTGTTTGCTTCCCTGAACACCTCCGTGCTTTGAATCCAAACACCTGGGCAGCTTTCACTTACGTGGGGAGTTGATGTCGCTCCCCACGGCAATTTGAGTGACTGGTTCTGGGACTTGATGAGGACTGGAAGGTATTTCTGGTGGCTGTGATTGCAGCCAAGTGTGGAGAGCCTGTCTCCGGGAATAAAATTAGGTTAAGGAAAGCTATGGGGTGGACGTGTTTATTCCCCGAATATCACTGGGGTCTTTGCCTTGCTGATTCCCAGCTCTATGTTGCTGAGCTGTTGCTAGAGTGCGGTTCATTGAAGGCATCATTTAAACGCCTAGCCGCGAGATTTTATACCACAACGCTTTTCCCCCTAAAAAACCATTCATATTACAATGCCGGGCCAGACATGGTGTCTTACAGCTGTAATTCCAGCAATTTTGGAGTCCGAGGTAGGAGGATCACTTGAGCCTTGGAGTTAAAAACTTTGTCTCTACAAACAAACAAACAAACAATCACAATGCTATTATATTTATTTATTGTTTTAAAACTAATTATTGAGTTTGAAACTTTGTTATTGACAACCATTATTCTAAGTAATGACTTACTGCATCTTATAAAAGTCATATAAAGTCTTATAAAGACTGAATCAATTGCTCAACTCTGAAATCATATGCTCTAAGCAACTCATCTTTCTTAAATATTTCTTTAAAACGATGTGCTGTTCTCTATTTCATTCCTCTTTGCCTGGAATGTAATTTTATTTCTCTTCACCTGGCTCATCTCATCCTGAGGCCTCAGATTGCACGCCGCTTCCTTCCAGAGCCGCTTCCTCCCAGAGCGCGGGCGCCTTCCTCCCTCTTCCCCTGGCTGTTAGCGTTCCATTTTCTCTCCCCTGGGGGCTCGCACGTCGTGTATTTTAGAGCTCTCCTCTCTGTTGTATCATTGACTGTGTAGACATCAAATTTCCTACTATGCAGTTAGTTGCAATAGAGAAAAACAATCTTTTGTTATTATTTTATCGCCAAGGTCTAATGTGTTATTAGATATTCAATACTTATTGAATGAGTAAACAACTGCTGATACCCTGAAGGATATAAAAATGCAAAATGTGATTCTTTGCTTGAAGAACTTCCAATCTCTGGGTGAAAACCATGGACACAGGGAGAGTAAAGGACGGCATGAGATCGCCTATGTGAGTTTATGTGTTTACTGCAACGTAAACTCAGAAAGTGCAGAATCCACAGCCATCGTGCTCCCCGTTGTGTGGCCTGAGCCCCGCGTGCAGCGGGCAGCAGACAGTGAACTGTGCTTGAAGAAACCAAGAGGGAGCAGTGGAGAGGGAAATCTGGGAGGTGATGGGGGATGAGACGAGCTGGGGCGTAGGCTTGAATCACTGTTGGGCAGGATGTGGTTTCTGGGGATGAAACGCATCCTGCTAAATGCCCAGTGGGAAATGGGGGTTTGACTGACAGGCAGGCAGGGACCACTGTTGCCTACAAGGAAGGGAGGACCCAAGAAAGCATCTGCAGCTAATGCTGAGTATCACCGTCATTGTGCTCACGTGTTACTCACAGCGTATGCAGCGCTTCGGGATATGTTGTCCAACTTAATCCTACAATGTAGTGTGAACTGAACAGAATAAGCATCATTATTTCCACGATATGAAAGAGCAAATAGTCATGAGGGAACTGATGACTCTGTCGAGAAAATGCTGTGTTCTATGGGCTGGTTCCAAGTTTAATTTCTCCATCATCCTTTGTCTTGTTTTCTTTAAAAACATATTTTGAAGGATATAAAAAATAGATAAAATTATGTATACAATGTCTGTAATAGTAGTGCTATAAGTCTTATTAAAGGGTTATGAAAGCCATGTTATTCGTGGACATACACATGCTCATTAACAGTAACATATAAGCATGCATCAACACACACGTATAAACATCCACATTCACATACAATGCACACATGCACACCCTCACATACATACATTCACACACTCACACAGGCACACACATGCATGAATACACACGTGCACACTCACATACACACATGCACACTCACACACGAACACCTGTGCCCATACACACATGCACATGTTCACACATATGCAACACTCAAATGCACACAATACTCACATTCACATACACACATGCACTGTCATGCATGAACACACATGCACACACGTGCACACACAATACACACTCATGAACAGCTGTGCACCTGCACGCATGCACATATTCACACATATGCAACACTCGCATGCACACAATACTCTCACATATGCACACAGGCACATTCTCACATGTACACATGCAATGTCACGCAGGCACACGTGCACAAACATGCATGCACACATCCACAGATATGCACCCATGCATAAGCACACACAATCACATGCACACACATAGTCACACATACACACACATGCACAGACACACACACATGCACAGTCTCTCACATGAATGCACAGACACATGCTCACACATGCACACACACGCATACTTGCACACTCTCACACACGCATCAATTCTTGCTAGGAATTTTCAAAGTTTCTACGCAGAAATCAGCGCAGGAAGACAAACACCAGCCCAGAACAGGGCAGCTGCAATGGGAAGCTCGCCTGAGAGGAGTGGGCATTGCTGCAGGTCACCAGGAAGCCCTCCTTGGGCGCTCGCTTCAGGGCCCGCCAGGAAGCTGTGCATCTCTAGGAGGATCCCACTCAGCTGCAGCAAATCCCTGCGCCGGGAAGGGAGCTCCGTGCCCGCATGACTGTCCCTGAGAGCTGCGCTGCCCTGGCATAGGGTGGCTCAGCTGCTCCTCACTCACATTCATAATTCCAGAAAACAAGATATGTTTGTTTTCAACATATTTGATAAGGTGGGAGGGTGAATTTTATTTATTTGGGTTACATAAATATGAGTATAAGTAGTATAAGACAAAACAAAAAAGGAATGACCAGATATATGTCCTAACACAAAAATGTACTAAACATTAGGTTGCAATTCTTCTCCTTGACTTTAAAAATGAGGTGAGCACCTTTCTTTACATTGTCAGATGATGTATCTAAGTATGGCTGCAAGCTTTGCATTGAGACCTGTTGGCTGCGAGGTTCATGCTGTCTGTGATTTGTTGTGTGGATTCAAAACATAATAAACATGTTATAGAAATAATTACATGAAGATACATTGATGTGGGTCATCTTTCAGCAACACCAAGCTCTTTAATAAGTTTTTCAATTTTATATGAAATGAAAACAAATTATTCCAACATAGATAATTTCTTACATCATAATATTGGGGCATTAAAAGAATAACTTGTGGTATAAGAATCAGGAACGTGATTTTACAATGGTGATGAGAAAGCACTCAAGGAGGCCGTAGCCTGAATGCCGCGTGGCCGCACCTCCTGCGTGGACTCCCCAGGGACTGTCTTGACTCTGACTGGAGCACCGCAGCCCTGCGCCCTCTCCCAGGAGAGCAAGGTGCACCTTTAAAGATTCCAGATGATTTTCTTCACATATCTTTTTTTTTTTTTTTTTTTTTATCTTTTTACGTGGAGTCTCACTCTATCACCCAGGCTGGAGTGCAGAGGTGTGATCTCGGCTCACTGTAACCTCTGCCCCCCGGGTTCAAGCGATTCTCCTGCCTCAGCCTCCTGAGAAGGTGGGATTACAGGTGCCTGCCACCACACCTGGCTATTTTTTTTATTTTTAGTACAGATGGGGTTTTGCCGCATTGGCCAAGCTGGTCTTGAACTCGTGACCTCAGGTGAGCCACCTGCCTTGGCCTCCCAAAGTGCTGGGATTATAGGCTTGAGCCACCACGCCCGACCTCTTCACATATATTTGATTAAAAAAAATCTTGGAGGCAGGGAAAGAAAAGAGGAGCCGATGAACAAAAAGAGAAAGGACGCAAATCAACAACCCCGAACGCCGCCGCCGCGACAATCGCTGTGGCCACTAGGTGGCGGGCTTGTTCCGCATTTCAGGCTGTGCGGCTCCTGCCCGGTGGGCGAGGCCTGGTCTGCAGGATTTCCAGGCTTTCTGTCCTGAGCCTCCTGCTTGCATTATGCCTGTGACTTTCAACACACGCAACTCCGTCCAGGGAGGTGAAGAGCGAAGAGTGCATTTTGCTTTGCTGAGTAGCCCGACGTCCATTAGGAATGAAACCCAGATATTCGTCGTCCATTTATTTTGAAGTACTTGGGTGTTTGAGGAGGGGAGACATGTAATATTTAATATATATATTTCTTGCTTTCTGCGTAATTAGTAATGAACACTTCCCCCCACCCCCTTTATGTAGTTATTTAATTGAGTTTTCATGAAAGAACCTTTTCTGTGGTGAAATTTAAACCCAATTAAGTATTTCAAAGTGTTGTGGGTAACCAGTGCTTCCGAGGTATGTTTCCCACTCATCTCACAGGATGCCAGCATGGCATTGACAGTATTTGGAACGGTCAGCCTTTAGCAGCGTGTGGAAAGGTGCGGCGGCTTCATTCTGTTACTGTCTATAACTCCTCAATGAAAACAGGTGATTTGTTCTTAATGAATGTTTCTTTCCCTTTTGTCAGACAATAAAAATGAAAGAAAATGTTGTTGACTTCCTATTTGTGAAAGCGGAAGCTTACCAAAATCATCAGCAGGACACATGGAAGGGGAGTGTGAATTAGGGTAAAATTACTATACCAAATTATACTTCTATCATTGCTTTTATACATATGCTGTAAGCTGGTTGGCTCAGGAAAAAACCCACACAATCAGTAAGTCTTAAGAAAGTTGTGCCTTTAGCCCCTTCTGCCTTAGTTCTGGAACCCTCTGGTCAGGATCTGCCCCAGGCCCCAATTTGTGGTCTGTGGTCATATTCAGGACCCCTGCCTCAGTGGCCCCTCGACATCACCATCACCTGGCAGGAGCTGCCAGGAATGCCAATGAGTCATCGGTGCTGGAAGGCTTTTCTCCAGAGCCGACTTGCCTGACTTCTGTTTATATTTCCTCGGCCACAGGAAGTGACATGGGTAAGTCCAACCTCCAGCTGGTGGTAGGTGCAGCTCTACCAGATTCCCAGGTCAGGAAAACCTAGAAGGCTGGTGGGTGGCAGTGAAGACTCGATCTCGGGCGTTAGAGACCAGTGTCCCATATCCTTCTGTGATACACAGCAGCAGGGACCGCCCGCCACCCTCCCCTCTCTAGGGCACAGCAGCTGCGTCTGGGAAGGGTGTGAGACTGTCGTATGCCAGCTGCCACCAACAATGGCAGTGCAGGCTGAGGCAGTTCCCCATGGCCAGCGGCTCCCCCGGATCAAGGCTGGGGGGTCCCCAAATGTCTTGCAGAGCTCTCTGACTTAAGCAGCTGCCTTAAGTGTTGTTTTTCAAGCTGTAAGTAGCCAAGCGCTAGTGGGTGGTGAGGTCTGTTGAGTGGGTCAAGACCAGCCTCAAAGACACCAGGTGGCATTCTGTGTGGGAGGAGTGAGTGCTGTTCTGCCGAGCAGTATTCTGATGTACAAGATCACCGAAGGAAATGCATTTCCTACCAGGGATTGAGGTCAACACAATTGAAAGCCGCTGGCCAGCTGCAGCTCAGCAATACTCGGCGATACTCAGAGCTGTTTTTGAAATGCAACATGTAATTCCTTCTCTGCAGAGCCTGGTAAGTCTTAGGAATGTTACCTGGTTCTGCCAATAAAGAGCTTTTCGTAGGAACCTTTCAAAGTCCCCAGAATTACATTAGGAAAGAGTATTACACGGATGACATCCCATGTGCCTCCTTGAAAGATACCAACTTAATTACTCTTTTCTCCCTGAGCTTACCACAGCAGTAACAATAATAGTAAACAACATTCACTTATTTAGCGTTTACTATATATTAGGCATTTTGCTAAGTGCCAGACCCTATATTAAATGCTAATAAACACTGTTGTATTAACCTCCACAATCCTAAGAGGCAGAAACGGAGCATATTTTGAGGGGTCCAGTGAAGAATGGAAATGAGGGTCCCCTTGTTCAAAAATTATTAAGAATTTCTAGATGGGGAAAGCAGAACATTAAATCAAGTACGGGTCTTTCCCAGTGAGTAGGGGGCCCTATGAGATGGCACAGATTTCAGGCTCATGAAGCCAGTCAGCCCAGCCAGTAGCAATAAACTACATTTTGCAGTGATGAAGTGGAGCTGATCAGGGTCAGCTGCTGGTTGGAGGTCGCACGTCTAACTTTGGTGGAACTGAGACCTGAACCCTGGCCACCTCACTCATCAACTCTTCTGTTATATCCACAAAAAGCATCTGGTGTCCCAGCAGGTCACTCGCTGGGAGCCCCACGTTCCGTGGGCACCTTCACATTTTTATAATCAGCTCCTGGTCTATTTGAACTCACCATCCCAGGGGTTTTGCACTTCAGATGTGGTTGGATTGCCATTATGCATAATGGTTAGTGTTATCCTTGTTTCATTGTGAAATTGTGCTGAAATGGAGTAATTACGTTGGCCTTAACTTCAACTCTTCAGTAGAGAGAACAATTTTTACTTATCTCTATCCAAGCACTTTTCTTATAGTAGGAGTTTATTAAGTGTTTGTTGAATTATTCTGTAAATGTCCACTTTGTGTTAATTCTAGGGCAAAAGTTCCTCTCAGAAGCCCGTACCTCTTTGAGCCTCACTACTTGAGTATTCAAAGCTGGAGGACAGAAATGTTGGTGTTTGATACGTCTCTGTGAGCAACAACTTCCCCGCAGCCTTTCGATGAGGAAGAAACAATTTAGAGCCTCCTCTGCCCACTGATCCTTGACTGCTGAAGACATCAAGTCTCTAAGGGCTTCATTGACACTATCGGCAAGTAGCCAGCATTTACCATGTTTCTTTAAACTGATTTTGTAGTGATGTGGCTAAATTAATATGTTCTACAAGGAGGCCTGGCACAGTGGCTCACAACTGTAATCCCAGCACTTTGGGAGGCCGAGGCAGGTGGATCACGAGGTCAAGAGATCAAGACCATCCTGGCCAACATGGTGAAACCCCATCTCTATTAAAAATACAAAAATTAGCTGGGCATGGTGATGGGTGCCTGTAGTCCCAGCTACTACTCGGGAGGCTGAGGCAGAAGAACCTCTTGAATCCAGGAGGCAGAGGTTGCAGTGAGCCGAGATTGCATCACTGCACTCCAGCCTGGCAACAGAGCAAGACTCCATCTCAAAAATAAATAAATAAATAAATAAAAATAAAAAAACCAAAATCTTCTATAAAGAAACAGAAAACAGAAACCAGCTACAGCAGAAACGTTCAGTCTCAATCAGATCTCTGGTGTTAGGATTCATCACTTGTACAATTGCCACAGAGGAACTGTCTCTCCTCTGAAACAGTGGAAATGACAATAAATGCATCATAATTCTAATACGCTTAAATGATGATGTGCAAAGAAACGCTATTAGAATACCAATGTTTCTGACATTTGAATCATCGCCATTCTGAGTGGTGTGAGATGGTATCTCATTGTGGTTTGGATTTGTACTTCTCTAATGATCATTGATCTTGAGCTTTTTTTCATGTTTGTTGGCCGCATAAATGTCTTCTTTTGAGAAGGCTCTGTTCGTGTCCTTTGCTCACTTTCTGTTGGGGTTGTTTGGTTTTTTCTTGTAAATTTGTTTAAGTTCCTTGTAGATTGTGGATATTAGACTTTGTCAGATGGCTAGATTGCAAGATTTTTCTCCCATTCTGTAGGTTGCCTGCTCTCTCATAAGTGGGAGTTGAACAATGAGAACACATGGACACAGGGAGGGGAACACCACACACTAGGGCCTGTTGGGGGTGGGGGACAAGGGGAGGCGGAACATTAGGACAAATACCTGATGCATGTGGGGCTTAAAACCTAGATGACAGGTTGGTAGGTGCAGCAAACCACCATGGCACATGTATACCTATGGAACAAACCTGCACGTTCTGCACGCGTATCCTGGAATTTAAAGTAAAAAAAAAAAATTTAAAGAATACCATTGTTCTTATCTAAATTAATTTTTATGCATCTGCCTCTGAGAGGATGCAGAGAGGCCACAAAATATCCTTACCACTAGCCCCTCCCATCCTGCAACCAAGCCCCTGAAAGAGTGGACTTGTCAGATTTAGGACTAAGGAAGGCTTTGGTTGACCTGTTATTTTATAAATAGGAAACAGGTTGAGGGCTCACAGCTAGTTACTGAGCAGCAAATCAGGACGGAAACTCATGTGTCCTGCATTCTAGTTTAGTAGATGTGTTTCCTCATTGAAGTGGCTCACATTTGGTCTCTGATACAAATAAATAAATAAATAACATTAAACGCCAAGGACAGTGGGAGAATGTTATAAGCTGTTTACGTGCTATTTACTAAAGTATTTTGTCCAAACCATAATGAGAAGTTTACTTATTGATACCATTTGGCTCTGTGTCCCCACCCAGGTCTCATGTTGTACTGTAAACACCAACATTGATGGGGGACCTGGTGGGAGGTGATTGGGTCATGGGGTGGATTTTCCCCTTGCTGTTCTCGGGATAGTTACTGAGTTCTCATGAGATCTGGTTGTTTAAAAGTGTGTAGCTGGCCAGGCAAGGTGGCTCATATCTGTAATCCCAGCACTTTGGGAAGCCAAGGCAGGTGGATCAGTTTAGGCTAGGAGTTCAAGACCAGCCTGGCCAACATGGCAAAACTCTGTCTCTACTAAAAATACAAAAAAAAAAAAAAAAATTAGCGAGGCATGGTGGCATGCACCTGTGATCCCGAGCTACTCAGGGGGCTGAGGCACGAGAATCACTTGAACCCGGGGGGCAGAGGTTGCAGTGAGCCAAGATGGCATCACTGCACTCCAGCCTGGGTGACAGAGCGAGACTGTGTCTCCAATAATAATAATAATATTAATAAATAAATGCAAGTGTGTACCATGTCCCCCTTCGCTCTCTCTCCTGCTCCACGAAGGGAAGATGTACCTGCTTCCTCTCCACCTTCCGCCATGGCTGAACATTTCCTAAGGCCTCCCCAGCCATGCTGGTTGTGGGGAACTATGAGTCAATTAAACTTGTTTTTTTTTTCATAAACTCCTCAGTCTCCGGTGGTTCTTTATTGCAGTGTGAGAATGGACTAATACTCTTAACAGGGGCATTTTTATAAACAGGCCATGTGAGGACACAGCAGCCCATTCCTCGGCTGTGTCATCTTAGAGCAGGGTGGTCTCTCTGAAGGCCAGGCTGTCTGCAGAGTGCGTGACATCCATCTGCATCCATCTCCTTCCCAGGGACAGCCTTTGGTCCAGTTCTTCATGTGGTCACCAAGGAGCAAAGCTGAGAGACAAAAGCCATTCTGCCCAGACAGCCCCAGGCCTTATCATCCATCTCCTGCAGACAAGAAACCAGTGCTTGTTAGCCTGGCCACCCCAGACAGCAGACAGGGTATCCCGCAGGTGCTTCTGCACGTGGCTGGAGACTCCACCTCCCCTGCTCACCTGCTGGTTCTGAGGAGAAGATGGGAACCGGGCTGGTTTTTCCCAGGGCAGGTTCGATGCGTGAATCCCCCACCGTGTGGTGAAAGCCACAAGCTCTCTGTCCCGTTTGCTTTCTAAACTGAAGTAAATAACTCAGGTCCTTAATTTTTCATTTTTGTGGTTAATCCTGTTTTCAGACATATCACAGACATGGATGAAAGGTCATGTTTCTCAGACATCAGGTTAAAAACCAATAGTGACCACAGTCATGAAAGAACATTCAGCCTGAGACAAAAGGGGTTAATGCACAGGGAAGATAACGACGGTGAGACCTGCCAGCTGCAGTCCAGGTAGGAGAGGGGTGGTGATAGGGGTGGGAGGGGTGGTGATAGGGGTGGGAGGGGGTGGTGATAGGGGTGGGAGGGGGTGGTGATAAGGGTGAGAGGGGTGGTGATGGGAGTGGAAGACAGGTGGTGATAGGGGTGGGAGAGGGGTGGGAGATGGTGGTGATAGGGGTGGGAGGGGGTGGTGATGGGGCTGTGAGGTGGTGGTGATGGGGTGGGAGGGGTGGTGATGGGGGTGTGAGGTGGTGGTGATGGGGTGGGAGGGGTGGTGATAGGGGTGGGAGGGGTGGTGATGGGGTGGGAGGGGGTGGTGATGGGAGTGGAAGACAGGTGGTGATAGGGGTGGGAGAGGGGTGGGAGATGGTGGTAATAGGGGTGGGAGGGGGTGGTGATGGGGGTGGGAGACACTTGGTGATGGGGTGGGAGAGGGGTGATGATACACGCAGGCCCAGTGCTGAGCCTCAGGGAATGGCCGGGGCCTGAGGAACTGAGGGCAAAACCACTGGGCTGTCAACGAGGAGGTTTCCTGTTGGAAGCCTTGGCTTTGAACACGGACTATTTTATCAATATTCTAGGGAACCAGGCAAGTGTGTCCAATATCTGTAAAACTCAGCTTCCTCATTGGTAAAAGGAAGACAGTATTTTTGACAGAATAGTTGAGACGATTGAGAACCACGCACACGTGGTACTGGGCGACGTGCTTGCTGCTCCACCTGAGCTTGGCGGTTTGATCTGATCTGGTCTGGGCACCCGTGTGCTTCCTGGATCAGCCACTCTTGCCCATGTCCCTGTCTGCTCAGTAGCCAAGGAGCACTGTCCTCGGGTGTGGGGCAGAACCTCCCTTAGGGTGGGGTGGCGTGATTTATGGCAAACCCAAGATCCCAGGTAGAGCTGGCCCTGAGCCCCCGCTGCACAGGGAGCAGGCGGCCTTTGGGAGAGCTCACTGCTGGAGAGGGCGTCTGTGCAGGATGAATGGGAGCTTCTGAGGCTGAGGCCCGCGGAGTAGAAGTCAGGACCTGAAGACATCGGTAAATACCTCTGACGCTAACCCTAGTCAGCCCCAACTTTTCGGTGGATGCTTCCATGGGGATTCCTTTTATGTTTACAGCACGTTACGTTTTCTGTTGTGGACACTAATAAGGTTCTGACAACGCAGAGGCACTGGTTGCATTATTTTCGCCAAGCACGGGCAGTAGATGTCCGTAGACAGCGGCTACAAGGGCTGTTTCAATGGGCATCTTGCTGCTGAGAGACTCATTTTATTTACTGTAAGGGATAAAAATTACACTTTTAATCTCACACACTACTCAGATTTCTGTAGGCCCCAGTAGCAAGGTGATGTGAGGCCTTGGGAAAGTCTCCCAAAAAGAACAAAACATCACATTCCATGGGCGTGGTTTCTCGGGTACACAGAGCCCTGATGCCAGGACACTCCCTCTGAGTCCCAGCGTGCAAAGAGAACCCTCCCGTGGGTGGGTACCAGCTCTCCCTCTCTTCCTCCTCTGTACAAAACAGGGGGTCTCAGGCACCGGCCACTGGGTTCCAGGCCATCCCAGCACAGGCCTGTGGGCCCGGACGTGCTGTCCAAATGTTGCTCAGGGCCGTTCTCTGCTGGTTCCGCTCCTAAGCCGAATGTTGGTTGTGGGCTACTGCGCTCTCCTGGTTACATCCTGAGCCCAGGACAACCTGGGCTCAAATCCCCCACCACTGGGTTCTACTTCCTTGCAGGCTGGTTTGCATGTCTCATTAGGAATAAGGCCACTCTGTGCTATTAATTTTAGTTGCTTTTCCCGGCAGAGCCTTTGACACAGGAGTTGGTCGTGAGTCAGTGGAAATTACGGAATTTGATTGACAAAGCTGAAGTCTACTCAAACTGTGCTTTCCTTCCCCCAAATTCCCTTGTTGTTTAACCAAGCCTCAACTCTATTTTTTAGCTGGACCACACTTAGGCTTCTCTTGTTTCCTCAAGTCTTATAAATACATCCCTGAGATCCGGAGTTCTCAAATGAGAATCCTGAGACTCTCTGCAAAATGAAAATTAACAACAAAGATTTTCTTTGAAAATTTTGTGTTTTCATTTCAGTGAGAGTCCAATAAAATTGCTTTCACCAGTCATGAAGGCTAATCACTTTGCAAGAGGTAATTTGCAATGCAAATGCACCTATTTTCCCCCTCTGAATGTATTTTTAGCTTCTCAGGTCAGTGTTCCTCAAACTGGAACCTAAAAATATATTCTCAGAATAACATATTTTCCACCAAAGTGGCCTCTGCATTGCTCAAGTTTGAGAGACTGGACTTTTGAAAGCGGCTGGCGTTGCCAGTTCATAGGTATTGCCTGACATGGGGATTTAGAACGTGTAGGGAGCCAGGCGCTCCCTGCAGGGTGTCCCCACGTACCTCCCCTCTGCTTTAGTGGCACTGGGAGGCTCTTGAGGGGAAGGTGCCAGGGTTGCTCTGCATCTCCCTTGGAGTGTGGCCTCAGCCCTGAGAGATGGTTCTCCTTGTTCTCTGGATGCGGTCGAAGGTCTGGTTGTTTATGCTCAAAGTCTGGCATGTTTGAATCACATCATTCCTCCCAAGTTCCACTCTCAGATGGTGAAGTGCTTCTTCCAGTATGTGTGGGCCAAGGTGCAAGTGCCAATTGTGTGACTGCAACACAGAGTCCTGTGGACTCTGCTATGATAGACAGAGACGGCAACCTTAGGTTGATGAGTGTCCTTCTGGAAGCCTTGGGTGTTATAAAGTGTCATCAGGAAGGGATGGTGAGTCCTGGTGACTGTCACCTTGGGTGACTCTCCGTGTTTGCCCTTCTCTCCTGGCTCACTCCTGCTCACCTCTTGGGGCCCAATAGGGTTATACTTTCCTCCAGGAAGCTAGGATAGGAGGGATAGATGTACTAGTCAGGGTTTTGCAGAGAAATAGAGCCATTAGGACAAAGAGTGAGACATAGAAAGAGGTTTATTATGGGAATTGGCTTATGCGATCACGGTGGCTGAGAAGTCCCACAGTCTGTACGGTGGGGACCCTGCAATGTCGCTGGTGTAATTCCCCAAACTGCAGACCTGAGCACTAGGAGCCAGTGTCCACGATCAGGGGAAGGTGGATGCCCCAACTCCAGGAGGAGGAGCCAGGGGAAGATGGATACCCCAACTCCAGGAGGAGGAGCCAGGGGAAGGTGGATGCCCCAACTCCAGGAGGAGGAGCCAGGGGAAGGTGGATGCCCCAACTCCAGGAGGAGGAGCCAGGGGAAGGTGGATGCCCCAACTCCAGGAGGAGGAACCAGGGGAAGGTGGATGCCCCAACTCCAGGAGGAGGAACCAGGGGAAGGTGGATGTCCCAACTCCAGGAGGAGGAACCAGGGGAAGGTGGATGCCCCAACTCCAGGAGGAGGAACCAGGGGAAGGTGGATGCCCCAACTCCAGGAGGAGGAGCCAGGGGAAGTTGGATACCCCAACTCCAGGAGGAGGAACCAGGGAAAGGTGGATGTCCCACCTCCAGGAGGAGGAACCAGGGGAAGGTGGATGCCGCAACTCCAGGAGGAGGAACCAGGGGAAGGTGGATGCTCCAACTCCAGGAGGAGGACCCAGGGCAAGGTGGATAACCCAACTCCAGGAGGAGGAACCAGGGGATGGTGGATGCCCCAACTCCAGGACGAGTAACCAGTGGAAGGTGGATGCCCCATCTCCAGGAGGAGGAGCCAAGGGGATGGTGGATGCCCCAACTCCAGGATGAGTAACCAGGGGAAGGTGGATGCCCCATCTCCAGGAGGAGGAGCCAAGGGAAGGTGGATGCCCCAACTCCAGGAGGAGGAGCCAGGGGAAGGTGGATGCCCCATCTCCAGGAGGAGGAACCAGGGGATGGTGGATGCCCCAACTCCAGGAGGAGGAACCAGGGGAAGGTGGATGCCCCATCTCCAGGAGGAGGAGCCAAGGGAAGGTGGATGCCCCACCTCCAGGAGGAGGAGCCAGGGGAAGGTGGATACCCCAACTCCAGGAGGAGGAACCAGGGGAAGGTGGATGTCCCAACTGCAGGAGGAGTAACCAGGGGAAGGTGGATGTCCCATCTCCAGGAGGAGGAACCAGGGGAAGGTGG
Source organism: Gorilla gorilla gorilla (assembly GCF_029281585.2). Lineage (NCBI taxonomy): Eukaryota > Metazoa > Chordata > Mammalia > Primates > Hominidae > Gorilla > Gorilla gorilla. Next base: position 6,837,037 of record NC_073231.2, on the reverse strand, counting down.
ATGCCCCATCTCCAGGAGGAGGAACCAGGGGAAGGTGGATGCCCCAACTGCAGGAGGAGTAACCAGGGGAAGGTGGATGCCCCATCTCCAGGAGGAGGAGCCAAGGGAAGGTGGATGCCCCAACTCCAGGAGGAGGAGCCAGGGGAAGGTGGATGCCCCATCTCCAGGAGGAGGAACCAGGGGAAGGTGGATGTCCGAGCTCCAGGAGGGGGAACCAGGGGATGGTGTATGCCCCAACTCCAGGACGAGTAACCAGGGGAAGGTGAATGTCTCAACTCCAGGAGGAGGAACCAGGGGATGGTGGATGCCCCAACTCCAGGACTAGTAACCAGGGGAAGGTGGATGCCCCAACTCCAGGAGGAGGAACCAGGGGAAGTTGGATGCCCTGACTCCAGGAGGAGGAACCAGGGGAAGGTGGATGCCCCATCTCCAGGAGGAGGAGCCAGGGGAAGGTGGATGCCCCAACTCCAGGAGGAGGAACCAGGGGAAGGTGGATGCCCCAAGTCCAGGAGGAGGAGCCAGGGGAAGGTGGATACCCCAACTCCAGGAGGAGGAGCCAGGGGAAGGCGGATGCCCCATCTCCAGGAGGAGGAGCCAGGGGAAGGCGGATGCCCCATCTCCAGGAGGAGGAACCAGGGGAAGATGGATGCCCCAACTCCAGGAGGAGGAGCAAGTTTACTCTTTGGGTACCTTTTTGTCCCATCTGAGTCCTCAATGAATTGGATGGAGTCCACCCACTCTGGGGAGGGGGATCGTCCTTACTCCGTCCACTGAATCTAATGCTCACCTCTTCCAGATACTCCTTCACAGACACTCACAGAAAGTCAGGTGTGCCAGCAACCTGGGCCTCTCTTAGCCCAGTCCTGTGGACAGGTTGAAATTAACCATCTCAGCAGGTATGGCCTCTTCTGCATCACGGGGTGCACCTCTATCACCGTGCGAAAAACAGATGCTTCATGGAAGGCAGTGTCCATTCCTTTGGGTGCGGAGAAAGCTCCTGTTCATCTCTGAAGCTTCTTGCCAGGTCAGCGACTTCTGCAGGACTTGGTCCCGGGCCTGGCATGGTGCTGGGTGCCAGGCTGTGATGATCCATATGCTAACAGTAAATGTAATATCAAGGAAGATAAAATTAGCCAAGTAGGTTACGGCCATAGGGAAATTACTTGTTTTTTGCTCAATTTTGATGGAGACTGACAATTATCAATGGTCAATTTTTCTGATTTTCTATGAGTTTCTTCCACAGACTCTTATGATGCCCTGCCCGCTTACACAGTATCACTGCCGTCTCCCCAATTTGCTGCCCTGAACTCAGCTGAGAGTGCACACTTGGCTTTATACCTGCTGGAGCCATTCTTCTCTTCTTTCTGTTTGGAGCATCCTGTGTTTCTGGATATGTACACACACACATGCACACATACATGGGTGCCCATGAACAGAACTCTCGCACCCCCCAGACCCCGGCGTCAGGTGTCAGGGGGAGTGGCTGGTGCTGGGGCTCAGGGAAGGATCAATGAATGCAAATGAGGACGTAGATGCCTCGATTCGGCTGTGACTGGAGCTATGGGGAACCGTCTGTCGAGTGTTTTCTCAACCTTGAGTGCAGTGGGGCTGCATTAACGATGGAAAGAAAGGCGCTGCCACGGGGTGAGGCGGGTCCATCCCTACCCGAGTGGCTGTGTCTGACCGCTACCTGGGGAACCTGCAGAAGGTTGGCACCCTGCTCTGGCCTTGTGAATCGGGAGCTGCCATCGGCTGAATCAGGTGCTTTAGGAAAAAGGCCCGGTCTGCGAGGCCTGTGAAAACCGTGATGAATTACACCCGCAGCAAGCCAGTGTTTACTTGGTAAGGCAACTCATGCTTCCATTTCCAAGTGCAAGCATTTGTAATGGAAGTGTCATCTTCAAGATCACAGGGCGGAGAGAGTGCTGCCCTGATTTTCTTCGCCTTTGTGATCATCAGGCTCTGAAGTTGAGGATGAGTCTGGAGAGCAGTTCTGGGGTCTCTGCAGCTTTTCCAGGAGGGCTGTCTGCCCGGGTGAAGACACTTCGTCTCAGCTGTTGTTTTAGGACCGTGGGCCCTGGGGCCCAGGACAGCAGGAAGGCGGGTCCCAGTCTCCTTCTGATGGCTCCATCTGCACTCGGTAATTATTTTTGACACGAGGACATTTATCAGTGAGGGTGAGCTGTTTGGAGTGCCTGGAGTGCTCCCAAAAAGCAGTATTAGAACAGCTCAATCCAACTAAAAAAAAAAAAACAAAAAAACTCACCAAAACTGCTAAGTGGGCTTTAGGACTAACAGCCAGATCCCAGCTACTAGAGTGAATTTAAAGAGTAATAATTAATCCTAACAATTAAGGGAATATATTTTGCCACCTTCTCCCTGAGTGGACGCAGTGAGTGGATTTGGTTGTGAAGAAGGCAGACGTTGCCTTTCTTATTGAAAAGATGGGTTCATGCAGCAGAGAAAGTAAGCTGGCAGGGATGGGTTTTTTCTGCTCAGGTAGCAGCAAGAGCAGCAAAGCGATCTGTTTAAAACACCGACCTTCTGTGTTTTCCTTGAAACAGAAACAGAATTTTAACACTGGCCTAAATGATGGTGAGAAATGAACTCCTGGTTGCCGACCAAACTTCCCCTTCTCATCCCGACGACACGGGACTTAGGGTAGACGGTCCCAATGCCGACGTAAGTTCCACAGTTCATTCCTTTCCACGAGGATGCAGTGCCAACCCAGGAAGCCTTTATGGAGTGCCTGGGAGGTGCCCAGCCCTGGGCTTGGTGCAGGGGTGGGCATTGGTGATGGACAGGAAGGTCACTGTAAGGGGCACACAGGGCTTTATACTATGTGGAAAGACACACGCCCGTGAGTCTCCCAGAAATAGCACATCAGGTACTGCAATGCATGACAGCTTGAACCCGCAAAGTTGCAGTGAGCCAGAGAAGCTGGGCAGAGGTGGTGTCAGTGAGACCCTCAGGGAAATGCAGGTGCAAGCCCGGCCCTCAAGTGTGGGTAGCTGTGGAGAGGCAGAGAAGGAGAGGACCCGCTGTGAGCATTCCAAGGCCAGCACAGTCACGTCCAAAGCAGGAGGCAGAGGTGAAGTCACTCGTGTCTCTGAGGCAGAGATACAGAATTTTCTTCACATGTCAAAGTCAGGTTCTAGTATCAGAGCCCTGCTCATTCCCCTCTTACTCTCATCCGGCCACATCTCCGGGGCTTCCGCCTCTTCTATGGTCCCCGTGTTCATCTGAGATGCTGCCCTCGTGGCAGAAGATCACTTGCTGGGCCCTCCCAGCCTGGGCTCTTTAAGATTCGAGGACACCCCCGGGACCCATGGGAAATGGGGCAGAGGCACACAGGGAGGCCCCCATGTATTTTGTCTAAATATTTTAGAGGTTATCGCTAAGTCAGTAACTGCTGCATGTGTTCCAGCCCCTCAGCTTGACAAACATACATGCAGGAATACAGACCACGGGCGTTGGTGGGCAGCAGCTCACATCTGGGTCTTGTTTGTGCAGAGCCCATGCTCAGCCACATACGTGCTGGCTGCTTTCATGCCACAAGTCCAAGTTAGGAGCTGAGACAGAGGCTGTGTGGCCCAGAAACTGAACCTATCTACTATCGGGTGCTTTATGCAGAGTCTGCCAACCCCTGAACTAGATTGGTCTGCATTTAGAATTCTTATTTTCTTAGAGTTCCATGCCATGGGACATGGGGAGGGCGGGCCCCCAGCAGGTACCTTCCCCTTTCCCATCCTGCCCATTACCAGGTCCCCAGTCAGGGGCCCCCCGTGTATGGGTGTAGCCACCGAATCCAAGACCATGCGCCCAAGCTCCATCACACCTTTCTATAGACTGCTGAGCCCGGCCAGCTGTTAGGCCTAAGGCCTGCTGTGATGAAGCCAGGTTCATGGGAGAGGCCCAGGTGAGCCTGGGTCAGACGTGGGCCACCTGGGTGATAAGGGCTAGGGGCTGGTGTGTGGGTGAATAGCACACACAGTCACACAGTGTACATGGAAGGGGCTCAGCTTCCAGGTGGGGGCTTGCCTTTGTCCTGTAGGAGCAGTAGGAGGACCAGCACAGGAGCTTGCAAGCAAGAGCCCAGAGCAAGAGCCCCTCTTCCCTGGTGTCCAAGGATGGTTCTGCTGACCCAAGGGAGGAACACAAGAAGGGAAGCTTGAGATGCTACAAACAACAAAATGGCACCCTCTGTGCAAATCCTGGTGAGTGCACTTGTGGGTGCTGCAGCCACAGGCTCTGGAAGACACCCCTGCCCGGGCGAGCCATCCGGTCCTTCTCTTGCTGTTGGGGCCTGGATGCTCCAGCAGGGGCATTGGGCTGGGGTGACTCTTCTTTGCTCTGACTTGATGTGAGCCCAGTGGCTGCTTTGGAAGTGTCACCCTCAGGGGGTTTTGGTTGGCATAAGAATCAATATTTATAGGGTGTCCTGCATTGTGTGTTTTCTATTTGTAATTCTCAAGCATGGCTCACATTTCGCTTAGTATCCAAAGGAGTAAGAAATCCTCACATTGGATTCCATGAACGTAGGAACCCCAGTGTCTTCTGAACAGCCTTTTCCTCTTTGTGTTCCCAGCACACAAACTGTTAGAAAGATTTATGTTAGAATCCACCCAGCATCTGCTACCCAGAGCCTAATTTTGCCCTCCCTCTGAACTGAATTTTTAATTTTTAAGTGAAATACTCGCTGATGTTTGCGCTTCCCCACTTCATGCTTATTCTTCACCTGAGCCCCTGCACCTGGGGAGCAAACCCCTGTCCTGGAGGAAGCCTGATTCGCCACCTCCATTGTTAGAAAGCTCCCTCCGGCTGACGTAACCCTGTCCTGGACCTGGAGGAAGCCTGATTCGCCGCCTCCACTGTTAGAATTCTCTCTCAGGCTGAGGTAAGATTGGCTTCCCTGCCGCTTCTCCCTGGATACCCTAGTTCTGCTCTTTGAAGCCAAGCAAGATTACTCTTTAGAGGGCAGCTTTGCCTGTATTTGTAGATAGCTTTTACACATATTTGCTCCCAAATCAACAAGGTTTTCCCCAGGTACCACCTGGACTATTCTTCTGTCAGCATTTCTCACGTGATACTGAGTCAGGAGCCTTTACTGTCCTCACCCTCATGTGGGTGGGAGCCTGGCTTCTCATCACTCTGGTTAGACTGTGCCTAATGTGGGGTGCTGCTTTTTAAGGACAATCAGCTCTAAGTTGAGGCTCTGATTCTTGCATGTGCTTCCAAGCACGTCTCTTCTTGCCATCTCCATTGCCACCCCAAAGTCACTCCCCTCGGACAGGGACGGCAGCATCTCAGTCATCACTCTGTACCCCATTTGACCAGCTGGAGAGTCCTGTGTCTTCACACAACTGTGAGAATGATCATTGGAAACTATGCATTCCATAATAGCTTTATGTTAAATTCATTTCTCATCTTTCATTGGCCCTTGGGAAGACGTCCAGATCCCTTAACATAGCTTACGAAACCCTCTCAGACTCAGGGCCCACCTTTCTCTCCAACTTCATTCCCCCAGCCCCGATGTCATCTGAGGTTCAAGTTCCGTAGCCCCTCTTGATAGCTGAGCACAGGAAGCTCAGCGCCCTGTGTTTCGGGCATTTGAAGGGCTCGGCTGGTCGTGGCTTTCCCCACCATCTCCTCCCTTTCCACGCGACTTGCTCCTGCATACCTCAGCTTCAATGCCGCTCCGAGAGGCCTTTCCTAATCTCTGAACCAGGAGAGGCTTCCCACCACAAGCTCCTCTATGGGATTCTGGTTAATTACCAGTGAAACGTCCACCTTTCCAGCCCGCCTGTACGCTAGGCCATAACAGGGGCCGTAGCCCTCCTTACAGCCGCGTTCTTGTCACCTGCGCGGTTTCCAGCGCACAGTCGCCTCCTACGTATTTGCCTTGTGAGGGATCAGTCGGTGTCGTAGAGCCATTCTGAGCTATTCCTCTATTAAGTGATTTGGATGCCATGGTGACTAAGAAGCATGCTGTGATCCCTGCGGTTTATGTAAATATTTTGTGGTCCTGAGCGTTCAAGTAGGTGGAATATCAACTCTATTAAGCCCAGGTGGTGGTGGTGTTTAAATGCGATTTCATCTTTTCTTATTTTGATTTACGAGTTGCTCAGTTGATCATATTTGAAGAGAGTACCCACATTGTGCCTGCTGGAGCCATATCTTTGTAAAAATTCTGAAAGCAAGGGGAAATGTTGGAGTAAAATTATCGCATTTTCTAACAATGTCTGTTTTGACTGGAAGCTCTGATGCATAATTTTGTGTCAACCAGAATAAAAGTAATCTTTTTTTTCCTGGTGGTGCTTTATAGTTAGATTGTAGGGAATCTTCATAAAGCATGCCAGCCATGCACCTTCGATTCAATATTCATGTATTCTCCCCCATACGGGATTTCAAGGCCATGTTTAAGGGGAATGAAACGAGGCCTCAGAAAGAATGGCAGCTTATGCAGCTTACTTTTAAAAAGAAGCTCTGACAAACCTTTAGCTTTTTCAAACTTCCAAATTTTAACCCCAAATCCACTAGAGCCCAAATACCCACATTTGTCTCTGAATAGTCGTTTGCTTTTGGTTAAGGATGATTACACTAGCACAATTTTTTTTTTGAGATGGAGTCTTGCTCTGTTGCCCAGGCTGGAGTGCGGTGGCATGATCTCGGCTCACCACAACCTCCACCTCCTGGGTTCAACAATTCTTGTGCCTGAGCCTCCTGAGTAGCTGGGACTACAGGCGAGCACCATCACGCCCAGCTAATATTTGTGTTTTTGTTACAGATGAGATTTCACCGTATTGGCCAGGATGGTCTTGATCTCTTGACCTCCTGATCTGCCCGCCTCGGCCCAGTCACACATGTTTCCCTACGCAAGCTCCCTATTGATTGGAATGATGAAGATTTCCAATGGATCGGTTTTCAGTGGTGGAAGAAATTTGTCACTTGCATAGGTTTGTCATTTGCCTAGGAGAAAGGTTGCTTGATCTTAGAAGCGTCATTGCCTCTTTTTGAAAGGAAATTAAATTTCAGAAAAGGCTGTTACTAGATGAAGTGAGAACTGATGGAAATTATCAGTCACTCCTAATACATTTTGGGTGGACAGAGCCCAGTGGAGGAGCTTCTAGGCTGCACATGAGATGGACATATTCCAAAGGCCCATGTGAATATACACATCTGTATTATGTGAGGAGAAACATATGCGTGCCTTAGTAAAAAGCAGCCAGTAGCACAGAAGAGCCAGCTTTTAATGAGCAGAGAGCAGGGTGGGAAGCAGGAGACAGGCCCACTCTGGCTGGGTGGTTAGGAGTTGGTAAGTCCATAGGGAGGATGCATGCGGAACACCATTGAGTGCTATTAGCTTGGTGGCCTTGGGCGGCCAGAGTTGGCGTGGATGGGTAGATGACGTCAACAGAAGGAATGAATAATCCTGCTAGGAGATACTTTCTCCTCTCACGACTTTGCTCAGAGCTTGACACGAGGATTCATGTTTGATATGAAACACCATTCAAGAGTTTTACTCGCAATTTATGCCGCATATGCAAAAACAAGCAGAAGAAGAAATGAAAATATGTAACATACGATCTTCAAGAATAATTCAGATATTTAAATAAATGGGAGAGAGAATTTTGCAAGCTTCTTAATTACAAGTAAGAAAACGGTTTTAAAAGAAGTTTGTTTCCTGTTTTCCCTAAGCATAGTGTATGCAAGCATAAAATATCCGTGTGCCTGTCTTGCTATCTGTCGGTGAGAAAGATATCAAGTTCCTCTCCTTTAACAGGTGGATATCAATATGTTTTTATATATGAGTGGATTCATTTAATTCCTGGATATGATAGTTCTCATATATTTCTATAAGCTGATTTCTGTGTTATCATAAATTCTAAGTCAGCATTTCTATACCCAAAAGAGCATTTAAAAGGTATCACAACTAATCATTCAGCTACAACCAGGGCTTTATCCGAGCTCCTGGAGACACAAACACATTGATCCTACAGAGATGCTGATTTCTCTGGTGCTGTAGGAAGCACCAATGGGAAAAACTGACTTTAAAAGTCGGTTAAGTAAGTTTAAGAGTATTATCTGGTGTGTCTGAAGTTGGAGTTATTTATGTTTTATTTTTTCAGACACCAGATGATTCACCTACTTAGTGTAATTTATGTTTAAAAAAATAACAATCTCCATCTCTAATTAATGCTTCACTTAACCCAAGCTGGACATAAAGGAAGATCATCAAATAATATGTGATTTAGCTCTTGTGACACAAACATGTGAAGGTCTGGGTCATTTTGATTCTGTTAAAATGAGCTAAGCTTTTCATTTCTTATTCCTATTCAGAAAGGCTCTCGACCGACTGTGTGGTCAGGGTAGGAGAGGCTGAGGAAGGATGGGGGCCATAACCTCGGGTTCGGTGTGAAGTCCGGGACGGCCTGGGCCTCAGGGACAGCTGCAGCCAGGTCAGGAACACGTGCTGCTCTCCTGCTTGGCCATTTTGTCATTGTCGTTCTGTGTTTTTTATTGTCTGTGTGTTTTCTTGTTTGCATTGGGCTCTATGAATATTTTTATTTTGACTTGAGTGAAACCTTGGATTCACCAAAATGTCTGACAAATCGTTCCCCTATCCTCCACCCCCCACCCCCCACCATCCCACCTGATTTGGTCAATCATCAAACATTAATTGAACGTTTACTGTCTTCCTCGCCCGCTAGTATGTGCAGTCATGCCTCACTTAATGACAGGGAAATGTGTTGTTAGGCATCTTAGAATCTGTGAAGTTTCTTAAGTAAAATTGGAATCTTGTTATGTTTGGATTAAGTATGACTGTGTTCAAGACAAACTCATCTGCTTTTCTGTCTCCATGTAGATTTTAATCTACATCTTTGGGCATGCATCGGCATATATGTACCATGCATCAGTGTGTGTGTGTATGGGTCACCGTAGTATATGGGGCTACTGTAGAATATGTGGTTTGTTGTTGACTCAAGCATTGTTATGGGGTGCATGACTGTATTTGTGGGATGTATTGTAAAGGTAGATCAAAAAAATCTACTTTGACTTTAAGACATTTAAAATATACCTTTCCTGAATTTGTCCACAATGCAAATTTAATTTCTGAAATCTGAAGATAGATAAAACTCATTTCAATTGAAATGAAAACATAATCTGAAACCTCCCTAAATTTCTTCAGGGGTAATTTAGGCTATGATTGATGAAGATTGTCATAACTGTACCACTTTCTTGATGTGAGAATGAGTTAACCCTGAAGCCATAAATCTTAGTCCATCCAGAATTTTGTAACAAAAATTCCGCCACTGGGGCCTGTGAAACAGTAGACGCGCCTTTCCCACAGTTCTGAGGCTGGAAGCTGGAGGTCCGGGTGCTGTAGGCTCTGTGTCTGCTAAGGGTTTCCTGACTCATAGACGGAGCCTGTTTGCTGCATCCTCCCATGGCGGAAGGGGGGAATGAGCCACTTAGGCCTCATTTATGGGAGTACTAAACCCATCTGAGAGGGCTCGGTCCCCATGGCCTAATCACTTCCCAAAGGCCCCACCCCTTAACACCCCCTCATACCATCCCTTTTCAGGTAGGAATTTCTACATAGGAATTTTAGAAGGACACAGACATCAGACTTCACTCTATTAAATCCAGTATTTTATTCCATTAAATCTAAAAGCCGTTGATGGTGAGATACACCACAGCTGTACGCACGACTGAAAAAATGCTGCTAAAACAGTTATGACCATGCTTGATTTGTACATTTTAAAAAACTCTTTAAGACATACATAAATGTAGATTCTAATCTGACTCTGTTGGCATGTATCTGCATATATATGTTCCATATGAGTGTATATGTGTGTGTATATATATATATATCTTATACATTGATAAAGGAATTCCTAAAACTTCACAGAATCTGCCTTTTCTTACACATTTTTAAATCTCGGACTCACGAATATTCATAATTTTCCACTGTCATTATTTCCTGCCATCAAGAGTATTGAAAATGCAGCGTTTGTACAAGCCTGCACTCTGGTAGTCATTTCCAACCCTGACACTGGCTCTGCACGCTTAGTGCTGATGTTCTCTGGAATTCTTGATTTTACCAGAAGGTGTCAAGAAAAGATCCTCAGACAGCATTCCTTCTTTCTCCCAGGGCCCTTGCATGTTGTGGGGCCTGAAGCTTCCAGGCTGTGGCTGTCCTGTTGCATCCTGGGATGACAGGAAAGTCCTGACTCTTTCTGTCCAGCTTGCTTCTAGTCGTTCAGGTCCAAGCCATCGGAGCATATGGGATTTTATTTCAGATGACGCTTTGCCAGTCTCACGTGTCTGTCCTTCTTCCCTCAGGGTGTCTCTGGGCTCCAGGGAGCTTCTTTGCCTATAGGATTCTTGGAGGGGATCTGCTCTGTTTGTGAATTCCCACTGCCTCACGGCTGAAGTCTGACAAATAGTACCACCATCTTCCTGGAGTGACTGGGAGAGACACCTGGGATCTTGCTGGGTCAATAGTGACTGTGCAAGGCCATCCATGATAAAATGCGTTCCAACCTCAGAGACATGAAAAGTGAAAAAAAGAAAAGGCATCTTAGAATCTGTGAAATGTTGTAAGTAAAATTGGAACAAGGTGGTTATGTTTGGATTAAGTACGGCTGTGCTCAAGACAAGCTCACCTGCCTTCTGCCTCCCGCTTCTGCCTCCTTCATGTGGTCTCCAGCCTGGAGCTGGACGTTGGAGTGAACATGAGTGTAAACACAGCGTCGGCATGTTTTCTTTGCTCTGTGTGTTTGTGTGCCTGTCTAGGACAGTGTTGTAACTTCAGGAAAGATTAGAATCAGTGAGCTCCTTCAGGGCTAGGACCGGGAATTCTATCTGTACTCTTTTTACCTTCTTGCCATCTTTCCCCCATTATTAATACATTACTCTCGCACAAGGAGGCAAAGCTCAAAGGTGTTAGTGCTCTTTTTTTTTAAAAGCAACAAGTATTATAGATCTTTATTTTAGTAAAAGAAAATTGAATCTTTTGACAAGAGTTCCTATAGATTCTCATTTAGTCCAAATTGTCAGCCCAGAAGCCCCAGTGAACACAACCTGAATTTCAGGCTTTATACCACACGATACAAGAACCTGCAAATAAAAGAAAAATTCAATGACTTTAGGATTCTTCTTGCTTCTCTTTTGCATCTGAGACTTCAAGAATACAATTCAAAAATTTCTCAGCTTAAACATTACATTGGTTTAAAGTTTCAGATATTTCAAAGCCCCTTCTCTGGAATTGCCTTATTTGGTCCAAAACCCAAATCAAAACACCCTACAAGGGAAGAGCAGAGAGGGCTTGTTACACCCATTTTTCAGATGAGGAGACTGAGGAACAGAAAAGCCGAGAAGGCACTACTGGTGCTCTGTCCTGAGTCCTAGAACTGTCCCAAGAATACGGGCCTGATGTTAGCAAGCACCTTTCTCACGACCTGGCACTACCTACCTTTCATTGCTATGTGGGCCAGAGTCCGAGGAAGTGTGGGGCCCAGAGAGCATGCGGGTGAGTGCACCTGGACCCTCTGTCAGTCAGGATGTCCTTGGGTTTTCTCCTTGCTGCCCTGTTCCTTGTAGAGCCACACATATCTCCAAACCAGCTGCATCGACACCTTTGTTATTATGAGGATTTGATTGCAAGTTTTCTATCAGGCTATAGAGAGCTTAATTTAATGCAATGGAGAAATCTCCAAAAATAAAGCCCTGAAGTTTTTTTTTTTTCCTTTGGCTTTGGACTTACAAAACCTCTCTCATCTTGATTGCCCTTTCTTGGCATAATAAATCGGATGTCCTCTTGTCCAAAAGGTGCAGTCGTGGAATTGTCTACCCTAGATCTTAGCATGCGCTCATGGAATCAGCTGCCATAGATCTTAGCATTCTCTCCTGAAATTGGCTACCCTAGATCTTAGCATCCTTTAAGACTCAATTTGATTTTCTTCCTCAGCTCCTCCGGGCAGGTGCATGGGCTCAGCCACTGCACTTTCAGTCCCCTGCATGCATTTTCAAGGTGAAGTATTTGGTGGGGTTTTAGTAATTCTACTCTGACTGCAGAGAGAAGGGTGGCCCATTTTGCTACAGGGCACTAATAGACCTTTGTGATCTTTCTATGGTTTAGCCACCTAGGATGTGCAGCTTTTACTGTGATCAATGGCCTCTGAGAGTATGGAGTGGAGGTCAGAAGAAAATGCAAAGCAACTGGACATTCCAGATGAGGAGCTGTTCCAGAATGAGGAGCCATTTCAGACAGAATGAGCTGTTCCAGAATGGGGAGCCATTCCAGAATGAGGAGATGTTCCAGAGTGTGTAGCCATTTCAGAATGAGGAGCTGTTCCAGGATGAGGAGCTGTTTCAGAATGAGGAACCATTCCAGAATGGCGAGCTGTTCCAGAATGGGGAGCCCTTCCAGAATGGGGAGCCATTCCAGAATGAGAAGCTGTTGCAGAATGAGGAGCTGTTCCAGAATGATAAGCCGTTCAACAATGGGGAACTGTTCCAGAATGAGAAGCTGTTCCGGAATGAGGAGCTGTTCCAGAGTGGGAAGCTGTTCCAGAATGGGGAGCTGTTCCAGAGTGGGAAGCCATTCCAGAATGGTGAGCCATTCCAGAATGGGGAATCATTTCAGAATGAGAAGCCATTCCAGGATGAGGAGCTGTTCCAGAATGGGGAGCTGTTCCAGACTGATGAGCTGCACCTTGTAACTGCCTCACACCTGATCACATAGCCTTGATGCCAGAAACCTAGAGTGCTCTATTTAGAAAGGTTAGGCTGGCAGCAGGAACCGCTGAAGAAACTCGGGACGCTAGGTGCTTGAGCACGCAGCTAACCCGCAGGAGAAACACCTCCCTTCTGCTGACCTGAGGCTTGACTCCTCTCCCACAGGAGGGGAAAAGAGGCCTCCACCCACAGTCCACTGTTATCCTAGGAGAAATCCTCTGGCCTCCTGCCCAGGAAGTGACAGAGAGAGAGAAGCTGAAGCTGCTTTAACCTTCAAGATGAACCTGTTTCTTCCACGAGGTTTTCTCTTGCCTGTACACGTATCTTTAAGTCCACGAGACACATCCACGCTCTGCTCGCACAGTGTTGCCAGGGCCAGTGCCTTCTCTCCCATCCTGTGTTTGCATTTGCCATTTGGTGGGCCTGTCCTGCTGACCGGCAAGTCTCTGTACTGAATTTGGTGACTTTGATCTTATGATTCATGTTTCCCAGCGAGGTACTCTGTGTCTTTGCTATTGATAATGTGTTATTCAAGGGCTAGTTGGAAGATCGCATATATAAATTGAAAACATTTTGTCTAAAAAGGAGTGTATAGAGAGAAAATTTCAGCCAGAGAGAATTCTTTTTTCTTGAGACAGGGTCTTGCTCTGGAGTGCAGTGGTGCTATCATAGCTAACTGCAACCTTAACCTCTCAGGCTCAAGCAATCCTCCCGCCTCAGCCTCCCGAGTAGCTGAGACTACAGGTGTGCACCACCATGCCCATAAATTTTTTGTAAGGACAGGGTCTTGCTTAGTTGCCCAGGCTGATCTCAAACTCCTGGGCTCAAGCAGTCCTCCCTCCTCAGCCTCCCAAAGTACTGGAATTACAGGCCAGAGCCACCGTACCTGGCATTCAGAAAGAAATTGTTTAAAAACCTCCTTAGGGCAAGTGCAGAACACAAAGGAATTCAAAGAGCACCAACATGGGATTAGCAAGGGCCGGGAGCTAGGCCTGTGCCATGTATCACTGCATGTTGTGCTGTGTGAGATGACAAATCTGTCTTCCATTACTTCGTTGAGCAGTTACCCCTGAGAAGAATTATTTCCTTTTAAATAAAAAACATACTCTGTACTGGCTGCTGCATTATAGGGCATATCTTGCCTGGAAAATGGAAGTCATGCAACATGGCTATTCTGTGGAAATGTCTGAGCACAAAGAAGAGGCAGAAGGGAATGTGGAGGCCTGCGATGTCTTGGAAATGAGCAAGAGGATGACTGCAATGGCCCTTCAATTAGGTTCAGGCTTCTGCGGGAAGGCGGCACCCAGGAGCCCAGAGCAGGGAGACACACCTGTGTGGAAGTCCAGGTGTACTGTGATGGACAGGCCTCCATGTGGCCTGCCATATCCTGACAGCCCAGATGGGGGTGAAGGCAGACTTCCACAGAAGTAGACGCCCAGAGGCTGCAGTGAAGAACCTTGCAGGGGACATGGCCTCTGTCCCCGGCTGCAGGGAGGAACCCAGGCTCTGGAGTGCAAGACGGTGCCAAAGGCAGCAACCTGCAGCGCAGGGCTCCTCTCCCAGGGAGCCTCGTTTGCAAGATGCACGAGTAGTTCACAGGGCTGCTCTGACTGTGCCCACAAGGCTCTGCCCAGGCTTGGGAGGTCTTCCATGAAGGCGAGGACCAGGGCTTCCTTCTATGTTCACGTAACCCTTCCAGTCCTCAGAAAACTCAGCTGGGAGAGCGTTAGCCCTGGGGTTCTCTCTGGTCCTAGAAGCTCTTCTACAGGACTCCTCGAAACGCCCAGAGACCCTAAAGACCCTGCAGCCTCTGCCCGGCATATCCATTGGATTCAATCAGGCACGACCCAACTCGGCTCCAATCAGCACCATTTCTTGGGATGTGCAGCATTTCTGTGCCTCTTGTGAAGACAAAGATAAATTAGACACAGACGGCATTCGAGACACTTGCCATGTTGAAGAGGAGAGGAGCACAGAAACAGCTAGCAATGGTGCCAGACAGAAAGTTGTGTGCCTGACGGGGATGAGAAACTGGGGGGATTTGCAGAGGACACATGATTAATTCTGATCAGAGTAACAGAGAAGGCTTCATGGATGACACAGAACTTCAGAGGGAGGATTAAAGGACAAGTAAAGCAGGATTTTTTATTTTAGCAAAAGAAACAGATGTGAATTGGAGGCAGTGGCTGAGTCGTTCCCATCGATGTCTGGAAGTCCGAGAAGCTCCACTGGGGCTGCTAGCTGACGGCTGACCCACCTGTTATCAGGGGCATTTGGACGGCTCATGTGCCACGCCAGGGACGTAGCGTGCAGCACCTGCCCCCTCTGTGTTTTCCTCTCACATGGGCCAGGGGCTCTGTCCCATTAAATAACCAGAAGATTAAATGCAGACTTTACAAAGTTCCTCTTTGGGATCACTCTATGCCCACATCCTAGAAACATCTATGGAACTTAATTTTCCCACTGAAGGAAATGGCATGCTTAAAAACTTTTTAGATTATATGAATAAAATGATAGGCAAGCAATCATCTTGAAGGACACTTGGGGGAAACCTCCCCATTCTATTTTCCTCTGTAAAGACCGGGTTAAAAAACCCTAAGCGGACCAAGCCCATGATAACATTCCTGTCCCACTGGAAATGCAGAAGACCAGGTTAAAAAACCCTAAGCGGACCAAGCAGAACAAACACTGCAACCCCCTTCTAAAAGCAGCCTTCATTCAGACACCAAAAGACGGGAGATACTATTTCTTTATTTATTTTTATTTATTTATTTATTTATTTATTTATTTATTTATTTATTTGAGACGGAGTCTTGCTCTATCACCTCAAGTACAGAGCCCCCAAGAATTTCAAGCAGGAAGACCCAGTGGGCCGTCCCTGAGCAGCGCAGGGAACACACATGCGATGTGACGGTGGGGCCTGGAGGGGCCCTGCTGGGCTGTGGAAGTGGTGGGGGTGAAGCCAGCCCAGAAAGCAGGTCCTGGCTGTGGAGGACCACGGGCGGCTGGAGCAGGCAGGCTTGGGCTTTGCCTGGGGCTGAGGTGGTCACAGTGGCCCGTTGATGACATTGTCCTCCATCTAGATATAGAGAACGTTTTTGGTGCTATATTCTGTGGAAATCTACAGGCAAGAATCCTAGCTTTGGGTTTAGTAACGGATTAAGTGATGTCACGTGTCCCCTCCCTTGTACTGAGTAATATGAAAAATCAGGCCTGTAGCAAAGGCGGACGTTCCCACACATGCGAGATGCTTCCAAGGCCTGGCTGTTCATTTCCGGGCTCACTGCTTCTTACAGTTACACTTGGCTGTGACGCGAGGGGAGGGCGAAGGTCTCAGCGCTCCTGGGCCGGAAACGGTAGAACCTCGGGGGTGGAAACCACTGGCTTCAGCTCCAGGAAGCCTCAGACATGGGGACAGCGCCCTCACCTGGCTCTCTGAGGCTCTGCACGTCCACCGCCGTCTCCCCTTTGATTTTGCACATTGTGGGTAGCTCAGGACCTAGCAAAAGGGTGAAAAATATGTAGTCTACAACACTGCTTCTTAAATAGTAATGCCCACGGAAATCCTCTGCGGGCCTTGCCAAATGCGTGCTCGGATTCAGCAAGTTTGGGTGGGGCTTGAGAATCTGTATTTCCAACTCACCTGCTCCTAGGTGATGCTGCTGCTGCTGCTGCATGCTCTGCCTTGGGTAGCAAGAGTCTAGGCGTGAGGTGTGGAGGGAGGGAGACAGAGTGAGAAAGAGCGAGGGGGAGACAGGAAGACAGAGGGATCGCCATGGAGAATTAGCATGCTGCAGTTTACCTGTATGAATTGATTAACTCTTGGGAGGCTTAAAGTTCTTTTCTCTCAGAGAGAAATAATTTTTAAAAATCTGATCATGCATTGTGAGTCAATACAATATATCCTATTTTAAAAATGTTTAACGTATAATTATTATTGTCCCCAAAGAATGAAACGTTCCCTGTTCTATGCCTCAACATAGAGACAAAAGATTAATTTGAACTCTACCTAATGATTCTACAGCTTAATGGGAATGACTTAATTGTGGAATTTAACATCTTTCCTTAGGAAAAGAGGATTCAAAGAAGAAGTGTACCTAGGGGTGGTGATAAGGAGCAAACATGGAAATTGTGATTTTCTAAGACTTTGCTATGGCCACTCTCCTGCACACTCGCCCTTGATCAGAGCCACACATTGGGTGTAATTTTACACATTCTGCATGCTGCTTATAAGTATTTTACAAATCTCATGGTGAATATAAATTTCTGAGAATTAGGCTAAATAAAAAAAGTTCAAGTAGATTAATTGTTATCCCAATGGCTTCCTTTTAAATGTATGGTGAAGTCGTGGTGTACTCCACCCTGAAGCTTCTGAAGGCATTTGTATTGATCAGCTCATTGAAGAGTTTGCAGTGGTCAGAGATAAATGAGAAAGAATAAAACAGTCTCAGTAAGAGGATACTTGGAGTCTTCCAGGTAGGAAGACGTTTGGAATCTTCTGGGTAAGAGGACATTTGGAGTTTTCCAGGTAGGAGGACATTTGGAGTCTTCTGGTTAAGAGGACATTTGGAGTATTTTGTGTAGGAGGACATTTGGAATAGCTTCTCTCCCTTTGCCTGTCTCCTGCAGATAACGCTGATATTTAACATTGAGCCCTCAGCCAAGCTCTCTTCTTAATATTTCCATAGTGCTAGCCACTTTAAGAATCAGATGCAATATAGTATTCTTAAATATAAAATACACTTAATTTTGCATATAATTACTTGCTTTAAATTGTCATCAGAGCCATCACAGCCATCACAGAAACATACTTACATGCAATTTTACAAAGAAAAGTGTCTCACATTTTTCAGAAAATATAGGGGTGGCCACTTCTTGAAACACGAACTAAAATGAAGAAATTCCAGTGAAACTCGCCTTTGGTTTTGCCTCACAGTGGATTCTGAGGCAGAGTGGTGGCCTCTGAGCTCACGTGCACGTGTAGCCTTCGGCATCGAGACCACGTCAGGGTTTTGTTCTGATGCCAGTCGATGCTGAAGATGTAGCTTTACCACAGTTGGTGGTAGCCATCAGGATCAGAGTGTCTATCGGTTGTATTTTCTTAATCAGGATGGGAGGATTCATCAATAAACTCCAGAACTATACAGGACTCCCCCAAGTTAGTTCACACCACACCTTGTCCTTTATTCTTCAGCCTCAGAGCTCCTGCTTCCATCCACTGCTCCTTTATCTTGTCTAAGTTAGTAAGAAAAACAACACGTGTTTCTGCTTCAATTTTGAGGTTGTTTGTTCCAAAACAACTTTTGAAAGAATTTTGCGGGCCAGGCGTGGTGGCTCACGCCTGTAATCCCAGCACTTTGGGAGGCCAAGACTGGTGGATCACTTGAAGTTAGGAGTTTGAGACCAGCCTGGCCAAGACAGTGAAACCCCGTCTCTACTAAAAATACAAAAAATTAGCAGGGTGTGGTGGTGGGTGCCTGTAATCCCAGCTAATCGGGAGACTGAGGCAGGAAATCGCTGGAACCTGGGAGGCAGAGGTTGCAGTGAGCTGAGCTTGCACCACTCCAGCCTGAGTGACAGAGCAAGACTCTGCCTTAAAAAAAAAAAAAAAAAAAAAAAAGAATTTTGCTTTTTTATGTAACGTGTTTGAAGAATTCTAACTGCAGGGGAAAGACGAACTCCAACCTCAGCCACCACTTCTTCAAACGAAGAGTGATCTTGCCTGGTACAACCTTCTGCATCCATTGAGTTGCATCATATCTTGACTAAAAGAAGAGACACTTTTTAAATAGCATTAAACTAGATGGCACCTGCAGGTGTAGACCTGAGTGAATAATTAGCCTCAGATGTTCTCATCATGAATAGCTCCCTCTGCTCTTATTGTTTTCAGGTATGCTCGTCTTAAAAATTTTTTTAAGTGACTTTTTTTTTAAAGAGATATTCCCCCCCCCTCCTCTTGGCAAAACTTCTTCAAAAGTTGATGCCTTGAGACCGTGACCTATCCCTGACCAATCATCTCAGAGGTGTCTGGGTTTATTTCATGGTTCTTGGACCCTTCTCTGATTGCGTGGTTCTTGAAGATGTCTTCTGGGAACTTCAATTTTGATTTAAGTCCTAATTTCTTTGCTTTGGGGAAGAGACTTTAAGCCTCAATTTAGCCTGCTGTAGGACTAGGGGAGTCACGTGACCTCACTCACGAGCTCTCGCGAGGATTTACCAGGCAAAGAGCCTCCAAAATGCGACGGAACACTTGCTGTAAGATTGGGGGAGAAATGTGACCCCATTCACAAGGTATGACGAGGATTTACCAGCTAAAGCGCCTCCAGAATGCAGCAGAGGGCTTGCTGTAGGTCTGGGGGAGTAATGTGACCTCGTGGGGTGTTGGGAGGATCTACCAGGCAAAGCGCCTCCAGAATGCAGCAGAGGGCTTTCTGTAGGTCTGGGGGAGTAATGTGACCTCGTGGGGTGTTGGGAGGATCTACCAGGCAAAGCGCCTCCAGAATGCAGCAGAGGGCTTGCTCTAGGTCTGGGGAAGCAATGTGACCTCGTGGGGTGTTGGGAGGATCTACCAGGCAAAGCGCCTCCAGAATGCAGCAGAGGGCTTGCTGTAGGTCTGGGGGAGTAATGTGACCTCGTGGGGTGTTGGGAGGATTTACCAGGTAGAGCGCCTCCAGAATGCAGCAGAGGGCTTTCTGTAGGTCTGGGGGAGTAATGTGACCTCGTGGGGTGTTGGGAGGATCTACCAGGCAAAGCGCCTCCAGAATGCAGCAGAGGGCTTGCTCTAGGTCTGGGGAAGCAATGTGACCTCGTGGGGTGTTGGGAGGATCTACCAGGCAAAGCGCCTCCAGAATGCAGCAGAGGGCTTGCTGTAGGTCTGGGGGAGTAATGTGACCTCGTGGGGTGTTGGGAGGATTTACCAGGTAAAGCACCTCCAGAATGCAGCAGAGGGCTTGCTGTAGGTCTGGGGGAGTAATGTGACCTCGTGGGATGTTGGGAGGATTTACCAGGTAGAGCGCGTCCAGAATGCAGCAGAGGGCTTGCTGTAGGTCTGGGGGAGTAATGTGACCTTGTGGGGTGTTGGGAGGATCTACCAGGCAAAGCTCCTCCAGAAGGCACCAGAGGGCTTGCTGCTGTAGGTTTGGGGGAGTAATGCGATCTAACTCATTGGGTACTGGGAGGATTTACCAGCATCTCCGGAATGCAGCTAAGTGCTTCCTCTATGAGTGGAGAAGTAATGTGACCTCATTCATAAGTTATTGCAAAAATTTACCAGGCAAAGCGCCTCCAGAAGGCAGCAGAGGGCTTGCTGTAGGTCTGGGGGAGCAATGTGACCTCGTGGGGTGTTGGGAGGTTCTACCAGGCAAAGCGCCTCCAGAAGGCAGCAGAGGGCTTGCTGTAGGACTGGGGGAGTAAAGTGACCTCTCTCATGAGGTATGTTGAGGATTTACCAGGTAAAGCGCCTCCAGCACGCAGCAGAGAGCTCGGTGGAGGCACTGCATGAGTTCTGGCTGTTTTTCATTATGAATCAACGCCGTCAGATGCAGAATACAATGATTAAAAAACCTGTGGGTCTTCATCCCTGAACAACACAACCGAACCAGACGGGTTAAAGCATCAGCAGCAGGTGTTCTGGGCCAGGCCTCCCCCAGCCTTTGAGTCAGGGATGCTCTCGGCAGGGTCGCTTCGCCATGTGGATGGTAACAGCCTAGCAGTTTCCGCAAATGGTTAACAGGGTTGGGATGCCTCGGTGGTGTCGCCTTGCTGCCCTGAGACAGCCTGTGTTTCACTGAATTTCATGTTGATGGGGAGCGTCGCAACTGCCAGTTTCTTTGTATTAAAGGACATATCCTAAATTCTAGAAGGGGTGTTGCCAATTTGCAGAGATACGCCTTCAATTTTCTTTCTCTATTCTAAGCTGCAAATGAGCTTGAACTTTTGCAGGGCACATGGCTTCACAACGGCATTCTGAATCTTGTGTGCCTAGTTTTGCTTATTAATTGAGCAGACAACTTTAAAGGGATCCATCAAGATCTAGATTTTGAGGTGACACAAATACAAACTTTGGTAAATTTATCACCCTTGTTAATTAAGTCATCATTCTTTTGCAGAGAAAGATCTGTGTGTCCAATGTAAAGTGCAAATGCTATGTAGCTGGGACATTTCCAGTGGTAACATCTCTACTATGTACAAAGCTACAGTAAAATCTAGGAATATATATGTTTTGTTGTAATTTCTTTTCTTCAGCCTTTTTCGGTGTAAGACATTTTCTCAATGCAAATAAAGCAGATGCCCATTCCGGCAACGTACGTGAGTGTGTGTGAGTGTGGCGTGTGTTTTCACAAATCTGTGTGTATGAGTGTGCATATGAGCATGTGTCTGCGTGTGTCCATGGCAATCTCAGATTCCCAGACATCACACTGATAATTGCATTAAACCAATTTTCTTAAAAACCATGTTTGGGCCGGGCACTGTGGCTCACGCCTGTAATCCCAACACTTTGGGAGGCCGAGGTGGGCAGACCACGAGGTCAGGAGATCGAGACTATCCTGGCTAACACTGTGAAACCCCGTCTCTACTAAAAATACAAGAAATTAGCTGGGCGTGGGGGTGGGCGCCTGTAGTCCCAGCTACTTGGGAGGCTGAGGCAGGAGAATGGGGTGAACCTGGGAGGCGGAGCTTGCAGTGAGCCGAGATTGCGTCACTGCACTCCAGCCTGGGCCACGGAGCGAGACACTGTCTCAAAAAAAACAAAACAAAACAAAAAAAAAGCAAACATGTTTGAAGGTAAGGAAATATTTTTTGGAAACCTCAGATGCTTTTCTCTCCTTGGTGCGAACCATTTGGAGTCCCATCCACACTCTTCTGCAAGTTGTTGACACAAGCCGGGCATTGTATTGGGTCTGGGATGTGACAGAGCTGCCGGCTGTCATTTCTTGCGTGAGGCTCGTCTTCCAGGCAGCTTTCCTAAACTTGGAGATGTTTTATATATTCTGTGATGGGTTGGGCAGGGTGCTCTCTATTTGGTCCGACCTTTCCCATACACTAGGTATCAAGGGCTGAAGCATTCAGGACACAGCAGCCCCTGGACCTATCGGAAGATCAGAGATTCTCTCCGTAAGCAACCACTCAGTAAGGTGGCAGGACCTTTCCTGGCTTCAGTTTTTTCACCCCTAAAACAAACATGGCACTTCACGGATGACAGTGGGAGGACAGGTGTCTTAGTATTTCCATGGGACGTGGAGGAGGATCCTTTAAGGAGCCCATTGGATGATGGCGTCTCCTTGTTGTCTGTTGCTCTTGGTCTCCATGTTTAAAGTATTTTGGAGCTTTGGCTAGCGTGCGCGAGGGATGCTGCCCATTTCTCTAATGAGGGCATGGGGATTGTCCGTTTCTTTAAGGAGGGCGTGGGGATTGTCCGTTTCTCTAATGAGGGCGTGGGGTTTGTGGCATAGAGGGGCTTCTCTGCTTCTGAGGTCCTGCATTGCTCAGGCAGGCCCTGGCTTGAATGGGGAGGCTGGCGTGAAGGGAGAAGGCCCCAGGGAAACCCTTCTTAGAAACATCATCCATCCTGGGTCCTTCCAGTGAGGAGGCTTACCTCTCTAAAAATTCAGATTTGCCAAAAAATTCATGATTCTTCTTCCTTAACTAGTTTTAAAATGGAAAACTCTCTCCCTACCATCGCGCTGGGCCTCATTTGCAGTGAATGCCACGGGGTGACGTAGGTTTTCTGATCCTCCTAATCTGTAAGGGCGGCTTTCGCGGAGGCTCCCTCTCCATCCTTTCTCGTTAAAGACGCTCCATAAAGCAGCTTGCACACATGTTTAAACAGTTCATTGTCAGTAACTTTAACCTCCTGCAAAAGCCAAATACAATGGTAATGTGGCTGTGCCTGCCTATTACGAAAGAAACCCAAGACTTAATTCTAATCTGCAGAGGAAAATCTTTCCGGCCGTCCTCATTTGGCGTGCTTGTGGGTCTCTGTATGCGTGAAAACAGCGAGAAAATGGCAGTGGAGACATTTGTCATCTGCAGAGTAAAAATATGTTGTTTTTTGTCAGGAAAGCACTGGTGATGTCTGCGGGGGTGGAGAGAGAATGCATCAGTTGTGGCAGCAGGCCTTTGGGGTGGTGCAGAGGGAGAATGCCATGACCTCAGACATCTGTTCTTCCATGCCACTGGGCACGTGGCTGTGAAATGCGTCCTCAACTGGCCTTTTGCTGTTGTCTCCCAAATTTCATACCATGAGTCTTCATCTCAGGCTCCTCTTCGTTGATTTGAAGCCCCTAGTCCGTCTCCAGTTTTATTTCATTACAAGACAACACCAGCCTCTGGATCTGCTGTGACGTCCTCCCTCTCCTCCCTACGTCTGTCTATCCTGCTCCATGTAGGGGACGTCCCTCACATTTCCCAAAGTCTTACTCCACACCACCAGCTCAGGCTGAACTAGCTTAGAGAGTTTATTCCATTTGCCCCAAATACTGCCCCTTGGAACCCGCCAACGATCCGTGTGTGCTTCAGATAGCCTTGTCCAGGCAGGAGTAGCTTTCTGAAATTTAAATTTTTATCTATTTACAAACATTTTTATGTTTAACAAAAAGTAAAAATGTGCCTAACAAGTATAATTAACCCTGAAATGGAAAAAAAAAAAAAAGAATATAAAGTATATCAAGGGTATCCACAGAGGAGGTAGTACTTTGTGTGGAAAGAGCATGGTTTTGAGGTTTGGAGACATTTTGTCTGAGAATTTTGTTATATTGTTGAAATATGACATTTAACATTTGGTGTGGGTAATACTGACTTTAGAGGGTGCGTTGAAGCTTGATTAATGTGATCAGTGTAACTAGATTCTAGTTTGTCCTTGTGTGTGTATCTATGTACAGGAATACACCATGGTTAATGTAATCAGTGTAAGTAGATTCTAGCATGTCCTTGTGTGTGTATCTATGTACAGGAATACACCATGGTTAATATAATCAGTGTAACTAGATTCTAGCATGTCCTTGTGTGTGCATATATGTACACGTGTACACCCATGGTCAATGTAATCAGTGTAACTGGACTCTAGCATGTCATAGTGTGTGTGTGTGTATATATATATATATATATATATATCATAGTGTGTGTGTGTATATATATCATAGTGTGTGTGTGTATATATATATATATACACACACACACACACACGCATACACCCGTGATTAATGTATTAATGTAATCAGTGTAGCTGGACTCTAGCATGTCTGTGCATGTGTGTGTGTGTGTGTGTCTGTGTCTGTGTACCCACATATACCCATTGATATGGTTTAGCTCTGTGGCCCACTCAAATCTCATCTTGAATTGCAATCCCCACGTGCCGAGGGAAGGAGGTGATTGGATCGTGGAGGTGGTTTCTGCCATGCTGTTCTTGTGATAATGAGTGAGTCTCATGAGATCTGATGATTTTATGAGGGTCTAGCATTTCCCCTGCTTGCATTTCTCTCTCCTGCCACCCTGTGAGTAAGGTGCCTTGCTTCCCTTTCGCCTTCTGCCATGATTGTAAGTTTCCTGAGGCCTCCCCAGCCATGTGGAGCTATGAGTCAAATAAACCATCTTCCTTTATAAATTACCCAGTCTCGGGTATTTTTTATAGCAGTGTGGAAACGGACTAATACACCCATGATTAATGTAATCAGCATAAGTGGATTCTAGCATGTACTTATGTGTGCATGTACGTACATGCATATACCCATGATTAATGTAGTTCAACTAGACTTTATCATGTATACGTCCTTGTGTGTATACCTGCACAGGTGTGTTTATGTATATGTGTATATGTGCATTTGTGTATATAAATCTGTGTATAAGTGATTTGAAGATTAAATGTAAGCAGACATGGAGAAGAAACACAGCTATCCAGCAACATGCCCCTGGCGTGTGTAGTCAGGCAGTCAGTGCTATCTGCTGTGAGGTACTTGTGTAGCAGGTGGGATAATATGATACAGAATATGGATGGATGCTCGGCTGTGTGTTGCCAAGCTAATCTCCTCTGCCTTGACTTTTTCCTTTCCTCCTCCCTCCTTCCCCTTGGAGTCATCTTGTTGACTATGGACTACAGAGTTACGTGTAAGTGGCTTCAGTGGGGAGCAAACAGAACAGCTCTGCTTGCCTTCTCCTCCCGAGGAGAACCTTTTCTGCACATCTGGTTTCCCCTTCACTATGTGATGCAGGGAAATTCCGGAAAATGCGGACGGAGAAGTGCGTCCACGAAGCTTCCACAGCTACGTGTATGTGTGTGCCCTACACATGTGCTTGCATTTGAACCATGGGGTCTCTCGGGCTTACGATCAACTTGCCAAAAACTTTAGATCTCATTGAAAGCATGTGCCCTTTCACCCGTGAGCTAAACCTTGGGGAATCACACAGACTTTAACTAACCTAAGTGATTGAATACCTCTCGTTCATTTGGTTAGTGGACATGCTCATAGGGTGCAGGCCACTTCCCTGGAGACATTTTCCGAATGGGCAACAGAAAGCAGATGTGAGTCACACACACAAGTTACCCCTGGAAAAATAGGATGGATTCTGTTTCCTCTGCTTCTAAAAGACTGTATTTAAACTGGTTCTGGTTAGTAAAGACAACATAAATATGTTTTCCTAAAATCTGTACCAAATTACTTCACTGAGAAGTCTCTGAGGATGTGCAGCCAGGACCGCAGGTCATATATTTTAGCCGCGTTGGGTCACTCACCTGGAGAGCCTGTCCTCAGCCCCCTGGCCTCGCCCCACAGATGCTGATTCGCTGGGCGGGTGGATCCGCTCGTTCTGTTTCTGATTAACTCAGGGGTCTTGAGGCTGCTGTTGCAGGGAGATCCAGAGCTGGAAAACACCGCTATAGACCAGCACAACTTCACATTTTGGTCTACATGGATCATTTTGAGAGTATGATTAAACATCTAATCTCCAATTAAAAAGAAATCCATGCGTATACCTCTTTCCAAAATATCCCATATATATTCAGAAATAAGGGCTTTTTAATACAAAATAACTTAATTCTTCCAAACATCGTTATCTGTGCCACCTACAGTTGCAACCACGTTCGAGGTAGAGACTGACTAGCTTGATACAATGGATGTTTAGGATTATCTCTTGCAGGGAAAATGGAGAAAATAAGCTTTTTTAACATTGCTCTTTAAACCTAGATATGTTGGCCATTTTAGGGTTTACTTACATGATGTAAAAAGTACCTACCAGGGCAATAGTTTTAAAACCCTTATTTCCAAAGCTTATAAATGCTTCTTTGGGTTCTACCTTAATTGTTATAAACAGCCTTTTCTCCATCTCTCATTCACTCTGCTCCAGGCCTGCCCATGTCTCAGCTCTGTCCAGCTTGAATTAAACTGTTGTTTAGGTTGGGAAGTGTTAATGAGTCCCTAACACTTCTCAGCTGTCCAATCTCAGCTCAAAATAGCTTCCTCACCAGACATCTCTTTAGGGGCTGATGGTCTGCAGGCCTCATCTGGCCCAAATATGTATTGTCAGCCCACAGAGGTGTGTGGTTTAGGTGCTGGCTGGTTTGAGAAGTAACCTGAACATGATGTTGGCTAGGCATACACTTGGTTTTGCCACAGTCTTCGCTATCCCCTACTGGCCACCCTGGCCGATTCATCCCTTTATGTTAGTGCTGGGCCTTTCCTGAGTAGCTCCGGTTGACTTCTAGAAGTAATGTTAATTCAATCTCCCTTTCTGTCTTTACCTACCTATCTGGTGACTATTTATACACACTACATTTAGTAAATATACTAAATAACTATGTATAGTGCACCAAATGTTTTGGATTAATATTAGCTCCTTTTCCCTTGGAACGTGATTCTTCCTTCTTAATACCCGGATTTATTTCTAGGGTGTTTAAATCATTCGAATAATTTTGTTTAAATCATTTAATGTAAATAATTGTAAAACATTTAAATTATGTATACTGGCTGGGAGCAGTGACTCACGCCTGTAATCCTAGGACATCGGGAGACTGAGGCTGGCAGTTTGCTCGAACCCAGGAGTTCAAGGCCAGCCTGGGCAACATGGAAATGGCCTGTCTGGCCAATCGTGTTGGATCATGGCTATAATCCCAGCACTGTGGGAGGCCGAGGTGGGTGGATCACCTGAGGTCAGGAGTTTTGACCAGCCTGACCAACATGGTTAAACCCCGTCTCTACTAAAAGTACAAAAACCAGCTGCGTGTGGTGGTGCACACCTGTAATCCCAGCTACTCGGGAGGCTGAGACATGATAATCTTTTGATCCCAGGAGGCAAAGGTTATGTTGAGCCAAGATTGCACCCCTGCACTCCAGCCTTGGTGACAAACAACACTCTGTCAAAAAAATAAAATAAAATAAAATAAACACGCTTCACCTTTACAAAAAATAAAAAAATCAGCTGGGCGTGGTGGCACTCGCCCGTAGTCTCAGCTACTCAGGAGGCTGAGGAGGAAGGATAGCTTGAGCCCAGGAGGTTGAGGCTTCAGTGAGGTGTGATGGTGCCACTACACTCCAGCCTGGGCAACAGAGCGAGACCCTGTCGCAAAAAATAAAAATAAGAAACTAAATGATATGTACTGAATACCACTCCATCCTAACAATGAAGCACATCTTACTCACCGCTGTATGACATAACGTGAGGGTGTCATCCCCACTCTAATAAATAAGGGAAAAGAGGCAGTAAACTTTTGGAGAATTCTCAGGTGAAATCCCTGGTAAAATTTCATTATTGTCATTGTACTTGTAAAAATGACTTAAGGCCAGGCATGGTGGCTCACGCCTGTAAACTCAGCACTTTGGGAGGCCCAGGCAGGTGGATTACTTGAGGCCAGGAGTTCAGGATCCACCCGGGCAACATAGTAAGACCCCGTCTCTACTAAAAAAAAGTACAAAACCAGTCATGGTGGCCGGTGCCTGTAGTCCCAGCTACTTGGGAGACTGAGGCAGGAGAATTGCTTGAACCCAGGAGGTGGAGGTTGCAGTGAGCCGAGATCATGCAACTGCACTCCAGCCTGGGCAACAGAGCAAGACTCCACCTCAAAAAAAGACAAAAAAAACAAAACTATAACAAATCATAAGCTCTAAACAATTTTAGAGTAAGTAACATAAATCTGTATCCATATGAAAAGCACTTGTTCAGTTTGGCCTAGGCTCTATAGTGGGGGTCTTGTCCTTGAAGAGGGCACGTGCTCTGGGGACAGCTGGATGACCTGAGCAGTGAAGGAGACGAGGACAGAAGGCGCTGTGAGTGCTGGGCCCAGGGACTGACTCCCCATTCTTGAATCCAATGTGCTTTGGTTCTGCCCAGCTGTTGGAAGACTCAGGCCCTCAGAGTCTTGGCAGTGTGGATGTGACAGGGTCCCCAGCGGGACATGGGCACAGGAAGAGTTGGGGGAGGGTCCTCAAGCATGGGCTTTCCCATCAGGGAGCCAACAGGGCAAAATGTTTGGAGTGTGGCAAAATGTTTGGAGTGTGTCAAAATGTTAACATTTAAAATACATGTATAAGGTGGCGACTACTTGCTATGGTCTGAGGGTTTGTGTCACCCCCAGATTCCATGTTGAATCTTAATCACCAAAGTGATGGTATTAGGAGAGGGACTGGGGGGTGATTAGGTCATGGGATTAGTGCCCTTATAGAAGGGACCCCAGAGGGCTGCTGTGATATTGTGATACAATAAGAATCTATACTTGATCTCTGCCCCCCGGTTCCTGGCACAGAGCTCTACAACCCTCGGAATTTTCTGAGTGAGAGGAACGTCTTTTGTTCTCATGAAGCAACTCTTGGTGGCTCCTAGATGGGCCTGGTCACCAGAAAGACCAAGCCGTGATTAGAAGTTTGGAGTTTTCTAGCCTGGGCAATATAGAGAGACCCCATCTCTACAAACAAACAAACAAACAAAAATTAGCTGGATGTGGTGGCTCATGCCTTTAATACCAGCACTTTGGGAGGTTGAGGCAAGAGGATCGCTTGAGTCTAGGAGTTCAAGACCAGCCTCGGCAACATAGTGAGACCCCAGTTCTACAAAAACTTTAAAAAAAAGCCAGGTATGGCATTGCACACCTATAGTTCCAGAAGCTAAAGTGGGAGGGTCACTTGTGCCCAAGAGGTTGGGGCGGCAGTGAGTTATGATCGTGTCACTACACTACATCCTGGGTGACACACAAAGTCCCTGTCTCAAAAAATAAACAAACAAACAAAACGAAATAAAAACATTTAAGAAGCTGGTGAGCACACCTGCATGGCAGGAGGGTGGAGCACCCCAACTCCATGGGGCCAGACGCTCCTGTGCTTGGGACCTTCAAGACCCCGCCCTCTGCATCGCTTCATCTGCCTGTTCTTCTGTGTCCTTTATTATAACCTTATTAACAAACCATCAAATGTAAGTATAGTGTTTTGCTGAGTTCTGTGAGCTGCTCTAGCAAATGAATTGACCTCAAGAAGGGGGTGCTGGGAGCCCGATTTGCGGCCATTCAGTCAGAAGCGTGGTGGCTGGTATCTGACGTGGGGACCGTCTTATGGGACTGGGCCCTTTAACCCGTGGGATCTGATCCTCTCTCTAGGTAGACAGGGTCAGAGTGAAGTTGAATTACAGGACACCCAGCTGGTATCCTCTGGAGAATTGTTTGGTGTGTGGGATTTAGTGAGACAAGATATAGGAAAGTGTTTTTTATTTCTTGGAGACAGGGTCTCATTCTGTCACTCAGGCTGGAATGTAGTGGCACAATCATTGCTCACTGCAGCCTCAAACTGCTAGGCTCAAGGAATCCTCTCACCTCAGCCTCCCAACAAACAGGGACCACAGGTGCACACCTCCAAGTCCTGCTAATTTTCATATTTTTTGTAGAGATGGGGTCTTACTATGTTGCCCAGGTGGATCCTGAACTCCTGGCCTTAAGTGATCCACCTGCCTGGGCCTCCCAAAGTGCTGAGGTTACAGGTGTGAGTCACTGTGCCTGGCCCAGGAAAGTGTTTAACACAACGTCTGATACCTACTCAATGAGCAATTGGTTCAAACATAGTTTTGACTAAAATAACTCCTGTGGAAATAAATATTGCTTTCTCAAGGGTATTCCAACTATTCTGTCTTCAATCAATTCTTCTTCACCATTTCCCTCTCCTCCTCCACTTCCTTCTCCTCCATTTCTTTATTTAACAGTGTCTCCAACTGTGAAACTTCCATTTGTGCCCCCTTGAGAAATGAGGCAGAGAAAATCCCAAGGAGGTGCTCTTCTCGTACCCGGACATCCCTGATCCCAAGGAGATGCTCCACTCCCACCCAGCTTCTGGATTAAGGATTTAGGGCAGCATACTTTCATCAATGACTTCTGAAGGTCACGTTTGTTCAGGACGTTCTGAAGACATTTCTGATAGTGTACCATCTTTACAGATGTTGCTCCCTACTACGACAAATCTGTTGAGAAATTAAATGAAGGAGCCCCTTCTGTGCTCTTTAATTTCCAAATGAAATAGTAAATGTGAGAGTGCCTTACAGCCATGAAGCAATTCAGCCTGACTTTTGGTGATTACAAGGAAAATGTTGGAAAGAGCTCTTAGTGTTTAATATTTAAAAACAAATTTGTATTGTATATTGATGAATTATAGTTGTATGTACTTATGGGTAAAAAGTGGTGTTATGAGCTTTATAGACAACGTAGAATGTATTCAGCATGCTGTGCTATGGATCTAAAATATATCAAACTTTTCCTCCGATCTCACTGAA
The DNA here is from genome assembly GCF_029281585.2 of Gorilla gorilla gorilla. NCBI lineage: Eukaryota > Metazoa > Chordata > Mammalia > Primates > Hominidae > Gorilla > Gorilla gorilla. The sequence goes on along the minus strand of NC_073231.2, from coordinate 6,806,560 downwards.
GCTTTGTGCCTTTGACTGTCATGTCTCTGTTTTCCCAGGCCTCAGCCTCTGTGGCCACCATTCCCCTCTCTGCTGCTCTGAGTTCAATTGTTTTAATTCCACAAGTAAGTGAGGATATGCTGTGCTGGTCTTTCTGTGTTTGGCTTATTTCACTCAGCATAATGTTCTACAAGTCCATCCATGTTGTCACAAGTAACAGAATTTTTTTTCTTTTTAGGGGCTGGATAATACTCCATTGTGTGTATAAACTACAGTTTCCTTATGCATTTGTCCCTTAATGGACAGTTAGACTGATTTCATAACTTGGCTATTGTGAATCATGCTGCAATGAACTTAGGAGTGCAGGTATCTCTTGGACCCATTGATTTCAAATCCTTAACACCCAGAAGTGGGATTGATGGATCTCTTAGTTAATGTTTTTGTTCCATTTAACATGGATGTCCCTCTAACTATTCTAAAGAATGTCACAGATGATCTCAGTTGGGCTAGAGTTTTTCTTGACTTCATACTTTGCATTCTTCTGGCCTTAATGCATTTTGGAAAGGAGCCAGTTGTTTAGAAATGTGCTCCTGCTTTTCTAACCTATGTTCAAAAAAGAGTAAGCTTCCCCTGCACCCATGGCTTTGAATCTGTGGGACTGTCCACAGTCAAGCACTGAAGATGAAGAACTGGAGGATTCTGCACATCCCAGGCCATTCTTGATGTTAGCTTTTCCCATATATGATGCTGTAGCATGGGAAGGAACGGGAAATTTCTCCTACTTGCTTCCAGTTACAGGAGAATTCCTTTTCAGTAGCTCAACAAAGGCCTGCTACTGATGGCCTCCTGGATGTGACGTCACGCTCTGGGGCTGCAAGTCCAGCTTAATTCATCAGCTTTTTCCAGCTGTATCATAGGACATAAAACAGACGTAGGAGGAATGTGGAAGAAAGAGGCACAGTCCCTGCTCTTTTGTGATTTATACCCATTGTACCTTGCCCCAATGTGGTCTTCGGTTGGTAATTCAACATCTCTTGTATGTATTATCTTTGTATATACCTTAATATAGTAATAATTTAAAGCCCCAGTATAATTCCCTGCATAAAGTAAGACTGAACTAAGTCCCCTTTTTATAATGGTGAACCTGATTATGCACTGTTAACAGACAGTGCAGTAATTTTCAGAGATCATAGCACAACCACACTCTTCTGAGCTGGTTTCTCTGTCTACAGCAGCCATCTGTATTTAAACAAACCTCCAAGGTGGGGTGTGTGTGTAGAATTTTAGGTATTTAGAAAAGCCAGAAATTCAGTTTATAAACAACTGTTCAAAGCCAAAGATTATGACATCAATTAGCATTTCTAAAATCGCTAGGTGAGTGGTATTTTGCTTCATCATTTCTGTGACACATTCCAAGCAAGCATCATTGTATGGTATTTATCATGATCGAAGGTTCGCATTCATTTGAAGTTCCAGTCATTCTCTTTTTTACGACACCACCCAGCATATCAGTTGGTTGTGCAAATGGACCTCCAGCACTCTCCTAGGTGTAGAAGACCTGTGTTGGCAAATCTCCGCCTCCCCAACTCTCTTTGTATGAAAGCCCTCTTGTGACTGCTGGTGTTTTCAGATGGACAGAGTGGTGGGGGGAGGGGGGGAAGTGCATGGTAATCAATGACCTCTAACACAACAGGGGGAGGATTTAAATGAGTAAACATGCACACATGTACATGCACCTACACATGCACACACTCTCACACACACTCACCAGCCGACCTTCATAAAAAAGTGCTTCATAGTTAATGGAGTAACTGTCATTTTATATTCACTCTATTGCTACAAAAATTACAATGGCTGTAATAGTGTTTAATGCATTACTAATATCCACTCTAAAGATGAATTTGTTGCATAGAACATATTCCAAGTAAGAGGCTGTGCCTTGTGCTGGCCACTTCATTTTCAATATGGACAAGAACTGTCTCATGAGGCCAGTTGCAAGGAATTCCATGTGGGCATGATTCTCTCCTCAGCAAATATCTCTGGCAGAAGTGTTTTGTAGCAGAATTCTCAGGAGTTGCATGGGATTCTAAACATGAGTTCAGTAATGAAATTCAGATTTACAATCTCCTTTTCACCATGTTCTGCAAAAACGAATGCAACACAACAGGCACAGCCTTTGAGCTGTGTTATTGTCATTTGTATCCAAAATGCCTCAGCTCAATTCTAAGTTTCTTGAAAAACAGGAAGAGAGTAGGTATCCATCAGAAAATCTAATGATAGCAGTGGCCCAAGATTGTTTCCTTTGCCTTATGAAGTGTTACCCTTATCAGCATCAGCATGAAATAATATTTATTAAGCCCCCTCATGTGCCGGGTGACATGCAGGGTAGTATTTCTCCCTGCAGTTACCTCATTGTGCTAGTTTTTCAAATATGCCTGACCAATTTTGTTGTAAAATCAGTTTCTTTCTTGTTAACAAAATAGGTTATTTTTGTACTAATTAAAATCACAAGATACTTGAGTTTGTTTGCAATTTCAATGAAAGTGGTTCAAAAGCTCTAAAGGGCCGGGGTGTTAAGTGTCACTGCAGCAAAGATGAATGTACCACAGGGTTCCTTAGTCATCAACCGTGGACTTGTTTGGAAAACGAGGATGAATTTGGGCATTCACAGCAGATGACACTTCCATTATCAGGACATAAATAAGCACTATGAATATGCATGGTACTTAGAAACAGGCACTTAATTTCCACAAAGACAGTCATTCTCCTTGATATGAGTTAGCTGTCTTTTGTAATTGTTCATTTTGCATTCTTTTTCTCCTAAAGTTTCCCCAAACAGTGGGAGCAGAGGGTGGGGGAAGAAAAATAAAACTACTAAACAGATAAAATGTTCATTGTAATTTATGGAAATAGAACAAAGCATTTAGAACTTTGCACAGCCTTGTGCAAGCAACAGTTATTTTGTACAACTAGGAAGACTCTATGGAGTGTGGATTTAAGTTGGAGGTAAAGCCCAGAATGTGGAGGAGGTGGAGTGGCCTCCTAGCAGAAGAAAACCACATGGTTAATTGATTTTTGAAGCCCTTGGGCTCACATGCATTGAGTGCCCACCCTGGTCGTCTCCAGGTGAATGGGTGCAGGGCTGCATTTCACGTTCATCTGGTGTCTCTCCTGTGGGCAGCTCTGATGTTGGTCTTCTCCTGTTGAACTTATTTTCTTTGTTATGACGGAATTAGCAAGAATTAAAGGAGGGGGGTGTTGAAGATCATTAGCACCTACTTGTAACTTTCTTCCTGACATAATTCTAAGATTGAAAAGTATCAGACAGACCACTATGGAGAAAAAAAAGAGTTATTTTCTACAACATTGCGTGTGAAGACAAATACCTCATGATTTCATCTGTTGCAGAAATCTCAAAAGTTTATCACAGCCAATGAGAAAGCCATTCTGGTCTTTATTTATAAACTCCAACGGGTTTATCTCTCCTTCCTGAACATTAAAATCTGCAAGGCAGTTTGCCTCTTAACCAAGCATCTGTCTCTGGGCGTCATCAGCAGAAATTTGCAAAGGGGAAAAAGGCGGTCTCACCTTTATCAGCCCATGGGCCCCGTCCAGCCACTGTCGGTGATGGCATCCTCTGTGTCAAATAGCTATGCCCAATTTAAAACAAAACAACAGCAACAGGCTTCTGTTTTCTTCAAGTAGCTGCAAAAATCACTTAGGGAAAACAAAAAACGTCTTATCCAGTTCGGCAATCAAGAGGATCAGCGTGTTGTAACCTCCGTGTTTTCAGCACTAGCCACAGTGGAGGCGGAAGTGGTTTTATCCGCGTGTTGTAACCTCCGTGTTTTCAGCACTAGCCACAGTGGAGGCAGAAGTGATTTTATCCGCGTGTTGTAACCTCCGTGTTTTCAGCACTAGCCACAGTGGAGGCGGAAGTGGTTTTATCCGCGTGTTGTAACCTCCGTGTTTTCAGCACTAGCCACAGTGGAGGCAGAAGTGATTTTGATTTCTCCCTGTGGTTGGGGTCTCACTTCTCATCTCCACCAGTCTATTGCTCACTATTATGCTAATGAGCGCTGCTATAACTGCACTTACATCACAACTGAGTAGATCCCAACAGGATTTGCTTTGCTGGTTCAGCAGCTGCTCCTGTGATGCCTCCTTGTGGATTGTTTTCCAGCGTGACTGCCCCAGCCTTGTCCACCATGATACTCTTCCAGGCCTCGTGACCGGCGAGCTTCTTCCCACTTCTCAAACTGCCTTATATGTAATGATGTATTAAAAACCTTGGCATCTTTTATCAAATGTTTGATCTATGTGTCAGATTTCTCCGCTTGCTTTATGCAGGTGTTGGGAGCATCACCATTCTTCTTTGATACCTTTTCTTAGAATTTTAATGCAAAGACTTGGGATCTTTTCAAAAGTTTTATGCAAAGTTTGGGTATTTGGTGTAAGCCAGAAATAAAATTCTAAAGCCCCAGTTGGCTGAATGGACCCCTGCTCTTGGCCAAGGGGATCTGAAAGAAACCTGAAAAATGAGTTCAGGCCGTGCCGGGAAAGGGGGGTCAGACACACCTCCTTATACCCTCTCCCATTGCAATTCAGGTGCAAATGACCAGCATTTACATGAAACAACAGAGAACCCAAGACTGACAAAACAGATTCTTGGTAACAATAAGATACTCAGTTCCTGCCTGACTCTGGTATAGCATCACATAATAGATAGCAAGCCCTGAAGAAATCGGAGTATTTTATCCCCAAAATATATTTATTTGGCGTATTTTGAAACAGCCCCACAAAGCTATTTCTTGTGGAGGAAACTTGGATTCTGTAGAGAATCTCCATCCCTTTCTAGGTCATTTTCTGATCCAGGAGAGACTTAACTGAGTCTGACACTCTTTAGGGTCCTATAGGAGACATTTACCATTTATTCTCTCTGAAGCTGCTACCTGGAGGCTTCATCTACATACCAAGAGCCTTGGCTTCCACAACACCCTTAATCTTAAAGCATTTCATTCTACCCATTTCAACTTTTTAGGCAAAGTTTAACTCTTTCAGTCTTTGAATCCACATGTGACCTGTAACCAACCCCTCCCACCCCTGTCAGCTTCAAGACATTTTTCCTTTCTGGAGCAAACCGATGTATACCTTCCATTTATTGATTTATTCATTTGTCTGTAACTTCTGTCTCCCTCAAATGTATAAAATCAGGTGGTAACCCAGCCACCTTGGACACCAGTTCTCAGGACCTCCTGAGGCTGTGTCACAGGCTGTGGTCACTTAGATTTGGCTCAGAATAAACTTCTTCAAATATTTTATAGAGTTTGGCTTTTTTAAAATCAAGATTGAAAGTGCGGTTTCTGGAGTTATTTGTGTCTTTAAAGGGTTGTTTGATTTCAGGTATGACCTGCTGTCTTATCAATGACCCACCTCAGAGCCTGCGTGCTCTTTTTGGGGTTCACAAAGAAGAAACATGTTTATTGTTTTTGTTTCTCTTCTTATTCAAAATGACACAATCAGCAGAAGGTGTTGAGCGCTGACACTGCCTCAGAAGTGAGGTGAGGGGTGCGGCTACCCTGAGGGGCACTCCCAGTGTCAGAAAGGGCATTTGGTGTAGAAAGTTAACAGCAGGTGTTCAGAACCCTGCCTCAGAAGTGAGGTGAGGGGTGTGGCCACCCTCAGAGGCACTCCCAGCATAAGAAAGGGCATTTGGTATAGAAAGTTAACAGCAGGTGTTCAGAACCCTGCCTCAGAAGTGAGGTGAGGGGTGCGGCCACCCTGAGGGGCACTCCCAGCATTAGAAAGGGCATTTGGTGTAGAACCTTAACAGCAGGGGCTCAGAGATAACCCACCACGTGTTTTCTTCACCCACCACCTGTAGGAGGGTGTCACTTTTCCTGGATACATTTTGTCTGCCCATCTACAATTCAGAGAATCAGGAACAATGTATTAATGAGGTAGAGAAAATCAAAAATTATTTGGGCAAACGGGCGTAGCTCAGCTTGACTGCACTTGAGGAGGGGTTTGGAGAGGAGGGGAAGCGACAGTTCGTCTCCTTGTGGCCACAGACTGCAGTCACTGGAGTAGAAGCCAGGTGGGGGGTGTCAAAGGTTCTGATCAGGCTTAATTAAAAAAAAAAAAAGGAGGCCAGGCATGGTGGCCACTTTGGGAGGCCGAGGTGGGTGGATCACCTGAGGTCAGGAGTTTGAGACCAGCCTGGCCAACATAGTGAAACCCTGTCTCTACTAAAAATACAAAAATTATTCGGGCGTGGTGGATGGTGCCTGTAATCATAGCTACTATGGAGGCTGAGGCAGGAGAATTGCTTGAATCCAGAAGGTGGAGGTTGCAGTGAGCCAAAATTTCACCATTGCACTCCAGCCTGAGCAACAGGAGCACAACTCCATCTCAAAAATAAAAAAAGAAAAAAAGAAGATACAATGTCCAAACAGTTTAGTGAGTTTAGATAAGTGAAAAAGCATAAAGCTTTCCTATATCATTGCCATTTTAATTATTTATTCATTGGTTTTCAATTTCTCAGTAAATTATTGGCTCTGTCTTCAATTTTAAGGAAAAGAAATATCACTTGCTAGAGCAATGATCCTCAACTCTCAATACAATAAGAACCCCTAGGAGGTTCAGAAACATGTGGACAGATGCTGAGACCCTCACAGAGAAATCTCAGTGCAATTGGTTTGATGGGCATCCTCTGCATAGGTAGTTCTTTTTATTTTTATTTTCATTTTATAGAGATGAGGGTTCTCCATGTTGCCCAGGCTGGTCTTGAACTCCTGGGCTCAAGCAGTCCTCCCACCTCAGCCTCCCACAGTGCTGGGATTACAGGCATGAGCCACTGTGCCCAGCCAGACACAGGTAGTTCCTAAAAGCTTCTTGAGTTTGAGGGTGTCTGCTACAGAGGTGACCCAAATTTTATGATTGGCGTTGCCAAAATTTAGTGGAAGCTTTAACTGGATCAAGGAGACATTTCCGTTCTCAAGCTAAGAGAGTTAGTAAGCGCTCACCTTAATAACACACAATTTGTTGTATAGTTTGGTTTTAAAACCGGGCAAAAATCATCCATAGGAACGTGAATTGGTGTAGGTATTTGCAATAAGGAATGACCATTTTTATGGTTTTTGTACCAAAAAAATGATGATTTGAAGACTGAGCTCTCAGCTCTCCTAGCAGAAGGGTAAGTGTCAGTATCGAGGCTGGTTTTGAATTACAGCTGAGCCAAAAGCATCTGAAAGCAATGCGTTCTTTTTCTTCTCTTCTCTAACTTAAAACTGGACTGAATTTTTTCATAGTTGGTAAAATGAATGCTTGGAGTCTTCAACCCAGAGCTCCAAGCAGGAGTCCAGCCAGAGTGCGTTTTTAGAACTGATTTATTAGCCCCAGAAGGCCACCTGAGTGAGATCTTTGTGGTTTGCAACGTCCTATTTGTTTTTCCTGAATTACTTTGTATCTGACTTAGACAGTTATGGGTTTTAGCATGGGATTTTGCATACAGGTTGGCCACTGCTTTGAAAGCTCTTCTATGATGCATATTTCATGATGAGTATCCTCAAACCTCAAACCTCTCTGGAAAAAAAAAAAAAGTCCTGTACCTTTTCGGTTGGATTATTAAACTGGAGATAGACAAATTACAGGAGCTGTCCCTCAATTTAGTGAGAAACACTTTAAAAAACAAAACTTGGAATAATTGGAAATGGCATTGAACAATAAATAATAAAGTAGAAAATGTCTAATATTTACATCTATTTAATGAGAACATTTCAGAAAGAATGACTTTAAAAATTGAAATGAAGAGAAATCACCTCATGTCGGGAGACACGATAGACGCACATTATTTTTCTTGATGTGGGAGACTGTGAGAACTCATACAGGAGTTAAATCTGATGAGAACAATGTCTTTAGCTTAGCCCCGATCATGGAAATAAGCTCTGCCCAGGAGCGAAGCACTAAGGACCAAGCCACGTGGGTCAGGAAGGGGAGAATCTGGGGTCCAGACCTGAACACATTACTCTTAAAACGGTGGCCCCTGTTTTATTGGTAGACAACTAATCCATGTCCCATAAATTTGAGGACATTTAATCCCAATAATCCCTCTCCCAGTTCTATTTTTCCACGATCCCCAAAGCGGATATTCCTGTGCTTTCCGGGTGCACCATGGAAAGGCTGATAGCCGCTGACTTGATCACCTTTCTGATGTTGTGTTCGTCTCTGCCTGGTACTCCCTGTCTAAGAGACGACATCACCAAGGGCCTAGTTTCTCTATTCACAAGCCAAAGGACCCCTGAAGCCCCCCTCCCCTTCATTTTCCCACATGAACTCATCAGTGAGGACGTGGATTCTCAAGAACGCTCCAAGTGTTCATTTTTCTCTCTATAGCCAGCCTGGCCTCCATTATCCCTGACCTTGATTCCATCCCTGGTCTCCTAAGCTCTGCCCTCCTTACCGGCCTGCAAGCTTTTGGGATTCTCTACACTGCAGACAGAAGGACATTTTTAAATTTAAATCTCATTCAGTCCTTGCCAGTGGTCCCACTGCCGCCAGGGTGGAGGCCCATCTCCTCCATATGGCTCCCTACACCTGCAGACCTCCTGTGTTTTCCTGCTGTCTCCTTCAACATCATCACCGTCCGCACCTTGCTGTCTCTCCTTAGCCATATTTAACTTGCAGGTTCTCTAATCTACTTCACTCTGTTTTATGGTTAGAGCTCTGGACTTTCCATTTCCATGTGAAATATTTGCTTTACTCTTTCTCTGGGTAACTCTTTCTCATCCTTCGGAACCCAGCTCAAAAACATCACCTCCTCCAGGAAGTCCTTCTTATCTGAGTCAGATGTCCTCCCAACACTGCACATCCCACCATCATATCTGGCACGATTTACACCTCATCCAGAAATATTTGCACCATTCCTGTCTCATCCAGATTGCAAACTTCTTGAGACGAGAGATGCATGTCCTTTTTGGACCCTCACTGCAGCAGGATTCATCCGATCAGCCTGTGAAAAATCCACCCTCCTGTCTTGGTACACAAAGCTTGGTGCAACTGCAGTGAGATTCTGGAGAAGGTGGACCATAAGCAGTTAATTCTCCCCATAGCTTTTAATATGTTCACTGCTACTCATGAAACCACCTTTGCAAAGATTATGGCAGTGAAGAGAAGCCTAGTGTGTCCGACTCCGCCTGGCTTCCGCCTCACAGGCTGGCTGGCCTTGCTCATTTGCGGACATAGGCCAAGCTAACTATGGGAGGAATTTAGTTTACCATTTCACTTGCAAACAAGGATGGCCATAGTCCCTCCCTAAAACAGATCCCTCCTTGGTCAGGGACGGAAACTAATGGAAGGCCACAAGATCAGGATTATGGGAGGGGCCTGGGCTCTGCTAAATGTAGGCACAGTTTCTATGATCCCTTACTGCTCAGGAGTCATGTGGCCAGAGGTCACAAGATTTGTGACTTCTCCAGTTGCTCCTATAGATAACATCACTATTGTAGGACCTAGGATTTGTCTTTGGAGATGTTTTTCAGACTTTTTCATTCTGGCAACCAATTGACCCCATCCACATCCATGACTCACGACTCAACCAGTCCTGTGGCTCCCACCCAGAGGCCGACTCAGCACAGGAGACCCTCTCTCCACACCCTCACGACTGCATCCCTAAACAGTCAGCAGCACCCAGTTCCTAGCCCCTTGCCACCAGATTATCCATAAACACCCTAGCCTCTGAGCGCTCAAGGCGGCTGATCTGAGTCATAAACCCCATCCCTTGAGCGGCTCGCCTAGCATTAATTACTCTTTCTTGACTGTAATACCAGGGTCTCAGTGAATTTGTCTGTGTGGTGGGCAGGAAGAACCTGTCGGACAATCACACCCAGCTTTCAATGTACATTAGATATTTTCTTCTTTTACCTGTTCCCTCTCCGAATCCCAAGGATTCAAGGGTTTGATTGGAAGCATTTCTGGGATAAATGTGTGTGTATGTGATTTCATGCTTCCAGATTCTTACAATAATCACGTGGTATACAGATGCAGACCAACTATCAAATATCTTAAAAACCTAGGCTTGTTCATAGTAGCATTATTCACAATAACTAAAACATGGAAGCAATCCAGTGTCCACTGATGGGTAAATGCATGAGTGAAATACAGTCTACACATACGATGAATTTTTTTTAAACACAGGGTCTCACTCTGTTGCCCAGTTGCTGGAGTGAAGGGGTGTCATCATGGCTCACTGAAGCCTTGACTTCCTGGGCTCAACCAACCCTCCCAGCTCAACCTGAATATCTGGGACATGAGTTGTGTACCACCATGCCCAGCTAATTTTTTTGCTTTTTGAAGAGTTGGCATCTTACTATGTTGCCCAGGATGGTCTTAAACTCCTGAGTTCAAGGGATTCTCCCACTTCAGCTTCCCAAAGTACTGGAATTACAGGCATGAGTCACCACCCCTAGCATAAGGGAATGTTATTCAGCTTCATAACAAAAAAAAGGAAGTTCTGACCCATGTTACAACATGGCAGAATCTTGAAGACATTGTGTTAAGTCAAATAAGCCAGTCACAAATGGACAACTACTGTATGATCCCACTTAAATTAGGTCCCTAAAGTCATCAGATTTATAGAGACAGGAAGCAGAATATGAGTGACGTGCAGCAGGAGGTGGGGAGAATGGGGAGTTACTGTTTAATGGTAAGAGTTTGGTTTTGCAAAATGAAAAGGTTCTGTAGATGGATGTTGGTGATGGTTGCACAGCAATGTCTTTAGTGCCACTGAATTGTGCACTTACAGTGATTAAAACAGTATATTCTGTGTTAGTGTATTTTGTCACAATAAACAAATAAACCCTGGTTTGGACTCTTCCAGGTCTGCCTGGACATTCTTTGTAGCCAAATGCTGAGGCTGATGCCAAGCGGGTGGTGATGACCATGAGTTTGTTAAGAAAAGTGTGGAATCCCTGGTTTCCACAGGCTTTTGCCAACACACCTGACTCTTTGTATGAGAGCTACCATCATTCTGGAGGCAATTTCTTCTTTAATTTACTGTCTTTGGATAATTTTGAAAGGGTCACAGAGCTGCGGCATATTTCAATCTAGCGTTCTGTTTTCTCAGTGATTACTCGTGATAGCAGATTGGAGAGCTCGGCATTTCTCTGAACTCCTCATTGCATCTCTAGCTCTGATTATGTCACCATTTGATGTAACCGCATTGCCTGAATTGAGTCAGAATTTAGATATGTTGTTAGATTTCCTAAGTCTGTTGTATTTTTGCATGAAAGTCTCTCTTTTCTGACCTATTACTGGACTCTGTTTTAAAACCAAACACGAATTCTGGGGAATCTAAAAAATTTGAACACATAAAACTAAGCAAGCACTAGAATTGACTTTGAAGTATATATGGCACTGATTTTTTTTTTCAACACAATTGTTAGCAACACTTGTTAAAAACACAAGACAATATCTCATGAAAATGTAACTGAGTATTCAGTTGAAAAGAATCCATTTTACTCAAAGAGTAATGGGATGAAACGTTGGGGTTTGGGAGATTAGAAGTGGAATGGAGTCATATTTTGGGAGAAATCTGGCAGCAGAGATAAATTAGTGCTGAAAAGAAAGATAAAAGTGGAAAGGAAGACATTCCCTGTGCTGTTGAACACATGGAGAAGTCGGCCTGCTGTGCCCGCGGGTACAACACAGATTTCACCCCATGTGTTTCCATGAGTTTTATTTTAGAGGAAACACAGAATTCAACTGTCTGTTGTTTAAAGCAATGAATGACATGCTAAATTATAGAATTGGGGCATTTTTATTAAAACTATTTCTGAGAAACCGAAACATTTGTTTCTGGAGATTTTCCACAAGCCTGTTATCTGTGTGACTGTAATATTTAGTGACACCGGGCCCCTCGATGGATGGCCAGTCTTCATGGTTGACAGCCGCTCTTCTATAGGTACTTCCTGTGGGACCCCATGGCTGCCAGTTACCACCTTCTCCTCCGAGGTCTCACTTGGAAAGTCAGACCTGTTTTGTGAAAAAGGTCAAGGGGCTCCTTGAACAGCTTGGTCTATGGTAGATGTTTCAGCTGAACGTGAGTTGAGATACGGCCTCTGTAACTCTTTAAAAACAACTGCACCAGCCTAGCAGGGTTGAAACTGACCAGTTGTTCTTGGCAAGGTCTGCAGCCCAGGGTGTAAAGGCGTCAACGGGAAATGTCCTTCTCTTGCCATCCCCCAAAGTTTAACATCTCTCTTGAGACTTGATTTTGAATTTTGTGGTGTTACATTTCATTCCTCTAAAATGAACATTAGAGGCTAGGCATGGTGGCTCACACCTGTAATCCCAGCACTTTGAGAGGCCAAGGTGGGCAGATTGCTTGAGGCCAGGAGTTTGAGACCAGACTGGCCAACGTGGCAAAACCCTGTCTCTACAAAAAATACAAAAATTAGCTGGTTGTGGTGGTATGTGCCTGTAATCCCAGCTACTTGGGAGGCTGAGGCAGGAGAATTGCTTGAGCCTAGGATGCAAAGGTTGCAGTGAGCCAAGATGGCACCACTGCACTGCAGCCTGGGTGACAGAGGGAGACTCCATCTCAAAAATAAACAAACAAACAAACAAACAAATAAATAAATGGAATGAGCATTAGAATCTCTTTATCAGTTTATTCAATATAGTGCTCCTCCTGCATTTAGATCTTGAGCTTACAGCATATTTTAAATTTTTGCTATATTAATAAAAAACATCTTGGGACTACCTTTTACATTTTTCCTAGATGTGAAACTTTTCCTGTGATTAATGTGTATTTTTTATTTAATTTTTCAAATTCATGGGATTCTTCGAAATTCTTATGAGGATCCCTATTTCCTAGAAGCCCATACTAAACTGAGATTAAAGGCAGAATCTTCAGAACATAAACCGTGTGTTTTACAGAAACATTCTAGTATGATAGGAACTTCTTACTCCTGCTCTCATCACGCAAATTAATGGTGTATATTGTCCTCATGATCTTTCTGCACATTTTATCTGCATCATGTAACAGCCACGGGATGCCATTGTTCATGAAATAGGAAGTTCTTAACATCAAAGCATCTTAATCAAAGGTTGGCAGAGGCTGCAAGGCCGCTACAACGGACCGACAATGCGCATCTCATTTTTATGTTTTGACTTTATGTGGGGAGCTTTAAGTTAACTGTGATGAGCTCCAACCTGCCTCAGAAGAAGTAACTACAAAGTAATTCAGCTCCATACCATCTGCTTAGTTTCTGGCAGATTATCTTGGCCTAGGAAACTTTTATGTTTGCTGTTACAAAAGTTTTTTTCATAACGATACAATTGAAGTAATCATTCCTTTTTTCTGTTGCAATTTCAGCGTTTCTACTGTTCAATTTTTTATGGGGTTCGTCCCATCTGCACAGGGTGGCCCATGGTGATGCTATGTGGATGTGTGTTGAGTAAGTTGATAAAGAGGTTTAGATACCACAGTAGAATTTCATGTTTTTATATTTTTTCTTTAACTATAGTAATAGAAAGGCTAAATAGAAAGACACTTTAAATAGAACATGTGCCATGAATGTGCTATTTAAATAGAGCATTTAAATAGAACATTTCTTTAAATAGAATATTTAATATTCTAATTTACATATTTAATATTTAAGTAGAAAAATATTCTTTGAATGGAACATTTGTCATGAAAGGCTAAATAAAGACACTTTAGGTAGAACGTTTGTCATGAATGTGCCTTGTTTATGAAGCTGAGCTGAGAGGGGCTGTGCACTTGGCCAGAGACCCTTCTTCCAGTGATTAATAGAATCTTTCATACCTGGGAAACCTGAGGTGTATTGAAGGAGTTCTTGTCCTTAAAGAGTGATCATATCGTACAGAGATATTTTAACACATAATTATGTTCACACAGGTACTTAAACATCAAAAGCAATCAGGAAACCTCTGCTGAAATGTAAAGGAAATGGCATAAAATTGCAAATAACACAGTATGCAATAAAATGTTGTATATTTTATTCTGAGTCACCTAGACCATGTGAAGATTTAAAATGGATTAAAGACAGACATTGTGTCAAACCTGGTAAAGATTTGGTGACAGATGACCTTGAGCTTTACAACATTCAGCTAGAATCGTCATTTATATAACGTGGGCAAAGACAGATCTCCTTAAATTCATTCTAAATCTTTTGCAACATCTTTGAAAATCTACTTCTAATAACAACTCAGTTTAAAACTATGCCATTTTATGCTAAATTAATTGTGATTTTTTTTTTTTTTTTTTTTTTGAGACAGTGTCTTGCTTTGTCGCCCAGGCTGGAGTACAGCGGCGCGATCTCGGTTCACTGCAAGCTGTGCTCCCCGGGTTCACGCCATTCTCCTGCCTCAGCCTCCCGAGTAGATGGGACTACAGGTGCCTCCCACCACACCTGGTGAATTTTTGTATTTTTAGTAGAGACGGGGTTTCACTGTGTTAGCCAGGATTGTCTCAATCTCCTGACCTCGTGATCCGCCCTCCTTGGCCTCCCAAAGTGCTGGGATTACAGGCCTGAGCCACCGCGCCCAGCCTAATTTTGATATTTCTTAAAACAAAGTTTTTAAGATACTAGAGTGCCCCATTGATAGTATTTATTTTTATTTGTTTTTTTTTCTTCTTTTTTTTTGAAGAAACAGTTTTGGTCTGTCGCCCAGGCTGGAGTGCAGTGACATGATCTCGGTTCACTGCAACCCCTGCCTCCTGGGTTCAAGCGATTCTCTGGCATCAGCCTCCTGAGTAGTTGGGATTGCAGGTACCCATCACCATGCCGGGATAATTTTTGTATTTTTAGTAGACACAGGGTTTCACCATGTTGGCCAGGCTGGTCTCGAACTCCTGACCTCAGGTGATCTACCCCCGCCCAGCCTCTCAAAGTGCTGGGATTATAGGTGTGAGCCACCGCTTCCAGCTCAGTATTTTTAAAATATGAAGAAAAATGTCAAGTTCTATCTTTATGTGTTTTACAAAAGAGTAAAACAAAAATAAAAATTCTGAGTGTCTTTTCATGGTGACTTAGAAGAATTCTGTGAATGTCTGGCCTGTGTATATTTTTGTCCAACTAAAAGTATAATCATTTAAAACATACAGATCATTATTTTCTTGAAAAAGGGTACACATGTGGAGGAAAAGTGCCTTCTGTATAACTTGATAGGGTGTTTTGTAATCTTCTAAATTTTCAAGACTGTACATTATGTCACGTTTCCATTAGGTGGCACTGTGCTAATAGTGATGGAGCAAGTTCTCTCAGAGCTAATATAAGCTTTTTTTTTTCAGTTCTCACTTTATTTCATTAGTTTCTAAAATGCTGTTACTTAAGATATTTGGGTTGTTTTATGGCTCGGGGTGCCAGAGAAGCAGGTGCTGTTTTCGCCGTGAGTCTTAGGATCCGGAATCAGCAGCCCTGGACACCTGAGACAGGGGGTGCGGTCCGTGTCCCCTCCGCAGGTGGAGACAGTCAGGTTCGGCTTGAAAGAGGAACTCCCCGAGGGGGTGAGCCAAGAAGGACGATTCGCTGTCTTGTCAGAGAGGCAGCAGGGCTTCAGGAAGGTCCTGAGGGAGAATGAAGGGGTCTGTGGTCTCTAACACAGTCCCTGGCTGAGATCCCCGTCATCTCATTCCACCCTGGTCTGCTGGTTGGGACCACGGGCAGTGAGTCCACGGCAGGACTCCCGAGCAGTGGCTGTCGCCGGTCACCCCGGACAGCTCAGGGAAACACGGACCGTGGCGCCCCAGGAAAGGCGCCCACAGCCACAGCCAGCCTGGATGGGGCCCCTGGAGCGTGGGGTCTTGAACACCACCCGTCAGGGCTGAAGCCCACTTCCCTCAAAGGTGTCAAGTGTGGCCGAGAGTCACAGAACCTCAGGCCGAAGAGATGGTGCTGTCACTGGGGACACACCGTACAAACACACATGATAATCGACTGCGTTGAGCGCCTGTCTCAAAGGCGTGATAGAGTTTCCGCTTCGGCCTGTGGTGCTGTGAGATTAACATGATTAATATCGTCCATTACATGCGATTTTCGGTGCAGGAGAAAACGTTATTTTGCTTAAAGATGTAAATATATAAAAATAGCCAAATTAGAGACAGGGACTTGAATTCTGGGTCATTTTAAATACTAGTTAAAAGCTTTAAATGGCTAAACGTATTTTTAATACTGGGTCTCATTTATGTATTTATTTATTGCATATGGAATGATCTTGCTTAGATATCTATTTGGCACTTATTTAAATAATCTACTTGTTGGTTACATAATATGTTGCATGATAGGAAGCTTATTAAAAGAGTTTACTATAGTAATTAGGTCTGCAAAAGACATAAAAATAATAGTTTGTCTATAGTAGATAAAATGCTAAGAATAATTTCACCTTTCTCCTACAAAATAATCCATCTAAAACCCAAGTATAGGCCGGGCTCAGTGGCTCACGCCTGTAATCCCAGCACTTTGGGAGGCCGAGGTGGGCGGATCACCTGAGGTCAGGAGTTCGAGACCAGCTTGAGCAATATGGTGAAACCCCGTCTCTACTAAAATCACAAAACTTAGTTGGGCGTGGTGGTGGGCATCTGTAGTACCAGCTACTTGGGAGGCTGGGGCAGGAGAATCGCTTGAAGCCAGGAGGCGGAGGTTGCAGTGAGCCGGAATCGCGCCATCACACTCCAGCCCCGGCGACAGTGCGAGACTCTGTCTCAAAACAAAAAAACAAAAAACAAACAAAAAAACCCCCAAAAAATCAAAACCCAAGAATGGTAGGTATTTCATCTGAGTGAGCATGGGGAACCCCCGATGTCTTTGGGTCATGAAACCACAAGAATGAAAGGGCTGGAAAGGCCCCCGGCAGCCCCCATGTGCATGAGTTAGGGCATCCAACTCTTCCGGAACGTAACTCAGGCTGTGAGAACCCAGGGAACAAGTCAGCATTGGGGTGAAGCAGAAGCCCCCTTGGATCCAGAGTCATTTTGGAATGTGAGCCCTGCCCTTTGCCACGGATGTAGAAGGAGTTCTGGGGTGTTTCGCGAGCGTGGTGTCATCACACCCTGGGTGCTGGATGGGTATCCTCATTGTCAGCTCGGCAGTGACCAGGCAGATAGAGCCACACGTTCTCATCAGGAACCTCGTCATTGTCCTGGGCTGGGCTACAGGATTCTGCACAGAGAAGTCAAGGCGCCAGTGGCTGTCTTTCCAGTGACTGCCCATTTCTCCGTTCCGTACATATTTTCCAGACATGGTGTGTGTATGGATGGGCTGGAAGCTGCAGAACTTTCCGTCTGGTTTGTCCTGCAGCTAAAAGACCACAGACATGTGGCACCTGGCCCCGTCCCCAACTCACTGCCTCGGAACCTGCATTTCTGTCGGTTCTCCTGGCCGCTCACATGCACGGTACAGCCTGAGGAGCCCTGTCTGGAGTGTGTTATTGTAACCTGCCAATCCTTAGTGCCAAAGAAGGGGCAAATGTCACTTGCAAAGCTGCAATTTTCTCTGCTTATCTCTTTTTGAGGATAAGATAGGTGAAGGCCATGGCAGCAGGGAGAAGGCTTATGGTTTATAGCCAATTCACCCAGGGAAATAAGTGCATTCTGTAATTAATCGCATCTCCAGTTTGCCCATTATCCTGATCCTTCTCCTCAGATTCCTTTATAGCCCCTGGCCTTTGTCCATTTTGTGGCTCCTTAACTACCCGGTCAGAGGTGGATGAGATGAAGAAGGGAGATGAGAGGCATTCAGATCGACCCGTTTTATTATTTCCTTGGAGGCTCTTGGAGACTGCTTGATGAGTGAATGCTGAGAATAATGGGTGGAATGCATTAGCGGGTGGCTCGTGCCATGATTAATCTGAGTCCTGTCCCACTAATGCTACTAATTGGCTACCCCAAGAGGAAAATGTCCCTCAGCTTCAGGGTGTGGGAAAGCGACGCTACCATGTTGTTAGTAGCCGAGATCGTTAACTGTTGCCTTTTTTATTTGCCTTTTCTCGAACCAATCAGACGAACGATATCGCTGTGAACACCTCTGTAGAATTAGCTTTGGCTTGGGCTCTCGGAATCAGCCGTTACTCCCCCAACAATAATCTTTTGGAAATCCCCGAAGCCTCTGTAATTATGGAATTTGACGAAGGCTCTGTTGTGGATTTTGTTTCTTCTCTCTTCTCTCTCCCATTCCTATCACTGTCAGTGCCCGGAAAAGCCGAAAGGATCCATGAAAACACTGCAGGAGAACACTGGTAAAGTGGTCCTCAGTGAGGGCAGCTCAGGAGCTTGGAGCAGGAGGGAGAGGTACCCTGAGTCATCACAGCACAGGGCACTGGAACCCCAGGAACAGTGCTCAGTTCCTTCCACATGAGCTCACGTGGAAAATAATCTCACCATCCCAGCTGCAGTTCTCAGACCCTCTGATCCATAACCCAGCACGGCGGGGCGTGGTAGCCTCACAGTGTTTGTTTTAAATTGTGCCATCCTTGGATTCCCCATTTTGATGTCCGTCCTCCTACTCTCTCCCTGCTTCAGACAGAGGTGTCAGACAAAAGGGCTCAACTTGGTATCACTGGAAACCCGGCCAGTAGCTCCTCAGCTCGTCTTCCAGGCAGGTTGCTGCGATCCTGGCAGGCCTGACGGTGAGGCCTGCGAGCTGGAATGAGCTGCGCTGAGAAACTGACCTCTCCAGTGGGCAGGATGGAGCCACCCATTGAGGCTGAAGACTCGTGTGCGTTCTCATGATCCGATGAGACAGGGAAAAAATAAAACCAAATCAAACCAACCAACGCTGTCTGCCAGGAGGACAGAAAGAATGCCCCAAATTTACTATTTTCCTTTTATTTTTTGAGACATGGTCTCGCCCTGTCACCCAGGCTGGAGTGCGGTGGTGCCATCATGGCTCACTGCAGCCTCAACCTCCTGGGCTCAAGTGACCCTTTTGCCTCAGTCTCTTGAGTAGCTGGGACTACAGGTGTGTGCCACCACACCCGGCTAATGTTTTGTATTTTTTGTAGAGATAGGATTTTGTCATGTTACCTAAGCTGGTCTTGATCTCCTGGCTTCGATCTGCCTGCCTCAGACTGCCAGAGTGCTGAGATTACAGGTATGAGCCACTGTGCCTTGTCAGAATGTCCCAAATTTATTTAAGGAAATAATCTGTTTGCCATTTTTTAAAAAAATTGGTGCAGGAAAATACACACATTTGGTATGACACCTTTAAAGCAGGATATTTTTCTCTGTCTTGTCTCAGGTGTCTTTCAGATGTCCCTTTATTGTCTAAACTTCTGACGACTTGTGCTCAGTATCTGGCAATCTTGAGAACTCTTCTCTGCGTGCAAAGTCACATATTTTTAACACAAAGGAAATGAGCAATCTTTTGGGATGCTTTTATGGGTATCTAAAAAGTCCATTATTTTGCCTGTTTTGATGTCCTTATCAGGAACACAAAGCAGAAACAACTTCCTAAACAAATCTCAGCTACTTGAGACGCCGTATGTTCTATCTTTTCACACTTCTTTTTTGTTAGCTACATTATATCTTATAGCAAATTCATTTCTTGGCCCTTTGTTCACAGAGCAATGCAGAACATCTTAGTCCCTGTGATAATAGTAGTAATTATCAGTTATGCAGAGCCTTGCCTCGCCAAAGCCCTTGGCAGTCAACAATTAGCTAATTCAAACAGCATCCCTGTGAGAGGACTGCTCTTGAGAATATTATAATGCACAACCATTATGTGCTGACCTTTGACTTTGCTGTGAGAAGGACCAGGTTGATGGCTGAATTTAAAGGCTGGTATAATTTCCATTCATCCTAGTGGATGCTTCAGTGAGTGCATCTTTTCAAGTTAAATATAGTTAATAAATACACATTTTGAAGTGGTTTATATACATTTCCGTGCCTTCGTAACCAAACAGATGTTATTTCTCCTGCATCAATGCACACTTTGTCTTACCCATTTTACACTGCAAATGTATATTCCAGGAACATTTCCTACGTGCCTGTTTTGAGCCAGCACAATGCTGGCCTAGGACCTCTGAATACAAATATAGGAGAAACACAATTCTGTTTTCAAGAAATTCACGCTCTAGTTTTGAGACACATAGACCAATGGTCATAATACAACCTATGCCATCCACACAAAAGTTAAGTAAAAAGCGCAGTGGGGACTCTGGGGTGTGATCAGTAGGACGTCACATGTTCACGTCAAGAGGGTGGGTCGTGTTCACTGTGCCCTCTGATGCCACCAGAAGGGAATAGAAGTAAATAACACATCAAAACTCAGAGGCCCAATAGAGCAGGGCTTATATGAGAATTTTAAGCATTAGAAACAAATATGAGAACAGAAAAAAGTTGAAAGTTAATGAGTGAAGTGCACACCTTCAGATGTAAGAAAAAGAGCAAGACCCAACCTCACAAAAGTTGGAAGAAGGCAACAGTAATGACAAAGGCCTTGAAGCTTCATCAATAGCAGAGATAAAGCAAAGCCTTAACAGAGCCAGATGTTTTTAAAACGACCGACAAAAGGAGCATGATTTTGGCAAGTTTCATCGAGATGAGAAAGAGAAAGGAAAATTGATAATATTAGAGAATAACATGTTGGCATAATCGCAATTGTATGAGATATCAAAATTAGAAAATATGAAAAATTTTGTTAGTTTTTAGTAATCCAAGATAAAATGGAATACTCTATAAATCTCAGATAAAATGCAAATCTTATAAAAGTAGAAAAATTATTAAATAGTATATTTTGCCAAAAGTGAATTAAGAATGTAGAGGTCTGAATAATTTTATCAAGGAAATTGAGTTAGTAGTTTAAAAGATTGCCACAGGGATTTTCCAGCCCCAGACAACTTTACAGGTGAGTGCTAGCACTCAGATAATTACATGGATGACTTCTACCAAGATTCTAAAGACAGTTTGTATGAGTCTGTTCTCACATTGCTATAAAGAAATACCCGAAACTGGGTAATTCACAAAGAAAGGAGGTTTAACTGACTCAGAGTTCCACCTGCCTGAGGAAGCCTCAGGAAACTTACAGTCATGGTGAAAGGCACATCTTCACAGGGTGGCAGGAGAGAGAAGGAGTGCCAGCAGGGGAAATGCCAGATGCTTATAAAACCATCAGATCTCTTAAGAACTCACTCACTATCATGAGAACAGCATGGGGGAAATGGCCCCCAGGATTCAATTACCTCCCACCATGTCCCCCTATGACGTGGGGTTTATGGGGATTACAATTCAAGATGAGATTTGGGTGGGGACACAGCCAAAGGATATCACAGTTCCAATTTTACACAAGTGGAAAAACAAAACAGAATAGAAGGAGGGGGCATTTTATTCACCTAATTTAATGAGCAGTGCAATCTTGATGCCAAAGCCACAGGACAGTAGTAGAAAAGAAAATGGCAGGACAATCTCAATGATATGTGCAATTCCAAAACCAAAAGCATAGTGTTAGCAAAGGGAAATCAACATCATTTTACAGATATGCACATTTCCAAGTTGGTTTGGTTCTCTAATGCAAAGATGGAGGAGTAGTAGAAAATATTTAAAAGTTATTCAGCTCAATAACAGATTAAAGAGAAAATTTGATTATCTCAATTGATGCAGCAGCTTTCACTTATTATTATATATACTATAATTTCACTTTTTAATTATTAATATAATTAACAAAAGAGAGCTCTTAGTACAAGAAGACTTTCTCTTTTTTTAAATTTATTATTATTACACTTTAAGTTTTAGGGTACATGTGCACATTGTGGAGGTTAGTTACATATGTATACATGTGCCATGCTGGTGCGCTGCACCCACTAACTCGTCATCTAGCATTAGGTATGTCTCCCAGTGCTATCCCTCCCTCTCCCCCCACCCCACAACAGTTCCCAGAGTGTGATGTTCCCCTTCCTGTGTCCATGCGTTCTCACTGTTCAATTCCCACCTATGAGTGAGAATATGCGGTGTTTGGTTTTTTGTTCCTGCGATAGTTTACTGAGTATGATGCTTTCCAATTTCATCCACGTCCCTACAAAGGACATGAACTCATCATTTTTTATGGCTGCATAGTATTCCATGGTGCATATGTGCCACATTTTCTTAATCCAGTCTATCATTGTTGGACATTTGGCTTGGTTCCAAGTCTTTGCTATTGTGAATAATGCCGCAATAAACATACGTGTGCATGTGTCTTTATAGAAGCATGATTTATAGTCCTTTGGGTATATACCCAGTAATGGGATGGCTGGGTCAAATGGTATTTCTAGTTCTAGATCCCTGAGGAATTGCCACACTGACTTCCACAATGGTTGAACTAGTTTACAGTCCCACCAACAGTGTCAAAGTGTTCCTATTTCTCCACATCCTCTCCAGCACCTGTTGTTTCCTGACTTTTTAATGATTGCCATTCTAACTGGTGTGAGATGGTATCTCATTGTGGTTTTGATTTGCATTTCCCCAATGGCCAGTGATGGTGAGCATTTTTTCGTGTGATTTTTGGCTGCATAAATGTCTTCTTTTGAGAAGGGTCTGTTCATGTCCTTCACCCACTTTTTGATGGGGTTGTTTGTTTTTTTCTTGTAAATTTGTTTGAGATCATTGTAGATTCTGGATATTAGCCCTTTGTCAGATGAGTAGGTTGCAAAAATTTTCTCCCATGTTGTAGGTTGCCTGTTCACTCTGATGGTAGTTTCTTTTGCTGTGCAGAAGCTCTTTAGTTTAATTAGATCCCATTTGTCAATTTTGGCTTTTGTTGCCATTGCTTTTGGTGTTTTAGACATGAAGTCCTTGCCCATGCCTATGTCCTGAATGGTAATGCCTAGGTTTTCTTCTAGGGTTTTTATGATTTTAGGTCTAACATTTAAGTCTTTAATCCATCTTGAATTAATTTTTGTATAAGGTGTAAGGAAGGAATCCAGTTTCAGCTTTCTACATATGGCTAGCCAGTTTTCCCAGCACCATTTATTAAATAGGGAATCCTTTCCCCATTGCTTGTTTTTCTCAGGTTTGTCAAAGATCACATAGTTGTAGATATGCGTCGTTATTTCTGAGGGCTCTGTTCTGTTCCATTGATCTACATCTCTGTTTTGGTACCAGTACCATGCTGTTTTGGTTACTGTAGCCTTGTAGTATAGTTTGAAGTCAGGTAGCCTGATGCCTCCAGCTTTGTTCTTTTGGCTTAGGATTGACTTGGCGATGTGGGCTCTTTTTTGGTTCCATATGAACTTTAAAGTAGTTTTTTCCAATTCTGTGAAGAAAGGCATTGGTAGCTTGATGGGGATGGCATTGAATCTGTAAATTACCTTGGGCAGTATGGCCATTTTCACAATATGATTCTTCCTACCCATGAGCATGGAATGTTCTTCCATTTGTTTGTGTCCTCTTTTATTTCCTTGAGCAGTAGTTTGTAGTTCTCCTTGAAGAGGTCCTCCACATCCCTTGTAAGTTGGATTCCTAGGTATTTTATTCTCTTTGAAGCAATTGTGAATGGGAGTTCACTCATGATTTGGCTCTGTGTTTGTCTGTTGTTGGTGTATAGGAATGCTTGTGATTTTTGTACATTGATTTTGTATCCTGAGACTTTGCTGAAGTTGCTTATCAGGTTAAGGAGATTGTGGGCTGAGACAATGGGGTTTTCTAGATATACAATCATGTCGTCTGCAAACAGGGACAATTTGACTTCCTCTTTTCCTAATTGAATACCCTTTATTTCCTTCTCCTGCCTAATTGCCCTGGCCAGAACTTCCAACAGTATGTTGAATAGGAGTGGTGAGAGAGGGCATCCCTGTCTTGTGCCAGTTTTCAAAGGGAATGCTTCCAGTTTTTGCCCATTCACTTTGATATTGGCTGTGAGTTTGTCATAGATAGCTCTTATTATTTTGAGATATGTCCCATCAATTCCTAATTTATTGAGAGTTTTTGGCATGAAGGGTTGTTGAATTTTGTCAAAGGCCTTTTCTGCATCTATTGAGATAATCATGTGGTTTTTCTCTTTGGCTCTATTTATATGCTGGATTACATTTATTGATTTGCGTATATTAAACCAGCCTTGCATCCCAGGGATGAAGCCCACTTGGTCATGGTGGATAAGCTTTTTGATGTGCTGCTGGATTCGGTTTGCCATATTTTATTGAGTATTTTTGCATCAATGTTCATCAAGGATATTGGTCTAAAATTCTCTTTTTTGGTTGTGTCTCTGCCCGCCTTTGGTATCAGGATGATGCTGGCCTCATAAAACGAGTTAGGGAGGATTCCCTCTTTTTCTATTGATTGGAATAGTTTCAGAAGGAATGGTACCAGTTCCTCCTTGTACCTCTGTTAGAATTTGGCTGTGAATCCATCTGGTCCTGGCCTCTTTTTGGTTGGTAAGCTATTGATTATTGCCACAATTTCAGATCCTGTTATTGGTCTATTCAGAGATTCAACTTCTTCCTGGTTTAGTCATGGGAGAGTGTATGTGTCGAGGAATTTATCCATTTCTTGTAGATTTTCTAGTTTATTTGCATAGAGGTGTTTGTAGTATTCTCTGATGATAGTCTGTATTTCTGTGGGATCGGTGGTGATATCCCCTTTATCATTTTTTATTGCGTCTATTTGATTCTTCTCTCTTTTTTTCTTTATTAGTCTTGCTAGCGGTCTATCAATTTTGTCCTTTCAAAAAACCAGCTCCTGGATTCATTAATTTTTTAAAGGTTTTTTGTGTCTCTATTTCCTTCAGTTCTGCTCTGATTTTAATTATTTCTTGCCTTCTGCTAGCTTTTGAATGTGTTTGCTCTTGCTTTTCTAGTTCTTTTAATTGTGATGTGAGGGTGTCAATTTTCGATCTTTCCTGCTTTCTCTTGTAGGCATTTAGTGCTATAAATTTCCCTCTACACACTGCTTTGAATGCGTCCCAGAGATTCTGGTATGTTGTGTCTTTGTTCTCGTTGGTTTCAAAGAACATCTTTATTTCTGCCTCCATTTTGTTATGTACCCAGTAGCCCTTCAGGAGCACGTTGTTCAGTTTCCATGTAGTTGAGCAGTTTTGAGTGAGATTCTTAATCCTGAGTTCTAGTTTTATAGCACTGTGGTCTGAGAGATAGTTTGTTATCATTTCTGTTCTTTTACATTTGCTGAGGAGAGCTTTACTTCCAAGTATGTGGTGAATTTTGGAATAGGTGTGGTGTGGTGCTGAAAAAAATGTATATTCTGTTGATTTGGGGTGGAGAGTTCTGTAGATGTCTATTAGGTCTGCTTGGTGCAGAGCTGAGTTCAATTCCTGGGTATCCTTGTTGACTTTCTGTCTCGTTGATCTGTCTAACGTTGACAGTGGGGTGTTAAAGTCTCCCATTATTAATGTGTGGGAGTCTAAGTCTCTTTGTAGGTCACTCAGGACTTGCTTTATGAATCTGGGTGCTCCTGTGTTGGGTGCATATATATTTAGGATAGTTAGCTCTTCTTGGTGAATTGATCCCTTTACCATTATGTAATGGCCTTCTTTGTCTCTTTTGATCTTTGTTGGTTTAAAGTCTGTTTTATCAGAGACTAGGATTGCAACCCCTGCCTTTTTTTGTTTTCCATTTGCTTGGTAGATCTTCCTCCATCCTTTTATTTTGAGCCTATGTGTGTCTCTGCATGTGAGATGGGTTTCCTGAATACAGCACACTGATGGCTCTTGACTCTTTATCCAACTTGCCAGTCTGTGTCTTTTAATTGGAGCATTTAGTCCATTTACATTTAAAGTTAATAGAGTTATGTGTGAATTTGATCCTGTCATTATGATGTTAGCTGTTTATTTTGCTCGTTATTTGATGCAGTTTCTTCCTAGTCTCGATGGTCTTTACATTTTGGCATGATTTTGCAGCGGCTGGTACTGGTTGTTCCTTTCCATGTTTAGTGCTTCCTTCAGGAGCTCTTTTAGGTCAGGCCTGGTGGTGACAAAATCTCTCAGCATTTGCTTGTCTATAAAGTATTTTATTTCTCCTTCACTTATGAAGCTTAGTTTGGCTGGATATGTAATTCTGGGGTGAAAACTTTTTTCTTTAAGAATGTTGAATATTGGCCCCCACTCTCTTCTGGCTTGTAGAGTTTCTGCCGAGAGATCCGGTGTTAGTCTGATGGCCTTCCCTTTGTGGGTAACCCGACCTTTCTCTCTGGCTGCCCTTAACATTTTTTCCTTCATTTCAACTTTGGTGAATCTGACAATTATGTGTGTTGGAGTTGCTCTTCTCAAGGAGTATCTCTGTGGTGTTGTCTGTATTTCCTGAATTTGAATGTTGGCCTGCCTTGCTAGATTGGGGAAGTTCTCCTGGATAATATCCTGCAGAGTGTTTTCCAACTTGGTTCTATTCTCCCCATCACTTTCAGGTACACCAATCAGACGTAGATTTGGTCTTTTCACATAGTCCCATATTTCTTGGAGGCTTTGCTCATTTCTTTTTATTCTTTTTTCTCTAAACTTCCCTTCTCGCTTCATTTCATTCACTTCATCTTCCATCACTGATACCCTTTCTTCCCGTTGATCGCATCGGCTCCTGAGGCTTCTGCATTCTTCATGTAGTTCTCGAGCCTTGGTTTTCAGCTCCATCAGCTCCTTTAAGCACTTCTTTGTATTGGTTATTCTAGTTATACATTCTTCTAAATTTTTTTCAAAGTTTTCAACTTCTTTGCCTTTGGTTTGAATGTCCTCCCGTAGCTCAGAGTAATTTGATCGTCTGAAGCCTTCTTCTCTCAGCTCGTCAAAGTCATTCTCTGTCCAGCTTTGTTCCGTTGCTGGTGAGGAACTGCGTTCCTTTGGAGGAGGAGAGGCGCTCTGCTTTTTAGAGTTTCCAGTTTTTCTGCTCTGTTTTTTCCCCATCTTTGTGGTTTTATCTACTTTTGGTGTTTGATGATGGTGATGTACAGATGGGTTTTTGGTGTGGATGTCCTTTCTGTTTGTTAGTTTTCCTTCTAACAGACAGGACCCTCAGCTGCAGAGTGAGGTGTCAGTGTGCCCCTGCTGGGGGGTGCCTCCCAGTTAGGCTGCTCGAGGGTAAGGGGTCAGGGACCCACTTGAGGAGGCAGTCTGCCAGTTCCCAGATCTCCAGCTGTGTGCTGGGAGAACCACTGCTCTCTGTGGTTCTGTCAGACAGGGACATTTAAGTCTGCAGACGTTACTGCTGTCTTTTTGTTTGTCTGTGCCCTGCCCCCAGAGGTGGAGCCTACAGAGGCAGGCAGGCAGGCCTCCTTGAGCTGTGGTGGGCTCCACCCAGTTTGAGCTTCCAGGCTGCTTTGTTTACCTAAGCAAGCCTGGGCAATGGCGGGCACCCCTCCTCCAGCCTCGCTGCCCCCTTGCAATTTGATCTCAGACTGCTGTGCTAGCAATCAGCGAGACTCCGTGGGCGTAGGACCCTCTGAGCCATGTGGGGGATATAATCTCCTGGTGCGCCGTTTTTTAAGCCCGTGGGAAAAGGGCAGTATTCGGGTGGGAGTGGCCTGATTTTCCAGGTGCCTTCCGTCACCCCTTTGTTTGACTAGGAAAGGGAACTCCCTGACCCCTTGCGCTTCCCGAGTGAGGCAATGCCTCGCCCTGCTTCGGCTCGCACATGGTGCATGCACCCACTGACCTGTGCCCACTGTCTGGCACTCCCTATTGAGATGAACCCCCTACCTCAGATGGAAATGCAGAAATCACCTGTCTTCTGCGTCACTCACGCTGGGAGCTGTAGACTGGAGCTGTTCCTATTCGGCCATCTTGGCTCCTCCCGGCAAGAAGACTTTCTTAACCTCGTAAGAGATAACTACAGAAGTCCCACAACAAAAAGAGCCTCAATAGAAAATATAGATGCATTTATTTAATAAGGAAGACAAACAAGAATGTCTCCTTTCATGGTACCCCTGTAACATTTTATTGGAGGGCCTAGCAAGTGTTTCTGCAAACAAACAGCAATCATAAGATATAATTTAAAAATTATATGAGCAACAATGTTATCAAGAATCAGCATAAAACTAATGATATATGTGCAAAACTGTACATAAATGTGCCAAACATTTATTAAAAAGCATTAACGATTATCTTATGATATTCCACATCCATGGGTAGTACTCAATATTAAAGTGCTTTCAAGTGTACCCCCAATAATCTATAGATTAATTTTAGTTCCAAAATGCACGCAGTGTTTTTCATACAGGTGTTGTGCAGATTATAGTATTTACAACGAGTAAAAGGTTAAAAATAATCAAGATAATATTGATAAGGAGAATAAAGCAGAGAGAGTCGCAAGACCGTCATGAAGTTAAAATAGTCAAGGCAGTGAGGACTGATGCCGGGGACAGAGAGCCCCGCAATGTATGCAGGTGTTTGCAGCCCCCATGTGGTTAAAGAAACGACTCACTCCTAGGTGTGTAGTCCAGAGACAGGAAACACAGGTCCATACAAAAACTTGTACAAACATGTTCATAAGTAGCAATATTTATAATAGCCAAAAAGTGGAAATAACCCAAATTCTCAGCAGATAATGAATGGATAGATAAAGGAAATGTGGTATAATCTTAGGATGGAAGATGATTTGGCAATAAAAATAAAATACTGATCTGTGCTCTGTTGGATAAACCCTGAAAAGATCATGTTAGTGAAAAAGCCAGTGACAAAAGGCCTTGTATTGTGTGATTCCATTTATATGAAATGTCCAGTATCAGCAAATCTATAGGGACAGAAAGTAGATTATTGGTTTCCTAGGACTAGAGTGGAGGATCCAGAGATTGAGCGGCCATGGCTGAGTACCATGTTTCTTTTCCAGGTAGTGAAAATGTTTTATAACTGGTAGTGGTGATGGATGCATAATTCTGTGAATAGACTAGAAACCATTCAATTGTACACCTTACATGGGTGAATTGTATGGAATGTAAATTTCCTTCTTAATAAGACTGTGAAAACAGAACAAAACAAACCAACTCAACAAAACCAACGAACCAACCAACCAATAAACAACGAGATCACGAGGGGAAATCTAAGTAACATCAAGGTGTTATGCACAAGATGGGTGGGGAAGAAAGAGTGCCTGTGTGAACTGTATTGTTGCAGGGGAGAAAGGGATGCTGATGGCCTCAAGTTTTCAGCTAAGGCTTTGTCAAAACAGCACCCATAGCTGATGTGAAAACAAGCCCCAAAGTCATTATTTTGAGGGATTCAAATAGGAAATTTCTTCAAAGCACCTTGATAATTAAGAAACAAGCCTGATGGGATTATCTGAAATCTACAAACTCTGATGGGATTGTTGATTCCCATTGTTAGTATAATTTGTAAGAATAGTACAACTTTCAAGGGTTTTGTTTGTTACAGTTTTCCTCATTTCTATTTAGAATAAATTACATTGCTATATTATTCTCCTTAAATCTTGGCTTTTTAACAGAATAGCAGCTGCAAGGAAACTTAATTTTGGCTCATTTCAAAGCTCCTAGACAGCAATCCTTCTTACTTCTTTGCCTCTTATCTGCACCAATTTCCAGGTAAAATACAGGCCAGCAAATCCTAGAATTTGCATTCATCTGGAGAAATAGAAGGGGTTTAATGTAAATTAACACATGGATAAATTTGAACAGAATGCAATTTTGCACTGATAAAAACTCCTCATAGTGCCATGTCTCACTGTAATGATAACAGAGCATAATATGATATCACATTTTCTAGTAATATGTGTATGATAATTGTGCTTTCCAGAAATATCCTACCTTATTGGATATATTATGGCAATTTAGAAATAAGCATACTTGATATGCCAACAAGTGATATGGATCAAATTTTAAACATGAATATTTGGAGAACAAATTTCTGTACACAAAACCCCATCTTCTCCTGCTCTCACAATGTAGAAATACAGCAACAATGTGGTTGTAATGCTGTTAAAAAAGAAAGTTTTGGCTTTTTCTGGAACAAATTTTTGTGTAACGTGTAGTTGTCTCCTGTAAGAGAGGTTTATTAGAAATTTGTGCTTGTATCTGTAGATCGAATGAGAAAAATCCTTAAGCAAAATTATCATTGTTATTATTTCTGATAGCCAAGAGAAATCAAATATCCAAGCAGGGTAATTGTCCAAAATTACTCTACGCACATGTTTTCTTAGCACTGGACTGAAAGCCTGCCCCAGTTGCAGGCCAGGATAAAAGAGCACTCCCATTCCACATCCAGGGCTGTTGATTGGTGTCTTCTTAGTGTTTGAAATCATCCACTGTGCATCCGTTAATAAACTGTAAACTCTTTTAGGGCTGAAGTTTTGGATTTTTAAAATCAGTGCTGTCCTCCACACTAGAATCTTTCCTGGCACAGGACTGAGAACCCCACAGAGCTCAAGATTGTGGACTCTGGAGCCCTGCTGCGTGAGATGCAGGTGTCGCTGGCTGGCTTTTGCTCAAGGGGTCACTTGCAGGATTAAATGGGAAAATGTATGAAAACACTTAGAACAGCACCTGGCCCGAGGTAAGAAATATACAAGGCTTGGGTATTTGCAAATGCTAGCAACTTTGTGTGTGTGTGTTGTTCCCATATCCTGCAAGCTTTATAAGCTCTCCCATCAACCTCTTTTGCTTCCATCTCACTCACTGACTCATCTGCTTAGGTCCTGCCATTCCACCATGTGGACCATCATCATGACTCTCAAAGTATTGTCATCTGCATCTCTGGAATTTCCTTTAAGCTACTTCCTGTTAAAGTTTTTTTTATTTTAAAATATTGAATTGTCAAATTAACATTGAATATTTTTAAGGTGTACAGTGTGATGATTTGATATGCGTATACATTGTGTAGTGATTACCACAAACAAGTTAATTAAAATGCCCATCACAAATTCCAATGCCATTCTTTACAAAAATAGAAAACATATTCTAAAATTTGCATGGAACCACAGAAGACCCTATATAGCCAAAGCAATTCTGAGAAAGAAGAATAAAGCTGGAGCCATCACATTTCCTGATTTCAAAGCATATCATGAAGCTACAGTATTCAAAACAGTGTGGCACTGGCATAAAAACAGATGCACAGACCAACGGAATAGAATAGAGTCTAGAAACAAACTCAGGTGTATGCTGTCCATTAATCTTTGACAAGGGCACCAAGAACACACAGTGTAGAAAAGAAAGTCTCTTCAACAAACAGTGTGACAGGAACTGGATGTCCACATGCAGAAGAAAAAAACTGGACTCTTATCTTGCATCATACACAAAAATCCGCTGGAAAAGGATAAAGGCTTAAGTATGAGATCTGAGACCACAAACCTTCTTGAAGAAAACTTAAGGGAAAGCTTCTTGGCATTGGTCTTGGCAATGGTTTTTTAGAGAAGACACCAAAAGCACAGGTAACAAAAACGAAAACAAACAAGTGGAACTACATCAAACTAAAAAGCTCCTGCACAGCACAACACTTTAACGTACTTGCTTTAACAGGAACCGGGCTCTCCCAGGCATTCAAGTCTTTCCCTGAAATCCTCTCAAGTCCTGGATTTTTTTGTATTTCTTTAGCCCAGAAGTCCCCAACCTTTTTGGCACTAGGGACTTGTTTAGTGGAAGACAATTTTCCATGAACCTGGTGTGCAGGGGGATGGTTTAGGGGTGATTCAAGCACACTACATTTATTGTGCACATTATTTCTATTCTTATTACTTTGCAATATATAACGAAATAATTACACAACTCACCATTTTACATAGAATCAGTGGGAGCCCTGAGTTTGTTTTCCTGCAACTAGATGGTCTCATCTGGGGGTGATGGGAGACAGCGACAGATCATCAGGCATTAGATCCTTGTAAGGAGCACATAACCTAGATCCCTCACATGTGCAGTTTACCATAGGGTTCGCACTCCCACGAGAATCTAAGGCTGCCGCTGCTCTGACAGGAGGAGGAGCTCAGGAGGTCATGTGAGCGATGGGGAGGGGCTGAAAATACAGAGGATGCCCCCACTCACCTCCTGCTCTGCAGCCCAGTTCCTCACAACAATAAAGGCTGAGGAAATGTAAGTGTCAATCAAGCAATGAAAAAAAAGTAATTCTACATCTCAAGAATAAAGACATTTTACATAAATAGAATGACCACAAATGCTCACTTAAAGACATAATCTTCTAAATGATGTACTTATATGGAAAAAGGGATCTACAAAAGAAGTTTTAAAGGCAACAAAAAGAGAGCATTTTGGGTATACTAAGCACTGCATAGAGATATTACTGCCAGCCTTGTGGGGTTAAAACTAATAATTCCATTTATTATATGGATGTGTGTATGCGTACAGACACACACATCTGAATAGTGTTTATTATATGTACACGCACATCCGTATAGTAAACACTGCATAGAAATATTAGTGCCAACCTTGTGGGGTTAAAAATAATTTAGAGCAGCAGTTACGGACAACTGTGCCTTAGTCCAAGATTTCAGGTTTGCACAGGTCCTCTCATTTGGGATGAGATAGGAGCAGGGCAGTGGAAAGAGAGAGACGGGGCATGGAAATGCCAGTCAACGAGCACGCAAACATCAGTGTCTTTCATCACCTCTTGGACATCCTGAGCTCTTAGAAAGAGGAAATTTGAATATCACCTTTCTCTTACTTCCTCTGTTGTCTCTATTGAGGCAGCTGGAGATAAAGGCAGCTTCCCTGCAGGGAGTGGCGCCCATGGCGGATCTTGCCCTGGTTGTTGTGTCGATGTGATGATTGGTTGTGGTCAGTTCATTCTTTCTTCCTTCCTCTACACCTGCTACTTGGCATTGTTTTACAAGGAAGTGCTACCCCTTCTACACAATTATGTACATTTATTCCATTAACTATTTTAGGTATGGACTTGTGGGTATTTATCTTATTCTGTGGGTTGTGATGCAATACTATCATTATTGATTTCCAGTTGATCCAGCTTTGGTGACCGGGGGCCCCTCTGGCTTTGGAGTGACTCCAGTGTTCCTCCAAACATTCTCCAAGCCTTCTTTTTTTCCCCCTTTTTCAGGGGTGTGGGTATAGCCTTACTTTGCAGCACCACACATTATTTCCAGACTCAGGTCGTGGAGTCAGCCACTTCTCCAAGCAGACCTGATCCCTTTTATAAGAGAATGGCTTTTATAAATCATGAATTTTACATAGGTGTGCTCATTGCTACTGAGGTATCATCATTTCTAGGCTGCTCAGTGGACAGTTGTGGAAATAAATGCATGTATATTATTAACCTGTACACATACACACACTTCCGTATTTATTTCTATGGGTATCTATGTCTGTATCTATATCCATGTATTAGAGAGTGAGTCAATAGCGACACTTCCAATTTTAATCGGACACTAGAGGAATCATTCCAGCAAGGCCCCCTTCCTTATTTGTAACTTCCTTTTCTGACAGTGAGAACTGGACTCTCATTATCCACAATATATTTACTTATTTGTTCTATTCCTGGGATAGACACAAAGCGGGTTCAGAATTGCTGATGTATCCTTCTCGGAGAAGCAAATCTACTGAGCAGAGCTCAGCCTTTGTGCAGAGTCCTCTCTTCATCAGCCTCTTCTTAGTCTGTTCAGGCTGCTCTGACAAAGTATTACACATGGGGTGACTTGTCAACAGCAGACATTTATTTTGTGGAGGTTGAGGTTGGAGCTCAGGGTGCCAGCATGGTTGGCTTTGGGTTGGTTCAGGCTCAGGGTTTAAAGACTCTTGTGCTTTTTGGGATGGTTCTAAGTGTTTCTGCTATCGGTTTACGTGTTTTTGGTGAAGTTTATTTCTTTGTATTTGATCTTTGTGCTATTTTTTTCTACTTTGTGTTCTCTGGCTCAGTATAGTTTGGTATACAAAGGCTTTTGACTCTTATATGTCAATTTTATGTGTATTCTCATGATTTGTGGGATCATGAGATTTGTGGGATTCTACAGACTCGATACAAACACTGGATTAGGAAACACCAAACCATTGCTCCTGAGGGAAATACTAGGTTAGATTCCTCTGAGCTTTTATCTCAACGTATTCTTCCACTGATCAATACACAAGCTTGTTTAATGTGTTTCTGTTTTACTTCCTGTTTATTGGCAACCGGCACTCTATTTATTATAATTATTATTTTATTATTATTATTGTGGTCAGAACAGATAACAGAAGATGTATCCTTTTAACAAATTTTTAAGTGTGCAGTACAGTATCATTAAGTAAAAGCCAAATATTGTGCAGAAGATGTCTAGAACTTTTTCATCTTGTGTAAGTGAGACTTTGAAGAGAACCTGGAGGACATGATGCTAAGTGAAACGGCCAGTCATAGAAGAAAAATACCGTGTGAGTTTTCCTAATTGAGATATCTGAAATACTCAGATTTGTGGATGCAGAGAATAGAATGGTGGCTTCCAAAGGCTGGAGGAGGAAATGGAAGTTGCTGTTGAATGTATTTCTGTTTAAAGACAGCTGATTTAATATCTATTGTTGACTCATTCTCTTTGAACTCATGGCCATCATCACTATAACTCCTGCCTGCTCGAGCAAATGTCTTTTCCATAAAGCACATAACAGTCTTCATGTACTTAGAAGCAGCCGTCAGCGCTTCAGTATTGATTGGGGGCCATTTAAACAGTGAAACCACCAACATACGCACTCACACATGCAAAAGCAGGGCACTACATCCACTGTGAAAAGGACACGTGTCTCACCGTGTGGAGCCTTGTTCAGCCTCAGCTGGGCGGCTGGAGGCTTTCTGCCCTGTGCACCTGTGTCAGTGACCACCAGAGAGCCGTGGTGTACACTGTTATTATTTTATATGTATATAGATTGTACAGTGATTACCACAAACAAGTTAATGGGGCAGCGGTTGCAGAAAACAGTCTCGTGGTTCCTCAAAAAAACTGAAGATAGAACTATCATATAACCTGCCAGTCTCACTTCTGAGTATGTATCTAAAAGAATTCAATCAGTGTCTTAAAGAGATATTTTGTATCCACGTTCATGGCAACACCATTCATAACAGCCAGAGGGTGGAAGCAACCCAGGTGTCCATCAATGGATGAACAGATCCACATACTGTGGCATCTATGTGCAACAGAACAGGATTCAGCCTTAAAAAGGCATCTATGTGGCCGGGCCTGGTGGCTCATGCCTGTAATCCCAGGACTTTGGGAGGCTGAGGCGGATGGATCACCTGAGGTCAGGGGCTTGAGACAAGCCTGGCCAACATGGTAAAACCCCGTCTCTACTAAAAATACAAAAATTAGCTGGACATGGTGGTAGGTGTTTGTAATCCCAGCTACTTGGGAGGCTGAGGCAGGAGAATTGCTTGAACCTGGGAGGTGGAGGTTGCAGTGAGCCAAGGTAGGGCCACTGCACTCCAGCCTGGGCTACAGAGTGAGGCTCCGTCTCAAAAGAAATAAATAAAATAAATACACAAATAAATGCAAGTTGCAATGGGAAGACCACCTACAGAGAAAAGAAGACATCACTATTTATTAAAGAAGACATAAAAATTATTAAAATTATATTTAGACTTTAGTTCAGAAAAATATAGATATTAATAAGCTATTTTGGCGGGCTTTCTATTAAAATCACTTTATATTAAAGTGATACTGCTCAGTTATGAAACTATAAATGATTATTTTAAATAATATTTTGTTTATGTTTATATATTTCTTAAGGTATTTTTGAAATATTAAAATGACAAGGCAGATCATACAACAGTTACTTGGTGGAGGGATCTCAAGTGATTTGAACAAAATGACTTTAAGCAGTTCCTGTTGCAATATTTTATTTGATAATATTACTTAAATAATAGTGATATACTACTTACACAAAAACATCCAGTCCTTTTACAAAAGTAATAAAATTGTTATAGTTATATCGTTTTACATCCAAATAATCTTCTACTATGTTTTTCTAGATGTATTCTGCTACACCAAAGTATAGAAGTTTTGAAAGACAGAAATTGCCATATGTAGTATGGAAGAATAGCAATACCGTTTTTAAAAAACGAGGTGCATTAAAGTAAATGTCATATTTGAATGCATTGATCCATAAATGTGGACAATTGAACAGCACACACATTTACTAACCGTGCCGTGTGCTGATGCTAATCTTCTGGTGGCTCCTAGAGAATGAGTTTGGAGTGTGGGGGACTGGGGAGGTGTGGGGGACTGGGGAGGTGTGGAAGGCCTTCACTTTCTTGGTGTTTGCTTGGAGTGGTAGCAAAATGCTTGTCCATCTTCTGGTGGCTCCTAGAGAATGAGTTTGGAGTGTGGGGGACTGGGGAGGTGTGGGGGACTGGGGAGGTGTGGAAGGCCTTCACTTTCTTGGTGTTTGCTTGGAGTGGTAGCAAAATGCTTGTCCTTTATTTATTAAAACATGGATAAAATCTCAAGAAAAAGAAAAGAGCTCTTTTGCTTGGTAGCATAATCTTCTAATTTTTTTCGTAATTTCTTCAGTACAAAAATTTGGAATATTTGGGGCAAAATCTTCTCTCTTCTAAGAATACACTTGGTTCCGCAAAACTGCTTCTTCTGTGTCCCAACGTCTTGCGGACACCTGGGAACCCGGGGGATACCTTTCCTTAGGGGATAACTCTTCCTTAGGAGAGGAACCCAAGAGGACTGTGCCTATTGCCTTTCAACATCTTATATTTGATGCTGAACCCAAAATGAAACTTAGAATGAGCTCTTTACCATAAAATGATGGAGTAAGCTCTAAACGAGGTATGGGCTTTTCTATTTATTGTGCTTGAAGTAAATATGGTCTTGGTAGGGCACAGCTGGGTCTTTGCTGGACTCACATCACAGTATTGGTCAGTGATTACTGAGTGTTCATGGGTCCCACGCACTGTTTCAGTGCTTAACATCTGTTAACTCAGTTCTTAGCAGAATCCCACAGATAGATATTTTTCTATACTTAGCTTTACAGGCAAGGACTGTGAGGTCCGGAGCGCTTCAACAACTTGCCCCGGTGTTATAGGGAAGTAACTGCAGGCATCCACCTTCCAACCCTCACCATCTGCCTGCAGGGTGCGTGCTGTTCACCACTGCGCTGCGCTGCTCTGCTCTGCTCTGCCCTGCTACGAGGTTGGGCTGGGGTGGGCGAGACTGAGATTCACAACACGCAGTTCTCCTCTGTCTCCATAGACCATCATCATTCCTACTTCCTTGACTTTAGGTGTGGCCTTGTGACTCGTTATAACCGGCGAACTGTGAGTGGAAACCATGGAGCGCGTGATGGGGCTGAGGTATCTGATTGGCTCTCCTGGTCCTGCGCTTGCCCTGGAACCCGGAGGAACAGGGCGCGAGGCTGCTGTCATGAGGGGGCGCAGCCTCTGTGAGCCTCTGAGGCTGGTGTGGTGGACGATTCTCAGCTGATTTTAACGAAATGACTTCAAGCAGTCCCTGTTGCAATATTTCACACTACAACCTTAAGGAACTTTGATTTTAAATAATAATAGATCCTATCACATAGCAATAAACATTCTTTCTTCTTTCACATGCGAGAAAAACATGAAGATGCTTGGTATTAAAAAATCACATGTTTAAAATGACTCACGTTTTTCATATGTAAATGTTCAATGATGTGAAATGTTCCTGAAGTTTAAACCGACCAAGTATCCTAGTATAGTATTCAAGGACAGCATAAATAGAATCAGAATAATGACATGATTGAGGACCCATTAGGTCCATGTGAACTTACTCAAAAAACTCTATCCCAGAACTTCCCCCAAATTTTACGATGAGATTAGATGAATATTAAACAGCCATTTAAAAACTGTAATCCTATCTTTGACGTATTTTCAATGTCTTTAATAAGATGGCATTAATCTTTTCAGAGGAGACCATTGGCGAGAAATTTTAGGCAAAAATGTTTACTACTAAATCTCTCGTGCTGTTTTTTAAATTTCCTTTTTGTCTTTACACATTTTCTAAATTGAAAATTAAACATTAATTTTTAAACATATGTTTTTGAGGAAGACGGAGTTACCAGTTCATTAGCAAGAGGCATGCCTTTGTAGGGCAGTGAATTATACTGCAAACAGATTTCCTAAATTATAAATATGAACTGAAAGTGTGAATTTGAAATCTCAGATGGTAAGCAACGATTTATTTTAATAACATAAACTAGAAATATCAACTCCATCCCATTCCCTTCACATATAGTGTAAAATGGATACTTTTTTTAGGGAAGACAGCTATAATCCCCTCCTTACCATGAAATAACAAACCTATAAAAATATAACTGTGAACAGAATCTGTTCAAATGTGCAAATGAAGATACATAAATTTTAAAAAATCAAATATATAATTTCAAAGGAACTAAATCCTATTCCTTCCTAAACATGATTAAGTGGAGGTTGTTTTATGTATTTTACTGATAGGCAATATGAAGCCAGGTCAGAATATAATTTCTTTATGCCAGACGAGAATGTATAAAATAAGCCGCTTCACAGTCAGAACCTAATTTGTTTCTCTCTGAGTCTGATGTCAATCAACAGTTTGGATTTGAATTTCCAAAAGGGCTTAAAGTTTCACTGTTTATCCCTTTCCATCTTGTTCAAGAAGCTTTGAAGTTGTTAGAGGATTTTTCTGTGTGTTCCTGGGAGTTTGGCAAGAAAAGAAAGCAAGCTATTTTCTATGCTAGGGGATTCTGAGCTATGAGTACATTATGTCATTTCACCATGCAGAAAGTGAGTTTCAGAACCTCTGCTGGAATCTGGCTTGTCAGCAGAGATTTAAAGTCCAAAATGCTCCCCTAAAACCAAGTCACCTCCCATTCTTTTATCTAAGCATGGGACTTACCCTTTTATTTTCCTTCCCTTATATCTCCTGGAAGAACGATACTGTAATGATTATTCTAGCAGACACACATCTAGTTAGATACACAGAAACAGAGTCATGCTCCCGGTGTGGTGTCCCCCTGAAAATCTGTCTAATGTAGTCACATGAATCAAATTTAAATAAGGACCCTACCTTGCTTCAAAATGAGTTGGAGCATGTTTCATTTAACAAGTGCCAACTTTGAAGACACAGGAGACCTCACTGGGGTTAGGGACCATATGGCGTGACAAATACAATCCTGCACCTTCTAAGGGGAGAGCTCTGGGAGAATCACCTCCTGTGGGAGCGGACTCGGCTCCTTTCAGAAGCGGAATGGCTGATTCTACATCAGCCTGGCGAGGCGGTGGCGCCTGTGGTTCCGTCACACAGTCGTCTGGATGTGCTGTGAAGTTACCGTGTGAAAGGGACTTGGCTTCGAGTCAGGAGAATTTGGGTAAAGCAGATTGTCCCCCATGACACGGGTAGGTTTCCTCCAATTAATTGAAAACCAAAGACTGGGGTTTCCCAAAGAACACAATCTGCCTAAAACATTGCATGATCGATTTTTTGCCTATATTTCTAGCCTGCCAATCTGCCCTATAGATTTCAGACTTGCTCTCCATGCTGGGGGCTGTCCATGTCCAGGGTCTGTCCATGCTGGGGTCTGTCCATGATAGGGTCTGTTTATGCTGGGGGCTGTCCACTATGGAGTCTGTCCATGGTGGGGGCTGTCCATGTCCAGGGTCTGTCCATGATAGGGTCTGTTTATGCTTGGGGAAGTCCACCGTGGAGTCTCTCCATGGTGGGGGCTGTCCATGTCCAGGGTCTGTCCATGCTGGGGGCTGCCTATGCCGCTGTCTGTCCATGATGGGGTTTGTTTATGCTGGCGGCTGTCTATGCTGGGGGCTGCCTATGCTGGGATCTGCCTATGATGGGGTCTGTTTATGTTGGGGGCTGTCCATGCTGGGGGCTGCCTATGCCGCTGTCTGTCCATGATGGGGTTTGTTTATGCTGGCGGCTGTTCATGCTGGGGGCTGTCCGTGCTGGGATCTGTCCATGCCTGGGCTCTCTGTGCTAGGCACAGTGTGGGGAGGATGAGTCATGAAGCTCGTAGCAGGAGGATTGGATGAATATCTCTGAACACACTTGGGGATCAGTGAGGGCTGTTATTTGAAGCTGGGGAAGAGTGAGCTGTTTGTGGGCTAGGTGGGCCAGTTTAATGGATGAGAGATCAGGGAAGAAGAGAGGGAAAACAGGAAGAGAAGTCACTGGGCAGGGAGAGGAGGTAGGGTGGGGTATTTATGGTTAGTGACAGGAAGGGAGCTTCATCCTACTGCAGAATAGAAAGACGCTGTGCTTGTCTGTCAGCAATGGGAAGATGGAGCATTTCTGTGGGAACAGCCGTGTCCCATCATCAGCTGCAGTGAGGAAAGGAGGGCTGGGCAGTTTGAGGACACGGGGAGTGTACGATGCACGTTGCAAAGTTAGAAGCAAAACTTACAAGAGAAATGCAGCAAGACCTCAAGATAATGCAGAATGATGGGAATACAGGGAGTCAAGGGGCATCTATGGCATAAGGACCTTGGTGTCAGAAAGGCAGAAGCTTCAGAGAATTTGTTCGGTGTCAGAAGACAGGCTGTTCTGCCTTGACTGTCTTCTGGAGGAAAACACAGGCCAAGGATCCTAGTATAGTATTCAAGGACAGCATAAATAGAATCAGAATAACGACATGAATGAGGACCCATTAGCTCCATGTGAACTTACTCAAAAAACTCTCTATCCCAGAACTTCCCCCAAATCATCACTAAGAAAGTATTTGCTGGTTCACAATATATTAATTAAATAGAGCAGATAAATGCAAAACTGTGCGTCTTCCTCTAGAGAAACGATAAAGGGTATACTAAGGCACAGATACTGCGCAGAAACAGGAGGAATGCTTTCTTTCCATTTTTGGTGCTTATTTTAGATTACAGTTTTGCAAAGACAAGTAAGTTTTGAGTAATAAAGAAAAGTATCATTTTATATAAAAGGTATATTTTCTCACTGAAGAGTATTTATAGGAGTAATCCTTCAGAGCTTAGAGCGTTCAGACATTTGCAGGGTCCACAAAATAGGAAATATATATATGTATTATTTATACATATTATATATTATATAATAAATATATATATACATTTTTATATTATATATATATATATTTTTTTTTTTTTCAGATCCCGCCCTGCAAAACAGAGGTCTTCTCTAGCTTGCTGGTGGCAGACCGGGAAAGGTAACTAAAACATTCAGTATACTCATGTGCAATGGCAAATATGAATTTAACTTGAATTTAATTTCAAAGATTAGCTTCTAAATGAAAAGACTTTTCCCAGAGTTTTAACCTGCAATCTGAAAACTCAAGCTGTGTTCTCCTCTCAGATTTCAAAACTGATGATAGTGATTCTACAGTCTAAATTTATTTGACAGTTCTGAGGATGATTGATAAGGGACATTCCGAGCGTCTTAGCTCTGCAGCCTTAAGCAACACAGTCATTTGGTTGAAATATGCAGTTATGAGGTCAAATGAGTAAGAATACTTTTTATTAATGACAAAAGTTTAAGAGATGATTTTCTTAGCTACTTTCTCTAAGATAAGATTTTAAGGGGTTAAAAATTCTCAAAAATATTCTTTCCATTGTATTTGTCATTTCTTAGATATATCTGCAATGCCCTCTTAATGCTCTTTCAAAATACAGTACAATAATATAATGCTTTAAAGCAACTATTTCTCCAGGCTTTTTACATGAGCTAGCCAAATAGGAACCATGGGCCCAGGAATTTCTAACATTCCTATTAAAAAAGGTTACCCCACTCTCATTGAAGGTTAATGATGAGGCATTGGGTTATTTAATAAATGCTAAATTGGCCAGTAATATTTTAAATTGTCTATAAATGATGGGCAGACAAAAGGAGTATAAGCCGGAAATCATTTATGAGCTACCCCAGTGATCAATCTTACAAATGTTTCTATAAATGACTCACCATATTTTTCAAAGTGAAAAAAGATTTAATCACCTAATTTACAGCATAATATGACAAAACAAGTTGGAAATAAGTGTGAGTGAGAGAGAAATTGGATAAAGTTTGAAAAGGAGCTTCATTCACCAACAAATATAGTTCCAGTAGTATCACGTGACATCAATATAATAATTGGTAAAAACAATTCATGGGTATCATCTTTAAAATGTTTTCATAATATTATAAGATAGGCATTGAGTACTGTGCCCACGTTTTTAAGGTGGCAAATCATGCTCAGGAAGGTTCTATCAATAGTAAATAATAGAAATGGGGTTCAACTCCAGACCTCATGCCCTCAAAACTAGTTTGTGCATCATTATATTCTGTGGTCTCTGCCTTCCTATGTAAGCCTGTAATATGCACATATGGTCATATACACAATGATAGCATCGATATTTGCATACATTCCTTAGAAATGTTTTATGGCTCTGTGTGTGTATGTAGGAGATATGTGATATTTTCATTGTGGGAATTATATTTTTAATAGGATTCAATGTGCTTATATTTCAATTTAAAATTCAAATTTAAATTTAAATATTTAAACATTAATTTGACAAGCAAATGAAGGTTGAAGGTAATTGTGTATGAAAAAATCCTCTTATAATTATGAAGAAACTTTGGCGAAACTATAATTTTGTGTTTATATATGCTCCTCCTTATTATCCTTGTATCAATTTGCATGACTGCAAAGTGTATCTTTAATGCAATTATTTCAGTAATAATTAAGTGTATCTAATGCATCTGGAAGCTTTTGCTCAGAAGCTTTTATCACACCCTAATGTATTTATATGCTTTGATATTTATCTTTTGTTTAATAAATTTGATGGCAATCTCTGTTCTCAGATGGCTTTGAGTCAAAGAGGAAGAAAAAGGTAAGAAATCAGTTACTCTGCAGTGTGCTGTAGCCTGTGATAAAGAACCCTTCTGAGGGCTCTGAAATCTTGCAGGTTGATGAATAATTAACCAGGTAGACAATGGTGGGTGTGCATTCTAAGCTGAGGAAGTGGCACACTCATGGGCTCACTGGTATATGAAAGCATGACATATTTGGGTTCAGTGGAGCTGGGATGGGCAAGATACAGGTGAATTAGATGAAGTTGCACTGGTCAAGCTTTGGCTGAGGCATGGGGGTGTTATTATCTTTGTTATTTACTTCCTTTTAATTGTTTTGGCTTTATTTGCTCATTTCTTCCCTAAGTTCTTGAGGTAGAAGCTGATATTATTGATTTGAGGCTTTTTCTGTGTTTGAATGTATTCATTTCATGCTTTAAATGTCCCTGTCAGCTCTGCTTTAGCTCTACCCTACACGTTTTGATACATTTCTTTTTAATTTTCATTCTGTGTTTTAAAAATGTATTTGAGGCTTCCATTTTTATTCTGAATGTTTTAGATGTATCATATTTACTTCTCAAATGTGTGGAGACTTCTCTGTAATCTTTCTGTTATAATTTCTAGTTTGATTTCCTTTTGGGTAGAGAACACACTCTGTATAATTTCTATTTTTAAAATTTGTTTCATATGTGGTCTATCTTGGTTAATATTCCATTCAACACATTAAAAGAATGTGTATTCTTTTGTTTTTGGGTGGAGTGTTCTACAAATATTGGTTAGATCCTGTTGGTTGATTATGTGGTTGATTTCTTCTATATCATTGCTATTTTTAAGTTGGTTTATTAATTGAGTGAAGGATGTTGAACTCTCACTTTAATTTGGATTTGTCTATTTCTTCTTTCAGTTAGATTAGGATTGGCTTAATATATTTTTCAGCTTTGTTGTTTGGGGCATACATATTTAAGATTGCTATGTCCTCTTGGTGGATTGACCCTTTTGTCAGTCTTCAGTATCCCTGTCTGATTAATGTAGCCACTCCTGTTTTCCTTTGATTAGTGCTTGCATGATACATCATTTTTCTATTCTTTTACTTTGAACCTTCATAAACTATTATATTTGAAGTGTGTTTCTTGTAGGAAGCGTAGAGTTTGGTCATGTGTTGTAACACTGTCTTTTAATCTGTGTATTTGGACCATTTGTGTTAAGTGTAATTATTGCT
Organism: Gorilla gorilla gorilla; assembly: GCF_029281585.2. Taxonomy (NCBI): domain Eukaryota; kingdom Metazoa; phylum Chordata; class Mammalia; order Primates; family Hominidae; genus Gorilla; species Gorilla gorilla. The sequence goes on along the minus strand of NC_073231.2, from coordinate 6,762,741 downwards.
ATACTAGGACTTAATTTTGCCATTTTATTTTTGTTTTCTATTTGGTCTCCATATTTTCTGTTTCTCTGTTTTTTTTCTTGTCTTCTTTTGAGTTAAGTTTTGGTCCCAAATTTTATTGTGATATATTGGTAGTGTTTTCGAATGTGTCTCTTTGTATAGTGTTTTTAGTGGTTTCTCTAGGTCTTTATACAGACACAACTTAACATTATGTACTGCTGTTATATTACCAGTTTGACTGATTTATAGGAACCTTACCCTCATTTAAATTTCTTTACCTTTCTCCATTTATTATATAATTCTCTTAAGTATTTTATCTATACTATATACATATATATATATATATATATATATATATATATATATATATATATGGTTGGAATAACATCAAACTATGCCATAATTTTTGCTTCAACTATAAAGAGAAGAAAAAAAGTCTATTATGTTTACCTATATTTTTTATTACCATCTGTTTTCTTATTTCCCAGTGATTTAAGTTTCCTTTTTTAGTCATTTTGTTTCTTTTCAGATGATTTCCTTTAGCTATTCTTTAAAATAGGCCTTCTAGAGACATATTCTCTTGATATATTTTGTCTCACAATATTTTGATTTTTTTCTTTAATTCAGAATGATATTATTACAGGACACAGAATTCTGGTTTGACATTTTTTAGCACTTGAGAAATGTAATACTTCCTTCTGGTCTTTACAATTTCCAGGAACAAATCCACTGTAATTAAAATTACTTTTTATCTATAGGTAAGGTGTTACTACTCTGTCACCACTTTCAGGTATTTTTCTTTCTTTATATTTTTCACTCTGTGACTATAATGAGTGAATTTCTTTGGGGTTCATTCAGTTTTTTGAATCTGTTGGTTTTGTGTCTCTTGCCATTTGGGAAAAATTTTAATCATTATTTAAGTGCTTTTTTAGACCAACTTTTTTCTTCTCATTCTGGACCTCTAATAATGTAAATGTTATTTTTTTCTTATATTTTTACTAGTTCCATAATATAAATGTTATTTTTTTCTTATATTTTTACTAGTTCCTAAGGGTATATTCAGTCTGCTTTTTACCTCTGTTTTACAGAATGGGCGTATTAGTCAGGGTTCTCTAGAGGGACAGGACTAATAGGATAGACGTCTATATGAAAGGGACTTTATTAAGGAGAATTGACTGACACGATCACAAGATGAAGTCCCACAATAGGCTGTCTGCAAGCTGAGGAGCCTGGAAGCCAGTCCGAGTCCCAAACCTCAAAAATGAGGAACCGACAGTGCAGCCTTCAGTCTGTGGCCGAAGGCCCAAGAGCCCCTGGCAAATCACTGGTGTGGGTCCAAAAGACCAAAAACTGAAGAACTTGGAGTCTGATGTTCAAGGGCAGGAAGCATCCAGCAAAGGAGAAAGATGATGACCAGAAGACTCAGCAAGTCTACTCTTCCAACTTCTGTCTGCTTTATTCTAGCTGTGCTGCCAGCTGACTAGATGGTGCCCACCCAGATAGAGGGTGGGTCTGCCTCTTCCACTCCACTGACTCAAATGTTAATCTCCTTTGAACACATCCCCACAGACACACCCAGGAACAGTACTTTGCATCCTTCAATTCAATCAGGTTGACACTCAATATTACGCAATGGGCAATTTCTATTGTTCTGTATTTAGAACAGTATTATTTCTATTGTTCTATATTTTTTCCACTTTTTTTCCTGTCTTCTCCATTTTGCTGTTAAGCTCATCTATTGTGTGTATGTTCATGTGTGTGTTTTATTGTGGTTATCCTTTTCAGTTCTAAAATTTCCATTTGGTTCCTTTTTATATGTTCTAATTTTTTTGCTCAGACTTTCTATTTGATGAGGCTTCTTTATTTTGTTTCAACTGTGTTCACAATTTTTCATTTTTTAGAATGGCTATTTAAAATCTTTATAATGTAATTCCAATTGTCTGTCATTTCATTGTTGGTATCTATTCATTTTTAAACATTCTATTGAGAACTCCCTGGTTCTTGGTATGATGAATGATTTTTTTCATTGAAATTTGTATGCTTTGGAAGTTATGATATATAGCGTTGTCTTACTCATTTCCTTATTTTAGCTATTTCTCTTGACACTGTTCAATATGTGAAGGACAGGTGCTACTCACTACCATCAGGTGAGGGTAGACATCCAGCTTCCTCTATTGACACCCCGTGAGGGTTACTGCTTGTAACTTCTGGCCAGGGTAGAATTTCTGGCTCCTCACTAGTTCCCATTGCTACCTTTCTTGCTGGGAAAGGTGAAAGTGTCTCATTAGTTGTTACTCACATGGCCTTCACTGGCTTCCTGTGTGTTTGTGAGTGTTGAACATTTTTTGCTGGGCAGGGTGAAGTCCCCACTCTTGTTTGATTCTGTCTCAGTGGGGTGGGGTGGAAAACCTGTTACTCCTGGACTGTTGTCAAGTCCTGTCCTTCAAATGGTTCCCACTGAAACCTGGGAGGGGAGGAAGTAGTCGTTAACTGCAGGACATCAAAACAGAAATTCTTAAAAGCAAGCAGAGAATGAAAACAAACTATGTGTTACTCAGAAAAGCCTGAAAATTAACATACAGAGGACTCTCAAGAGGAACAATAAGTGGCAGAGGCAATGGAATAGTGTGGAGATAAACAGCTCTCAGTAGTTACTTTTTCAGCAATTATGATGAATAAGGCATTGTAATATAACCACAAGAGATTTTAATGTGAAAAGTTATAAGGAATACACTTCAAGAAGAAGGAAAATGATCCCAGGAGGAATATCTGAGGTAAAGGAGGAAGTGGCAAGCAAACAAACTTATAAACTTGCTTATAAATAAAAACAAATATCGTTGAAGAGAAGAAAAGTAATGATGTCTACAATTCTATGTTCCTAGAAACACGAAATTAAAATATTGGACAGAAAAAACACAACAAGTCATAACTCAAGAGAAAGAAATAAGAATTAAAATGCCTAAGATTTTATATTTTATGAAAGCGAGTATAATTTTACTTTATACTTGGTTAATTTCAGTGTGCAATATAAAATATCAAGTGTAACCAAAATAAGAATAGTAACATCTAAGTTATTGAATTTCAACAACAAAAAGTAACAAAGTAACAAGAAACAAAAACCCTAATTATACTAGAAAGAGAAAAGGAAAGACAGAAAATAGAAAGAAACCTACCTTTATTTTTTTTTTTTTTTAATTTTTTGAGACAGAGTCTCCTATGGTGGCCCAGGCTGGAGTGCAGTGGCGTGATTTCAGCACACTGCAAGCTCCGCCTTCTGGGTTCACGCTATTCTCCTGCCTCAGCCTCCTGAGTAGCTGGGACTACAGGCACCCACCACCATGCCTGGTTAATGTTTTGTATTTTTAGTAGAGACGGGTTTCGCCATGTTAGCCAGGATGGTCTCGATCTTCTGACCTCATGATCTGAGTCCCTCGGCCTCCCAAAGTACTGGGATTACAGGCATGAGCCACTGCACCTGGCCCAAAACCTACATTTTAAAATTATAGTAAAAACAAGTCTCACTCTGTCAGTTATTACTGATTATAATAAATGAAAATGAAAAAATTTATTAGTTAAAAGGCAGGATTATCAGATTATACTTGAGAACTAAGTTCTAGTATGTGCCATTTACAAAAACCCGTGTCAAAACAACAGAGAAAAGTGGTTTAAAAATATGTAACACAAATGATAACAACATAAACTGGATAACTTGGTAATATTAGAAAAACTGACTTTAGGAGAAAATCATTAAGAGGGATAAAAAGCTATTACGAGGCTGGGCGCGGTGGCTCACACCTGTAATCTCAGCACATTGGGAGGCCGAGTAGGGTGGATCACGAGATCAGGAGACTGAGACCATCCTGGCTAACACAGTGAAATCCCATCTCTACTAAAAATACAAAAAAACCAAAATTAGCCAGGCATGGTGGTGGGCGACTGTGGTCCCAGCTACTCGGGAGGCTGAGGCAGGAGAATGGCATGAACCCGGGAGGCGGAGCTTGCAGTGAGCCGAGATTGCGCCACTGCATGCCAGCCTGGGCAAGAGAGTGAGACTCTATCTCAAAAGAAAAGAAAAGAAAAGAAAAGAGCTATTACAAAATGGTATAGTAATCATTTTTCTTGAAGGATATACTAATCTAAATTTGTAGCCACATGTAAAATAATGTGAGGTTATTGAAAACCTAGAAATTTAAAAATTTTTGGGGGGGAATAGGGTCTTGCTTTGTTACCCAGGCTGAGTGCAGTTGTGTGATCAGGGCTCGCTGCAACAGAGAATCCCCTGGCAGAAGCAATTTTTGCACTTCAGCCTCCCAACTACCTGGGTCTGCGGGTGCCAGCACAGCTGGCTAATATTTAATTTTAATTTTTTGTAGAGATGGGATCTTGCTATGTTGGCTAGGCTGGTCTCGAATTCCTAGGATCAAATAGTCCTCCTACTTTGGCCTTCTACAGTGCTGGGATTATAGGTGTGATTCATGGTTCCTGACCAAAATAGAATTATGTGTGTGTGTATGTGTCTGTGCACGTGTGCGCATTTGTGTATTCTGACAGCAGAAGAATTCCATGTCCCCATTATTGATTAGGGAGGCAAGAACATAAAAATGGTAAAATAGAAATTTAAACATAATTAACAAACTTGACTTATTTCATGTAAATGTAATTGTAATTTTTTGTTTTTTAATAATTGTAGTCTTAATTTAGGAAATATACATATTTTAGAGTTATATGAACTATTATAAAAATCTATGTTATATTAGTTCATAACACTAGTTGCTATACAATACATAGAATCAGCAAAATCCTAGCTATGTTGTCTGACCATAAAATAAATAATTAATATTTAGCAACAAAGAGGAAAATACCAACAACACGTTAGAAATTAAAGCTACATGTACACTAAACAATTTATGGTTGAAGAATAACTAATGTTATAGATTTATTGGGTATTTTAAACTAAATGACACCATGGATGCTATATTTTAAAATGTTCAACAGAGTAATTTAGAAAAAGTAAAACACAATTATCCAAATTAATAAAGGAGATCATAAAGATAATAAAATAAGTATATGAAAAATAAAAATATTAATGTGAAAATTTTGTTCTCTGAAAAGCTGAAACAAAGAAACAAAACAAACAAAATCGTGATAGGCCTATCTTGAGCTAGATCTAGGAGAAAAAAGGAAGAGAAATTCCAGAATAAATAATTGTAAAAATGAAAAAGTGACATACCATCTATTCAACAGAGATTGACAGGGTAATAAAAGTCTATTTTGCCATAAAATTAGAAAATTGAGATAAAATTGCCAAATAGCTAAGAATATTTTACCAAAATTGAATAAAAAAGAAATAGAAAACCAAAATATCACTGGAATCAGTTTCAAAATTCTTTATTAAGTAAACAATTGGCTGAAATTGTTTTACAGAGTTGTTCTTCCAAGTTGTCAGAGAACAGAGCAATATACTTTCTATAAATAATTCTAAGGTACAGAAAGAGAGGGCAGACTCTCAATTTTATTCTGTAACACTAAGAAAATTCAGATGCCAAAACCATAGAAGACAGAATAGGGAATAAATATTACTAGGGAATAAAAATATTAAAAAAAAATTCCTGTCCAGTCCACCAACCTTACAAAACTCAAGAAGGTTGAAGTTGGAGAGCCACATTTTGCTGTTCACAAAATTCCCTTTTTCCACTTACCTAATATAAGATAATGCTGGAAAATGAACACTCAGCCAGAAGCCACATTTCTCATCCCCTTTTCAGTGGGTGATATGTTAAGATGGAATTGACCAATGGCATGTGAGTATAGAAGATTTATACCACTTTCAAACTTGGCTCATGAAAAATTGCATGTTTGATCATCTGCGCTCTTTTCCTCTTCTGATTGGCTGGAATGAAGACAGCTCTTGCCAGACACTAAATTTACCAGCACCTTGATGTTGAGCTTCCCAGCCTCCAGAACTATGAGAAATCAATTTCAGGACTTTATAAATTATTCAGTCTAAGAAATTTTGTTATAGCAGCAGGAAAAGCTCAGGATAGTATTCAATAACTATTTGCTGAATGAGTGAACAGTAGTATTTTCATAGCATATTTAGCTATATTCTAACGTTGTTATTCAAATATTCTGTATTCCTATTTGTGTGTTAAAGTAATATTTTCATAATCTACAAACAAGTAGGCTGCTTCTAAAATTCATCTATAAAACATATATGAAGAGTGAAATCTCTCAAGTGAGTTTGTTTATAATAAGTAATACAGTTTATTATTGATTTTGAATCATGAAGTGGAGAGTTTATTCAATGTAACAAAGAAATATTGGACAAATCTAATCCCTGAGTCTGTAAGTTTTTAGAGAGCTTTTATTGATTTTCTTTACAGTACATCTGTTTTTCTAGATTAATTAGTACTTCTCCTAGAAGACAGATCATAGGTCCAAAACAATCTATTTTCTTTTCCTTCAAGAAATTAATATCTAACAAAAAATGACTGAAGCCTGCTGAGATTACTACACCAATGTGCATTCATCACTTTAATATACCACAGATGTATTTTCCATGTCTAGTGAAGCAAAAGGTTGCCTAGATTAAAAAATACGGAAACTGGAGATTCCCAGGCAAGATGGCCAAATAGGACAGCTCCAGTCTGCAGCTCCCAGCGAGACCAACGCAGAAGGTGGGTGATTTCTGCATTTCCAACTGAGGTACTTTGTTCATCTCATTGGGACTGGTTAGACAGTGGGTGCAGCCCATGGAGGGTGAGCAGAAGCAGGGTGGGACATTGCCTCACCCAGGAAGCAAAAGGGGCTGGGTAACTCCCTCCCCTAGCCAAGGGAAGCCGTGAGGGACCGTGCTGTGAGAGATGGTGCTGTCAGGCCGAGATACTATGCTTTTCCCACAGTCTTCACAACCCACACACCAGGAGATTCCCTCGGGTACCTACACCACAATGGACCTGAGTTTCAAGCACAAAACTGGGCCGCCATTTGGGCAGATGCTGAGCTAGCTGCAGGAGTCTTTTTTTGTACCCCAATGGCGCCTGGAACACCAGCGAGACAGAACCATTCACTCCTGTGGAAAGGGCGCTGAAGTCAGGCAGCCAAGTGGTCTTGCTCCAGTGGATCCCACCCCACCAGAACCTAGCAAGCTAAGATCAACTGGCTGGAAATTCTAGCTGCCAGCACAGCAGTCTTGTCAACCTGGGATGCTTGAGCTTGGTTGGGGGAGGGGTGTCTGCCATTACTGAGGCTTGAGTAGGCGGTTTTCTACTAGCAGTGTAAACAAAGACACCGGAAGTTCAGACTGGGCAGAGAACACTGCCAAGCTGCAAAGTCGCTGTAGCCAGACTGCCTCTCTAGATTCCTCCTCTCTGGGCAGGGCATTTCTGACAGAAAGGCAGCAGCCCCAGTCAGGGGCTTATAGATAAAACTCCCACCTCCCTGGGACCGAGCACCTGGGGGAAGAGGCAGTTGTGGGTGCAGCTTCAGCAGACTAAAACATTCCTGCCTCCCGGATCTGAAGAGAGCAGTAGCTCTCCCAGCACAGCACTCAAACTCTGCTAAGGGTCACACTGCCTCCTCAAGTGGGTCCCTGACCCCCATGCCTCCTGACTGGGATACACCTCCCAGCAGGGGTTGACAGACACCTCATACAGGAGAGCTCCAACTGCCATCTGGCAGGTTCCCCTCTGGGATGAAGCTTCCAGAGGAAGGAGCAGGCAGCAATTTTTGCTGTTCTGCAGCCTCCCCTTGTGATACCCAGGCAAACAGGGTCTGGAGTGGACCCCCAGCAAACTCCAGCAGACCTGCAGAAGAGAGTCCTGACTGTTAGAAGGAAAACTAACAAACAGAAAGCAATAACATCAACAAAAAGGATTCGAAGGTCACCAACAGCAGAGACCAAAGGTAGATAAATCCACAAAGATGAGGAAAACCCAGCACAGAATGGCTGAAAATTCCAAACACTAGAACGCTGCTTCTCCTCTAAAGGATCACAACTCTTCACCAGCAAGGAAACAAAACTGGACAGAGAATGAGTTTGACAAATGGATGGAAGTAGGCTTCAGAAGGTGGGTAATGAACTCCTCTGAGCTAAAGGAGCATGTTCTAACCTAATGCAAGGAAGCTAAGAACCTTAATAAAAGTTTAGAAGAATTGCTAACTAGAATATCCAGTTTAGAAAAGAACATAAATGAACTGATGGAGCTGAAAACACAGCACAAAAACTTCTTGAAGCATATGCAAGTATCAATAGTCGAATTGATCAAGCAGGAGAAATAATATCGGAGATTGAAAATCAACTTAATGAAATAAAGCATGAAGACAAGATTAGAGAAAAAAAGGAATGAACAAAGCCTCCAAGAACTATGGGACTATGTGAAAAGACCAAACCTACGTTTGATTGGTGTACCTGAATGTTACAGGGAGAATGGAGCCAAGTTGGAAAACACACTTCAGGACATTATCCAGGAGAACCTCCCCAATCTAGCGAGACAGGCCAACGTTCAAATTCAGGAAATACAGAGAACACCACAAAGATACTCCTGGAGAAGAACAACCCCAAGACACATAATCATCAGATTCACCAAGTTTGAAATGAAGGAAAAAATGTTAAGGACAGCCAGAAAGAGAGGTTGGGTTACCCACAAAAGGAAGCCCATCAGATTAACAGTGGATCTCTCTGCAGAAACCCTACAAGCCAGAAGAGAGTGGGGGCCAAGATTCAACATTATTAAATAAAAGAATTTTTAACCCAGAATTTCACATCCAGCCAAACTAAACTTCATAAGTGAAGGAGAAATAAAATCTCTTACAGACCAGAAAATGCTGAGGGGTTTTGTCACCAGCAGGCCTGTCTCACAAGAGCTCCTCAAGGAAGCGCTAAATATGGAAAGGAAAAACCAGTACCAGCCACTGCAAAAACAAACAAAAATGTAAAGACCATCAACACTATGAAGAAAGTGCATCAACTAATGGGGAAAATAACCAGCTAGCATCATAATGACAGGATCAAATTCACACATAACAATATTAACCTTAAATGTAAATGGGCTAAATGCCCCAATTAAAAGGCACAGAATGGCCAATTGCATAAAGAGTCAAGAGCCATCGGTGTGCTGTATTCAGGAGACCCATCTCACATGCAAAGACACACATAGGCTCAAAGTAAAAAGATGAAGGAATATTTATCAAGTAAATGGAAAGCAAAAAAAAAAAGCAGAGGTTGCAATCTTAGTCTCTGATAAAACAGACTTTAAACAAACAAAGATCAAAAAAGACAAAGAAGGACATTACATAATGGTAAAGGGATCAATGCAACAAGAGGAGCTAACTATCCTAAATTTATATGCACCCAATACAGGAGCACCCAGATTCATAAAGCAAATTCTTAGAGACCTACGAAGAGACTTTGAGTCTCACACGACAATAGTGGGAGACTTAAACACACCACTGTCAATATTAGACAGATCAATGAGACAGAAAATTAACAAGGATATTCAGGACTTGAACTCAGCTTTGGACCAAGTGAACCTAATAGACAGGTGCAGAACTCTCCACCCCAAATCAAAAGAATATATATTCTCAGCACCACATAGTACTTATTCTAAAATTAACCACATAATTGGAAGTAAAACACTCCTCAGCAAATGCAAAAGAACAGAAATCATAACAAACAGTCTCTCAGACCACAGTGCAATCAAATTAGAACTCAGGATTAAGATACTCACTCAAAACTGCACAACTAAATGGAAAGTGAACAACCTGCTCCTGAATGACTCCTGGCTAGATAACGAAATTAAGGCAGGAACGAGTAAGTTATTTGAAACCAATGAGAACAAAGAGAAAACATACCAGAATCTCTGGGACACAGCTAAAGCAGTGTTTAGTGGGAAATTTATAGCACTAAATGCCCTCAGGAGAAAGCAGGAAAGATCTAAAATCGACACCCTAACATCACAATTAAAAGAACTAGAAAAGTAAGAGCAAATAAATTCAAAAGCTAGCAGAAGACAAGGAATAACTAAGATCAGAGAAGAACTGAATGAGATAGAGACACAAAAAACCCTTCAAAAAATCAATGAACCCAGCAGCTGGTTGTTTGAAAAGATTAACAAAATAGATAGATGGTTAGCCAGACTAATAAAGAAGAAAAGAGAAAAGAATCAAAAAGACACAATAAAAAATGATAAAGGGAATATCACCACCGATCCCACAGAAATACAAACTACCATCAGAGAATACTATAAACATCTCTATGCAAATAAACTGGAAAACCTAGAAGAAATGGATAAACTCCTGGACACATACATCCTCCCAAGACTAAACCAAGAAGAAGTCGGATCCCTGAATAGACCAAGAACAAGTTTTGAAATTGAGGCAGTAATTAATAGTATAGTCTACCACCCAAAAAAAGCCCAGGACCAGATGGATTCACAGCCGAATTTTACCAGAGGTACAAAAAGGAGCTGGTACCATTCCTTCTGAAACTATTCCAAACAATAGAAAAAGAAAGACTCCTCCCTAACTCATTTTATGACGCCAGCATCATCCTGATACCAAAACCTGGCAGAGACACAACAAAAAAAGAAAATTTCAGGCCTATATCCCTGATAAACATCAATGCAAAAATACTCAATAAAATACTGGCAAACTGAATCCAGCAGCACATCAAAAAGCTTATGCACCACAATCAAGCTGGCTTCATCCCTGGGATGCAAGGCTGATTAAACATACGCAAATCAATAATCGTAATCCATCACATAAACAGAAGCAATGACAAAAACCACATGATTATCTCAATAGAAGCAGAAAAGGCCTTTGATAACATTTAACACCCCTTCATGCTAAAAACACTCAATAAACTAGGTATTGATGGAATGTATCTCAAAATAATAAGAGCTATTTATGATAAACCCACAGCCAATATCATACTGAATGGGCAAAAGCTGGAAGCATTCCCTTTGAAAACCGGCACAAGACAAGGATGTGCCTTGTCACCACTCGTATTCAACATAGTATTGGAAGTTCTGGCCAGGGCAATCAGGCAAGAGAAAGAAATAAAGGGTATTCGAATAGGAAGTGAGGAAGTCAAATTATGTCTGTTTGCAGATGACATGATTGTATATTTAGAAAACTGCATCATCTCAGCCCAAAAACTCCTTAAGCTGATAAACCACTTCAACAAAGTCTGAGGATACAAAATCAATGTTCAAAAATCACAAGCATTCCTGTACACTAATAATAGTCAAACAGAGATCCAAATCATGAGCAAATTCCCATTCACAATTGCTACAAAGAGAATAAAATACCTAGGAATACAACTTACAAGGGATATGAAGGACCTCTTCAAGGAGAACTACACACCACTGCTCAAGGAAATAAGAGAGGACACAAACAAGTGGGAAAACATTTCATGCTCGTGGATAGGAAGAATCAATATCATGAAAGTGGTCATACTGCCCAAAGTAATTTATAGACTCAATGCTATTCCCATCAAGGTACCATGGATTTTCTTCACAGAATTAGAAAAAACTACTTTAAATTTCATATGGAACCAAAAAAGAGCCTGTATAGCCAAGACAATCCTAAGCAAAAATAACAAAGCTGGAGGCATCATGCTACCTGACTTCAAAGTATACTACAAGGCTACAGTAATCAAAACAGCATGGTACTGGTACCAAAACAGATATATAGACCAATGGAACAGAACAGAGGCCTCAGAAACAATACCACAAATCTACAACCATCTGATCTTTGACAAACCTGACAAAAACAAGCAATGGGGAAAGGATTCCCTATTTAACAAATGGTGTAGGGAAAACTGGCTGGCCATATGCAGAAAACCAAAACTGGACCCCTTCCTTACACCTTATACAAAAATTAACTCAAGATGGATTAAAGATTTAAACTTAGGACCTAAAACAATAAAATCCCTAGAAGAAAACCTTGGCAATACCATTCAGGACATAGGCATGGGCAAACACTTCATGACTAGAACTCCAAAAGCAATGGCAACAGAAGCCAAAATTGACAAATGGGATTAATTAAACTAAAAAGCTTCTGCACAGCAAAGAAACTATCATCAGAGTGAATAGGCAACCTAAAGAATTGGAGAAAATTTTTGCAATCTATCCATCTGACAAAGGGCTAATATCAAGGATCTACAAGGAACTTAAACAAATGTACAGGAATAAAAAAAAACATCAAAAAGTGGGCAAAGGGTATGAACAGACACTTCTCAAAAGAAGACATTTATGCGGCCAAAACATATGAAAAAAAAGCTCATCATCACTGGTCATTAGAGAAGTGCAAATCAAAACCACAATGAGATACCATCTCATGCCAGTTAGAATGGTGATCATTAACAAGTCAGGAAACAACAGATGCTGGAGAGGATGTGGAGAAATAGGAATGCTTTTACACTGTTGGTGGCAGTGTAAATTAGTTCAACCATTGTGGAAGACAGTGTGGCGATTCCTCAAAGATAGAGAACTAGAAATACCATTTAACCCAGCAATCCCATTACTGAGCATATACCCAAAAGATTATAAATCATTCTACTATAAAAACACATTCACACATATGTTTATTGTAGCACTATTTACAATAGGAAAGACTTGGAACCAACCCAAATGCCCATCAGTGTTAGGCTGGATAAAGAAAATGTGGCACATATACACTGTGGAATACTATGCAGCCATAAAAAAGAATGAGTTTGGCCAGATGCTGTGGCTCACTCCTATAATCCCAGCACTATGGGATGCCAAGGCAGATCATGAGGTCAAGAGATTGACACCAATCTAGCCAGCCTGGTAAAACCCCATCTCTACTAAAAAATTCAAAAATTAGCTGGGTGTTGTGGCGCATTCCTATAGTCCTAGCTACTCTGGAGGCTGAGGGAACAGAATTGCCTGGATCCGGGAGGTGGAGGTTTCAGTGAGCCGAGACTGTGACAATGCATACCAACCTGGTGACAGAGCGAGGCACCATCTCAAAAACACACAAACAAACAAACAAACAAAAAGAATGAGTTCGTGTCCTTTGCAGGGACATGGATGAAGTTGGAAACCGTCATTCTCAGCAAACTAACACAGGAACAGAAAACCAAACACTGCATGTTCTCACTCGTAAGTAAACATTGAACAACGATAACATATGGGCATGGGGGGAACATCATACACGGGGGCCTGTCGGGGAGTGGGGGACAAGGGGAGGAATAGCATTAGGAGAAATGCCTAACGTAGATGACTGGTTGATGGGTGCAGCAAACCACCATGGCACGTGTATACCTATGTAACAAACCTGCATGTTGTGCACATGTATCCCAGAACTTAAAGTATAATTTAAAAAACTAAAAATATATGGAAACTGTCATTTGTTTGTCTACAATCTTGGCAGTATTGGTGCTTTGGGACTTTAAATGTAGACATTTTTAGGGTCAAAAATTGATTAGTTTGTGAAAAAAATTATGCCTTGACAATACACTTTGTTTTGGAGAGAAAAAAATTAATCCTATATACTGTGCTCCAAATAAGTTATTAGTTTAGCATTTTTACAGCCCATTAGACAAGCTGTGAAGAGTGAGATATAATATTTCCATCTCGAGTATGATAAAGTTATTCATCAAAAACATAGAAACTTACTCTGAGAAGCATTTTTTTCTCTTTTGAAAGTAATGAAAAAACACTCTTCAGACAATTATATACTAGATAGAAACTAGTGAACGTAAGCCAGTAATTGTATCTATCTTAGTAGAAATGTTGAGGTCATTAGGCCACCAGCGCCACCAAAACACTTCACACTGCATGCTTCCCTATAAATTCTACTCACTTTCGTAGCCATTGACCTTTATTTGAAAAGTTGCTTTCAACTGTGATGACAAAAATATGAAGTATTACAAGAATAATTTAGAGACCGTGATATAATTAGGTTATATTCAGTCTACAGTCATTTAAATTCAGATTTTTAAGCAGCTGTGAAGATCATATTAAAAAATTACCTATACCATTGAGGTAACAGCCAGCTACTGCCATCCTTGCTAAGTGAAAGAAAACATTAAAATAAAAATTCAAGCTCTCTTTCTCTGCTTATTGGAGCAGAGGGATGTACTGGCTGCATCAGTAGCTCTGTGATATATAACACATGAAGATGCACTGATTTGCTTTAGTATAGAGGAAAATATCTGGAAATACAGAAGCAACTGAAGTCAGTAATTGTATAATACACTGAATTCCACAAAGATACTTATGTCTTTTTTACCAGCCAATCAAAAGGGTTAAATGAGCGTGTAATAGGATTGCTAGTCTCTGCATACAGGGTGCCTTTGATGGTGGCAGTAATCTCTGCAGTCCTCTTGGCCATGTCATGTTGGTTTTAGTTTACAATTTTGATTGGGAGAGGGAGCTTCGGGGGTTTCCACTTGGACCTCTTAACTCAATAGCCTTTTTTTTTTTTAACTTTAAGTTCTGGGATGAACGTGCAGGTTTGTTACATAGGTATACATGTGCCATGATGGTTTGCTGCACCTACCAACCCATCATCTAGGTTTTAAGTCCCACATGCATTAGTTGTTTGTCCTAATACTTTCCTTCCCCTTGACCACACCTCCCGACAGTCCCCAGTGTGTGATGTTCCCCTCCCTGTGTCCAGGTGATCTCATTGTTCAACTCTCACGTGTTCTTCCGTATGTGAGAACATGCGGTGTTTGGTTTTCTGTTCCTGTGTTAGTTTGCTGAGAATGATGGTTTCTGGCTTCATCCATGTCCCTGCAAAGGGCATGAGCTCATTCTTTTTTATGGCTGCATAGAATTCCATGGTGTATATGTGCCACATTTTCTGTATCCAGTCTATCATTGATGGGCATTTGGATTGGTTCCAAGTCTTTGCTTCAATAGCCAAATTTTAAGAGGCCAGCATGGTATCTGCCAACTGCTGGTTGTGTTTGCTCCATGGATGCATGCTGAACTTGAAAGACACTGCAAGATGTGTCCATGGTTTGCTGAGTTCCTAGGGCGAGCGCTTAGGCCCCAACGTCTGATCCCTGAACAGACGCTCGACCACTCCTGCCAGTGACCCCTGCATATTCTGGAGGCTAGGCATTCCCATTAAGTGAGTGTCAGCGCCAACAGATCTGGAATGTCTGGGTATTTTCCATTCCCCAGGGCAGGTTCACCCTAAGAAAGGGCTGCGGTGGCCTTTCAGAGGAGGGTTCACAGGATGGACTTGCATGATGACCCCAGCACTCCCCTCAGACCTGCCAGCTTCCCCTTCACCAGGGGACTGTGGATTGACTCAGGACTGCGAATTTCTGGAGGTCATCACGTCTTGACCGGGATGATGCAGGGAAAGCTGCCTCCAGACCTAGAGTTCCCCTAAGAACCTTTCCCTGGCTGGTGACTTCAGCAAGATGGCAGAGTCAGTGCCACAGAAGCACCAATGTGGCAGCTGCCCACATCTGAGAATACTTTTTTGGTAGCGCTGAGTCCCCTGAGATGCCAGGATGCTGTTGGAGTGGGAAACCCTTGTGGCCACAGTGAAGAGGGTAAGCCACCTCGAAAAATCGGACCCTACTGCATCCACTCCCCTGACATGTCCCTGGGCCAAGCCACCACCGTCTTTTGTCTGGATGGCCAGAGCAGTCTCCCAGCAGGTCTTCCTGCATGTGCGCTTCCTTTCCCATTAATCTACTCTCAATTTTGCAATGAGTATTGTCCTATCATGATCGTGGTTAAAGCCTCAGTGTAAAAGCCCATGTCCTCACCGTGGTCTATGTGGCTCTCTGTAGTAGATGTCCATCCCCCTCTGACCTCTCTGTCCTGTTCTGTACACCCTCTGCTTCCCAGGCCTGAGTGTCTAGTCCATGCCTGCTCCTCCTTGAGCAGCCCATGTCCCCGTCCCCTCCTGCTCAAGGGCTTGTCCCTGTGGATGCCTCTGTACCTTCATATCACCACGTAGATTCCTTCATGCATCTAGCGAAACTCTACGTTACCAGAGAGCCTTCCAATGACCTCTCTATAGGAGTGGAAGCCGCTCTAATCAACGGCCACAAGTGCCCCCAACTTATTACCCTTATTCCACCCAGGTTTAATTATCTGCCATTGTACAAACCACCACCTGGCATATCGTGTATTTTACTTACTTATCGTACTCATTTTGATCTTCCAAACCATGGTAGGAATTCCATGAAGAAACTATTTATCCCCACGGCCTTGAATCGAACACCACCCAACACATAAAGAGGCATTTAATAAATATTTGTTGAAAATAAATGAACAGTTGAATGGGTGAATGAATGAATCTGTGAAAATAATTGTGGTTCTATGTAAGGTATCTGAGACAACAATGGAAGAGAGGCAGTAGATGAAGCTTGGATATCTCTCATTTAAAATGTCCCTTCTTAGTGGACCCAACTAGGTTCTCAAATGAGAAGAACAAATAGTTTTGTCTTGCAGAGTAAAGAATTATTACAGAAATGGAACCCATCTCCATTCAGTCCCTGAAGTCAAAGTCCTGGCCATCGCCACACTTTCTTCTTCATCTCTAGCATATAATCAGTTTTCAAGAATTTTTGGGTGTCTGTGCTGCCGCTGTCTGCGTTCAGACATGCAAAATTTCCTGCTTGGATTAATGCAAAGCCTCCTAATTTTTCCTCTCTCCCCTAATTTACTCTTGCAGTGATATTTCTAAATGATTAAAATTCCAGAAGAATTTATGGGGAACCTCCCATCTTGCTAACAAGGTTTACCATGTTACTCCTTAATTTAAAATCCTCAGTGGACTTAGATGTGTCTCAAGTTAATTCAGTTTCCTTAGTTTGACTTGCTCTGTCTTTCCTTAGGTAACCTCATTCACTTATTAATTCAGCAACAGTTGTATCTCAAGCCATTTGGCAGGGAAATAAAGGTGAATAAGGCTGTATCCTGTCCTCAGGAAGCTTCACGCCCAGGCTAGTCACTGATACTTGAAATTATATTGTAATGTGACATGGAGGGTGTTAAATTCCAGGCAGTGGGGATAGAGATTTGCACATGGGAGAAGGTGGGTTATGAAAGCTTCTAGAGGAGGTAATTTCTGAGCAGAATCTTAGATGACACGGAGTACATGGTGAGCTAAAAAATGGGATAAAGATAGAATATCCTGAGCAGAAAAAAGTAACATGAGCCAGGGGCCAAACATGGAAAAAAACATGTTGGCTTCAGGGACTGAATGGAGATAGGTTGCATTTCTGTAATAGTTGTTTACTCTTCAAGATGAAATTGTATGTTCAATTTAGCAGAAAATTACCCACGGGTGAGGAGTGGTGGTAGATGAGGGGGGAAAGCCAGGTGCCTGCGTGTGGGTCAACATAGCTGATGGTCACCTATGAGTGATGAGTGGTGATGGATGAATGAGGAAAGCCAGGCAAAGGTGATCCTTGTATGATCAGGAGTTCCAGCTGACTCCAGGAAGGAAGGCCATCTGGGAAGCTGATGCCCTAACCCAGATAATAAATTATTAAGTCTTGAACAAAGAAACAGCAGTGTGCTTGGAAATGCAACAACCTCCTTTGGCTGATTGGGTTTTGGGACGGAAGCAAGGAATGAATTCTACATGCATCCTAGTTTTTCCTGTTGTAAATGAGGAGTATGGTGGGGTCATTCTTTGGCTTCTCTGTTAAAATGGTGAAATGTTATAGTCTTTTATTACTACAGACAAGTGGATGGCTTCATTAACCCTCCACCACCACCAATACAAGACAATGCAAATTGTTGGGAGTTTATCTGAGATTTTGTTCTTAATAAAGTCTCCACACTTTCTGTTTGGTCAAGAAAATAATTTCGTTTGTCAGGTTTTCACTTCCAGCAAGTTTTCCAAATGCCCTTCTCTCTTGTTGTGGGAAATTTACAGCTGTCCAGGTGACGGATTGAGAGGGATTCTGTACTTAACGACAGGTTAACCTCCAAGTCCTTTCTGCATTGTTCCTTAAGTCTCTGCCACTTCAGAGCCCCCTTATAACATCCACTTTCCTCTTTCTTGATAGTGAACCACTTTATCTCCTTCCTGCCTCTAGCCTTCCCACTCAGTCTCTTCGGGTCAGCTTTACAGAGACATTGTTAAGGAGAGAATCTCACTTTGGCACTCACTTGGGTGACCCATTTATGTGCTTCTTTTAAAATTTTAAACAAACAACATTCAATAAATATCAAATGGAAAACATAATTAAGCATGGCTTTCTGTTCTGGTTTTCCAGTGGAAGAAACCTAAAATGATCCTTAGTAAATTTTGTATACACAAGTTGTAACCTATTTTCCAAAACTGGGTAACTGCATCTAGAACTTTAAGAAGTCTTTTCTAGCGCTTCATAGAGCACATCGGTTCCTTTTCAACCTCTATCTTAAAAGCTTTGGTGAATTTTCCGCAGTTAAGTATCTCGGGGGAAAATGTACATCATTTAACCTTAAGTAAAATGAATAAATCAGTGAAGAATTAGTTGGTGAATTGCCTAGCAATTTCTTAAGAAATGGAATAAATGTATATCTTAAAAGGAAAAGGACATCCAACTCATGAATATGTTTTCTGTTTGAGACCCAAAGACTCATCTAGCTGCTGCCACCCCTCTCGTAATGGGCTGAATCTCTCCTCCTGTTCCATCAGGTGCTGGTTTTCAGCTTACTGGGGACAAGATTCACTGGGGCTTCTCACAGCTGCTCCTTACCTGTTAGATGGGACGCTGCCTATCTCCCCAGTTTGTCACCGTTTCTCACCATTTCTAAGCTGAATGTGGTCCTTAAGCTTTGTGCCTTAGATGGTCTGCAAAAATATTTCTGCAAAAGCTTTAAAGCAACTTTCTTCTCTCTAATCAAGATGAAAAAATGCTTATGTCTTAATAAGTACATGTGGTAGAGAAGTTCCTTGCTAGTGGACTTGCCCAGTGTAAGGCAAATGCAAGAAGAATATTTTTCAGCTCCTTTATCAGTGTGAAATATTCAGTGGGCTAAGGTTTATAATTGGGATGGATGATGACAGTAAAAGACGACATCAATACACAATACTTCCGCTGTCGTAATTCTCCTAGTTAAGGTGGTGATTCATTTTGGGGATTGCTCTATGAAACTGAGCTTCTTTGACTGTCCAGTGGTGGAGGTGGGAACAAGATGAGGTGCTACCTCCTTACTTTTTGCAAAAGCACATCATTTTCCATTGTGCTACTGTTCCCTGTTTGTGTGCAGTGGGTGGATCTCATTTGACAAGTTCAGTTACACAGGGAACACCACATGCAACTTAATGTATACTTAGAGCTCCTGGGTTTAAACCTTGTACAAACTTTCCATGAGTCCATTAAGATCAAATACAATGTCAAAGCCAAAAATGAATGACTGAAATATTTGGTTTTCTATTAAAATGTGAGCAAGTTTCGTCCATTTTCTAGGATCTTAAGTTTAAAGTCCCAATTATCTTGGTAATCTCAATTAAATTTTGGATTAAATGTAATAAAATAAAAAATGTATCCTTAAGAACTCCACATCCAATCCTTACTTATTAGCATCTGTTGGAATTAACTGACCTACAGGGATAAAGAGAAAAGTCACAAAGTTCTGAACTTTATTAAGAACATGCCCCAGAGTTCTCAGATGGTTTTATAAATGAACGCATCAGACATAGTGATGTAGTCTCTTTCACGTCATCCGTGCTGCCAAGAGCTATCATGGTTTCTAATCCAGCTGTAGGCCCATGGCCATGATGGAGGGTGGATGCAATGTTATACTTAAGGCTGAAACACTCCTTTAGATTAGTTTTGTACCCAGTCTTTCAGCCCTTGTTTAGACTCTTTCTGCCCTCTCTGCTGGGAGCCGTTCCTGAGTTATAGCCCTTAGCTTTTTAATTTTTTCTCAAATATACAATCCATTCTCATACTGACAAATACCTCTTTGGTGGAAATATGTTTGTGTGTGACTGTGTGTGTGTGTTTGAGTGTGTGAGTGTGAGAGAGCACGTGAGTGTGTGTGAATGTGTGAATGTGTTGAGAGAGCATGTGTGTGTGAGAGAGAGCATATGAGTGTGTATGTGTGAGAGAGCATGTGAGTGTGTGTGTGAGACAGCATGTGTGTATGAGACAGCATGAGTGTGTATATGTGAGAGCATGTGTGTGTATGAGTGTGTGAGAGAGCATGTGTGTGTGAGCATGTGAGTGTGAGTGTGTGAGTGTATGAGAGAGCATGTGAGTGTGTGTGAGAGAGCATGTGTGTGTGAGAGAGCATGTGAGTGTGTGAGTGAGCATGGGAGAGTATGTGTGTGTGTCACTGTGTGAGAGCATGTGAGTGTGTGTGTGAGTGTGTGAGTGTGTGAGAGCATGTGAATGTGTGTGAGACCATGTGTGTATGTGAGTGTGTGTGTGTGAGAGAGCATGTGAGTGTGTGAGTGTGAGCATGGGAGAGTATGTGAGTGTGAGCATGGGAGAGTATGTGAGTGTGTGTGAGTGTCACTGTGTGAGAGCATGTGAGTGTGTGAGTGCAAATGTGCGTGAGAGAGCATGTGAGTATGTGAGTGTGTGTGTGAGAGCATGTGAATGTGTGTGAGACCATGTGTGTGTGAGTGTGTGTGTGAGTGAGAGAGCATGTGTGTGTGAGAGTGTGAATGTGCGTGTGCATGCTCATGTGTTTTTCTTCTTTGCTCCCATTCCTCCTACCGCTCTGACACCCTCTGGCTCCAGGTGTTTGGATGGGTTGACAGGTTACTTGCACTTAAAGACAAGACTCAGGTTTCATTCTCACACTTCATTCAGTGCTGACTGGTCCAGGGATGGATATATGGCCTGGCACTCAGTAAGGCCTGAGATCAGGGTTTCAAGAGAGAATTTATCTCCTATTGCCGAACTTGGTGATGTTGGTGAAAGCCTAGAGTTGTTAGTGAGCAATTGGCTACTGCAATGGAGAAGCTGTGTGAGCAGGAACGAGAGACTGGGGAGATTCTCTCAGCGGTCATGATATCGTACAAGTCCTGGGATCACCCATGACTGGAGTCAGGACTGCCCCTGGAACTTTCATTAATGTGTCATAAAGGATGTTGATGAAAGATGAAGTATGACCAACGCCGCATATAGTTGACAAGACCACAGGTGGAGAAGGGCTCAGTCACTCAACGAGCTGTGTATCCTTGAAAGATGGTGGCTCAGCATTGGCTGAATGAATGAAGCCCATCGTTTCTACCTTTATAGGCTCAGCCATTTGTATTTTGCTCCCAAGCCCTCCCGGCTTCATTCCCCACATCTCCCAGTGAGATTCCTGGTTGGTCGTTCATTTTCCATTCCGCTTTCCCCCCAGATAGTCATTTTCACAATTATGGATCTTTGCTTATACCGAAACCTTTAACTGAAATAGCCTCTCTAGTGACCTACTTTCCTATCTCAAACTTGGCAATCATTTCTTTTTTTTTAATTTATTATTATTATACTTTGTTTTAGGGTACATGTGCACAATGTGCAGGTTAGTTTCATATGTATACATGTGGCATGCTGGTGCGCTGCACCCACTAACTCGTCATCTAGCGTTAGGTATATCTCCCAATGCTATCCCTCCCCCCTACCCCCACCCCACAACCGTCCCCAGAGTGTGATGTTCCCCTTCCTGTGTCCATGTGTTCTCATTGTTCAATTCCCACCTATGAGTGAGAATATGCGGTGTTTGGTTTTTTGTTCTTGCAATAGTTTACTGAGAATGATGATTTCCAATTTCATCCATGTCCCTACAAAGGACATGAACTCATCATTTTTTTATGGCTGCATAGTATTCCATGGTGTATATGTGCCACATTTTCTTAATCCAGTCTATCATTGTTGGACATTTGGCTTGGTTCCAAGTCTTTGCTATTGTGAATAACGATGCAATAAACATACATGTGCATGTGTCTTTATAGCAGCACGATTTATAATCCTTTGGGTATATACCCAGTAATGGGATGGCTGGGTCAAATGGTATTTCTAGTTCTAGATCCCTGAGGAATTGCCACACTGACTTCCACAATGGTTGAACTAGCTTACAGTCCCACCAACAGTGTCAAAGTGTTCCTATTTCTCCACATCCTCTCCAGCACCTGTTGTTTCCTGACTTTTTAATGATGGCCATTCTAACTGGTGTGAGATGATATCTCATTGTGGTTTTGATTTGCATTTCTCTGATGGCCAGTGATGGTGAGCATTTTTTCATGTGATTTTTGGCTGCATAAATGTCTTCTTTTGAGAAGTGTCTGTTCATGTCCTTCGCCCACTTTTTGATGGGGTTGTTTGTTTTTTTCTTGAAAATTTGTTTGAGTTCATTGTAGATTCTGGATATTAGCCCTTTGTCAGATGAGTAGATTGCAAAAATTTTCTCCCATGTTGTAGGTTGCCTGTTCACTCTGATGGTAGTTTCTTTTGCTGTGCAGAATCTCTTTAGTTTAATTAGATCCCATTTGTCAATTTTGTCTTTTGTTGCCATTGCTTTTTGTGTTTTAGACATGAAGTCCTTGCCCATGCCTATGTCCTGAATGGTAATGCGTAGGTTTTCTTCTAGGGTTTTTATGGTTTTAGGTCTAACATTTAAGTCTTTATTCCATCTTGAATTGATTTTTGTATAAGGTGTAAGGAAGGGATCCAGTTTCAGCTTTCTACATATGGCTAGCCAGTTTTCCCAGCACCATTTATTAAATAGGGAATCCTTTCCCCATTGCTTGTTTTTCTAAGGTTTGTCAAAGATCAGATAGTTGTAGATATGTGGCATTATTTCTGAGGGCTCTGTTCTGTTCCATTGATCTATATCTCTGTTTTGGTACCAGTACCATGCTGTTTTGGTTACTGTAGCCTTGTAGAATAGTTTGAAGTCAGGTAGCGTGATGCCTCCAGCTTTGTTCTTTTGGCTTAGGATTGACTTGGCGATGCGGGCTCTTTTTTGGTTCCATATGAACTTTAAAGTAGTTTTTTCCAATTCTGTGAAGAAAGTCATTGGTAGTTTGATGGGGATGGCATTGAATCTGTAAATTACCTTGGGCAGTATGGCCATTTTCATGATATTGATTCTTCCTACCCATGAGCATGGAGTGTTCTTCCATTTGTTTATATCCTCTTTTATTTCCTTGAGCAGTGGTTTGTAGTTCTCCTTGAAGAGGTCCTTCACATCCCTTGTAAGTTGGATTCCTAGATATTTTATTCTCTTTGAAGCAATTGTGAATTGGAGTTCACTCATGATTTGGCTCTGTGTTTGTCTGTTGTTGGTGTATAAGAATGCTTGTGATTTTTGCACATTGATTTTGTATCCTGAGACTTTGCTGAAGTTGCTTATCAGCTTAAGGAGATTTTGGGCTGAGACAATGGGGTTTTCTAGATATACAATCCTGTCGTCTGCCAACAGGGACAATTTGACTTCCTCTTTTCCTAATTGAATACCCTTTATTTTCTTCTCCTGCCTTATTGCCCTGGCCAGAACTTCTAACACTATGTTGAATAGGAGTGGTGAGAGAGGGCATCCCTGTCTTGTGCCAGTTTTCAAAGGGAATGCTTCCAGTTTTTGCCCATTCAGTATGATATTGGCTGTGGGTTTGTCATAGATAGCTCTTATTATTTTGAGATATGTCCCATCAATACCTAATTTATTGAGAGTTTTCAGCATGAAGGTTGTTGAATTTTGTCAAAGGCCTTTTCAGCATCTATTGAGATAATCATGTGATTTTTGTCTTTGGTTCTGTTTATATGCTGGATTACATTTATTGATTTGCGTATATTGAAGCAGCCTTGCTTCCCAGAGATGAAGCCCACTTGATCATGGTGGATAAGCTTTTGGACGTGCTGCTGGATTCGGTGTACCAGTATTTTATTGAGTATTTTTGCATCAATGTTCATCAAGGATATTGGTCTAAAATTCTCTTTTTTGGTTGTGTCTCTGCCCGCCTTTGGTATCAGGATGATGCTGGCCTCATAAAATGAGTTAGGGAGGATTCCCTCTTTTTCTATTGATTGGAATAGTTTCAGAAGGAATGGTACCAGTTCCTCCTTGTACCTCTGGTAGAATTTGGCTGTGAGTCCATCTGATCCTGGACTCTTTTTGGTTGGTAAGCTATTGATTATTGCCACAATTTCAGATCCTGTTATTGGTCTATTCAGAGATTCAACTTCTTCCTGGTTTAGTCTTGGGAGAGTGTATGTGTCGAGGAATTTATCCATTTCTTCTATATTTTCTAGTTTATTTGCGTAGAGGTGTTTGTAGTATTCTCTGATAGTAGTTTGTATTTCTGTGGGATTGGTGGTGATATCCCCTTTATCATTTTTTATTGCGTCTATTTGATTCTTCTCTCTTTTTTTTCTTTATTAGTCTTGCTAGTGGTTTATCAATTTTGTTGATCCTTTCAAAAAACCAGCTCCTGGATTCATTAATTTTTTGAAGTGTTTTCATGTCTCTATTTCCTTCAGTTCTGCTCTTATTTTAGTTATTTCTTGCCTTCTGCTAGCTTTTGAATGTGTTTGCTCTTCCTTTTCTAGTTCTTTTAATTGTGATGTTAGGGTGTCAATTTTGGATCTTTCCTGCTTTCTCTTGTGGGCATTTAGTGCTATAAATTTCCCTCTACACACTGCTTTGAATGCGTCCCAGAGATTCTGGTATGTTGTGTCTTTGTTCTCGTTGGTTTCAAAGAACAGACTTGGCAATCATTTCTAACGATGCAAATGAAATTTCACCTCCTGTGGGTTCCTTTTTCCTTTGAGAATACAGCATATTTTGAACAATGTCTATAACAGCATCTGTGATAGTTTTTCAATCTAATGAAATAGGTATGAGTTTGTTTCAAGCCATTGAGGTGCAAGGCTCATGAAATGTATTCCTTTAATTTTCTAAGGCAAATTATCTAAACCAAGTGAAGAGTCCTCCATGCATGTGGATGGATATTCAGTATTTCAAGCATTCCCTCCTTTCTCTGGGTTCTAAGGGTTTCTAAAAGAAAGCCACCTGTGTCATTAGGTGATCATTAGTAACAGCGCCCCTGGGACATCCCCACATCTCCAAGCAACCGCACAGGCCCCCAGATGTCCCTTGCTGCCTCCTCAGAGCCACAGGATAGCTGAAGTCCAGCCGTCAGGCACCCTCCCCTCCAGCTCCCACCCTATGACCGTCTTAGCAAGTATGTTTGTCTCTGCATTTGAGCCCCTGCCCCCTCACCTTCATTAATGCCTTGATCCCTCTTTGCTATAGAGTGGCTGAGAGCTTTGCCTTTTTGAGGTTAGGTTTTCATAAACAAAGGCACATTAATTCCTTCAAGGGACAAGGGAAACACTTTACTCAGCGTCTCTAGGCAGGGCTATGCACAATAACTCATTCTTTACTAATGAACCGTGGAAAGAAAGAATTTACCACTCAGGTTAGACTCTGGCCCGTGTACTTGGTGATGTGCTGGTCTCTTCATTTGTAAGGTAGCCTTCTAAAAAGGAAGGCCTGTATCTTATTTTGCTCATAGAGCCAATGTTTATATACAGAAGAATATTGTACACAATATTCTGTATACAACTTTTTATATCGGATGGTCATGGACTAATAATAAATACAGCAACAACAACAAAAATACAATTGGCATAGAGTGCTAAATATACACAGATTTAGACAAAGGACCTTAAGTCCCATTGCCTGCAGGGGCCAGCTTTGTGCAGTAAATAAGTGACCCAGGTCGAGGGGATGGGAAACTGCAGACACTACCCCAGGGACACTGAGCATCCGGGGGATGGGTAACTGCAAACACCTCCCCAGGGACACTGAGCATCCAGGGGGTGGACAACTGCAAACACCACCCCAGGGACACTGAGCATCCAGTTGTTGATGATCTGGATGGTAGGTCCAATTTTGCCAGATTTCTAACTTTTCAAGACAAGTTATAATAGCACATTTTCAGGGATACCATCTAACTTTTAAATCTTATCTGTGAACTGATGTTGTTTTATAAACATCTGTAAATAAGATGAAATATTCACACAAACCAGATGTGGCCTGAAGGCAGCTAGTTTGAAACTTCTGGAGTAAAATAATATATGAAAAGTATGAAAAACAGGAATCAAATAGCAAGAAAGATGAAGTAGACAGAGCGTTACATCAGACAACAAAAGCAATAATGCAGTGAGGACAATGATGAAAACGATGGAAAATGATGCAAAAACAAGGGAAAGGGTGAAGAAAAGGGAAGATGGAGAGAATTTTATAACATTATTTCAAAAGGCCATGTGAATAGTAGAATATAAATTTAAATTGTCTTTTTCATCTTCTAACAAATGCAAAACTATCAGATGTGATGCTGTGTGACTCATAGTAACTGCAAAGTGAGAAGCATTTATGAATAGAAATATACCACATATAACAGGACACCAGAGCTATTTTCCCTCTTTCCCTCTATTTCTTTACCCTGTAGCTTAGCAGAGTCAGGCTTAACGAAACACCACTGGGATTCTGCTTTCTGTTTCAAACAAATCCATCTGCAATCTATAAAATAGCATGATTATCATCGTGTCGGTAGGCTTTGTCTTTTGCATTTAATTAACATGTGTGCCAGGAGATTTGGTGATGGATGTATTTTCATAAACTTAATATAAACATAATATCTGCTACAGAAATCTCTACTGTGATCTTAATTGATAATGCCAGGAGAGAAAGTACTGATGGATATTGTGTTTACACCCTGTTCCTTAATCACCAAAAAAAATCACTCTGAAAGCGGGGGGCAAGTGAAAACTGGAGACCATTGCATTTGTGTTTAGGCAAGTTTCAAACAAAACATCAAAAACAGACTTTGCTTACATGTGTCAGTGCATGAAGAAGTAGACTGTAAAATGGCCGGCAGTGGTCTCCTTCAAGAAATGCAAATGCAAGGATGTAAAATAAAAAGTTGTTCTTGTACTGCCAAGATTTTTTTTAATTCGAATTATTTTTAGTTATTATTTATATGTGAGGGCATAATAGTTTCTTTCTTTCTTATGGTTTGTATTAGTCCATTCTCATGCTGCTAATAAAGACGTACCCAGGACTGGGTAATTTATAAAGGAAAGAAGTTTAATTGACTCACAGTTCCACATGACCAGGGAGGCCTCAGCAAACTTACAATCATGGAGGAAGGGGAAGCAAACATGTTCTTCTTCACATGGCAGCAGGAAGGAGAAGTGCCCAGCTAAAAGGGGGAAAAGCCCCTTATAATGCCATCACATCTTGTGAGAACTCACTCACTATTACGAGAACTGCATGAGGGTAACCGCCCCCATGATTAAATTACTTCCCACCAGGCCCCTCCCATGACACATGGGGATAGTGGGAACTCCATTTAAGATGAGATTTGGGTGAGAACACAGCCAAACCATATCACAGTTTTCTGGGGTCCCATCCAGGGCCAGGATCTCTGTCCAAGAGAAACACTTTGCATCTCCACGTTTCTGTGTTCATTACCCTCATCAGCACCTACTCAGTTGCTAACCCACTGAATGTGACATCCTTTCATTTTTATGTTTGCCTTCATTCTTATCTTTGCCTTTCAAAACGTTTTCCTTTGCTGATGAGCTTTTTAGTACTTTGCCTTGCTTCCTTTGCTTTGCTAACAATAAACTAAAATAAGAGGAGTTTAAGAAAACCTTGGGTATGTGTTAGAAATTTATAAGCAATAACAGGAACAAAACATGTCATTTATCGATAGCATATGTGATTGAATTCCTTTCAACTGTTATAAATCACCTTAATTTCAAACATGCAAAATAGGTCCACTGTTCTACCTTATTAGAAGAATTAGGGTCCTGAGGTTCAAAGAGGTTTACTTACTTGTCCAAGGCTGTATGGTTAGTGACGCTTCAAACCAGAACCCAATCCCAAATGACAGAAGCTAAAAATCAAGCATTTTCCACTGTGAGCCTGCATCTCGTGTTTAAAGCTGATTCACATATAAGAGGTTGTGTCATTAAGGGCTCATCCATCCACAGATGTGTGCTTTCACTCAATAAACATGGCTTTCCTGCTGATGAGAGGCCAGGCATCTACTCCAACACATCCCAAGGAGCTTCACTAAGAGTGAGGAGATTCCAGAAACGTACACACATGCACATGTGCACTCCCAATGTCATTCCTGATGTTTTGAAACTCACATAGAAATGCTCTAAAATCAATTTTTTTTATTACACTTTAAGTTTTAGGGTACATGTGCACATTGTGCAGGTTAGTTACATATGTATACATGTGCCATGCTGGTGTGCTGCACCCACTAACTCGTCATCTAGCATTAGGTACATCTTCCGATGCTATCCCTCCCCCCTCCTCCCATCCCACAACAGTCCCCAGAGTGTGATATTCCCCTTTCTAAAATCAATTTTTAAAAGCTTGTGAAATTTGTACAGATGTTGGGGCTCAGATCAGAAGCATTAAAATGTACATTTATATTTTGGACAGGTAATCATTGAGTGATTTCCTTCAAGAACTTGCCAGGCTAAAAATGATATTAACATTACTATAGCATAATGCCACTTTAAACACATGTGGCAAACACTGATGGAACAAATATTGTATGTTAAAGAGATCGGTAGATAAAATTTTGGCTGAAGGCTTGGAGTTTTGAATTCCAGTCAAACATCTGTTCTCCCATCCTCAAAAAGCTGAATCGCCTGGGGCCTTGTTTTCTCATATATCAAGTTAATGATGACTATAATTCTGCCTAGCTCCACAGCTCTGTTATTCTGAAACGGAAAACAGCAAACACACCATTGTAGGACTACAGAATCTTTATTTATCATTCACTCTTTCAACTACAAATAATAAGAGCCTACATTTGATCAGTTATAGCAATGGGAAAAACACACAAACACCCAAACAGTAATGCTCTGCTCTCCTGAAAGTTCCATTCTCATTAACAGAGATTAGCAATAAGCAAATACATAAATAACTGTATAGCCTGTCAGAAGGCAGTAATTACTACGGAGAAAAAAAAGAAATAGAAGAAAAGGGAAAGGAGATGTCAGAAAGAGCCTGATGGAGTGGGGAGCCAGGCTTGCCATCATTTGAGGACCAAGGTTGGGAGGTAGAGGTAGAGACAGCTGTGACACCCAGAGGCAGGAGTTCTGTGCATGGACCTGACGGAGGGAGGAGTGGGGTTCTCATAATGGCAACTGAGTGGTAGTGGGTATAGTCACAGCAGGGGATGCAGAGTGATGGAGCATGCAACCCTTGTAGACAGACCATTCTAGGGTCTTTATTTAGATGCATGGAAGCCACTGGAAGCTTTGAGCAGAGGGGGCCATGACTTAGTACAGGTCAAAGAGTCACTCTGGCTGCTGCACTGAGGACAGACAGTGGGAGGAGGAGCCCCCGGGGAGCTGCTTGTGGGGAATCGCAGTAAACCAGCAGGAAGTTCACAGTGAAAACGGTGTGGGGTGAAGAATGGTCAGATTCTGGATTCACTTTCAAGATGGAGCCAAAGGGACTTGCTGGTTAAGTTGAAAGTAGAATGTGAGAGAAAGACAAGCGTCAGGAACGTCTTCCATGCTTTTTGCCTGAGCTACACAAAGGGGGTCTGAAGGGCTGTTGTTGTGGGAAGGTTGAGGGCAAAGCTAGTGGGAAGAAAACCAGGAGAGGATGAGGCAACAGAAGTCCAATGAAGATGGGGCTTCAAAGGAGAGTTGTAAACTCTTCCCAGTGCAGCTGATGGGGTAAGTGGCATTAAGAACTGACATTTTTATTTGATGTAGCCATGTGGGGGCCATCGTGACATTCCAAAGGGGTGTTTCAGGAAGAAAGACTGATGAGAGATTATTCAACAGCAAAGGGAAAGAGAGAAGTTGGAGCCACAGACATGCCCCCTTTTGAAGACTTTTTCTTAGGAAGGGATCAGGGAAACTGAACTGTGGCTGAAGTCATGGCATCAAGTTTCTTCATTTTACAAAAAAATATTGGCAGTGTCTTTCTGTGCACATGGAAATGATGTAGTGATGAAAAGTGATGCAGGAGAAATGTGGAAGAAAGGATGGGGATTTAGGGAGGGCATGAGGGGGGCCTTGCCTTTGCCTGGAAGATGGGCAGGTCTCGTACGGCAATGAGAGAAGCAGAGAACAGGACGGAGTCTCACCAGAGCTGGAAGATGCTGTATTTAAAGTGTATTAAGGACGTAAACAGACACTTCCCAAAAGAAGATTTTGAAGCATCTTTCTGCCACCATGCAGGCACTTACAAAATGGAAAGAGAGATGTATTTTATTAGGCGTTTTATTTATTTGTCCCTACAGGGAAGAACAAACAAATTTTTTCTACTGAGAGAAGGAATGCCAAAGGTGAATCTGAAAGTTTGAGAAGAGAAAATAAGATGATGAATAAAGCCGCTATAAGCATCTATGTGCAGCAGGCTTTCGTGTGGACATAAGTTTTCAACTCCTTTGGGCAAATACCAACAGGCATGTTCTGAGGCTTTGGCCATTTTAATAGGTGGGTGAAGGTATCTCGTTTTATTTTGTTTTTTGAGACGGAGTCTTGCACTGTCACCCAGGCTGGAGTGCAGTGATGCGATCTCAGCTCACTGCAACCTCCACCTCCCAGATTCAAACAATTATCTGGCTTCAGCCTGTCAAGTAGCTAGGATTACAGGTGCATGCCACTACTCCTGGCTAATTTTTTGTATTTTTAGTAGAGATGGAGTTTCACTATGCTGGCCAGGCTGATCTCAAACTCCTGACCTCATTATCCACCCACCTTGATCTCCCAAAGTGCTGGGATTACAGGCATGAGTCACTGTGCCTGGCCTCATTTTTGTTTTAATTGTTTGCCATATTTTTATTTCCCTAAAGTGTCAGACTACATAGCTTATATGTACTGATGATTTCCAAACATCTTTTTTTTTCTAGTTCACTAATCCTCTCGTTATTAACTCAGATTTAATGTTTATTTAACTTTTAGTTTCAGGGGTACATGTGCAGGCTGGTTCTATAGATAAATTGTGCATCGTGGGGGTTTGGTGTACAGATTATTTTGTCACTCAGGTAATGAGCATAGTACCTGATCAGTGGTTTTTCCATCCTCCCTTCCTCCCCACATCCTCATGTGGGCTCTGGTGTTTCCCGTTTCCCTCTTTGTGTACTCGTGTACTCAATGTTTAGTGCCCATTTTCAAGTAAATGGGACGTAAATAAACTAAAGAGCTTCTGTGCAGCAAAAGAAACTGTCAGCAGAGTAAATAGACAACCCACAGTAAAGGAGAAAATCTTGGCCAACTATTCGTCCGACAAAGGTCTAATATCCAGAATCTCCAAGGAACTTAAACAAATTAACAAGCAAAAACAAACAACCCTGTTAAAAAGTGGGCAAAGGACATGAACAGACACTTCCCAGAAAAAGATATTCAAACATCTTTCTGTCACCATGCAGGTCTTTCTAACCACAACTGGCATTTCTGTTCTCTTAAAGATCTGAAGTTTAGGCTGGGCGCGGTGGCTCACGCCTGTAATCCCAGCATTTTGGGATGCTGAGGTGGGCGGATCACCTGAGGTCAGGAGTTAGAGACCAGCCTGGCCAACATGGTGAAACCCCCAGATCTACTAAAAACACAAAAATTAGCCAGGTGTGGTGACAGGTGCCTGTAATCTCAGCTACTCGGGAGGGAGGCTGAGGCAGGAGAATCTCTTGAACCCAGGAGGCGGAGGTTGCAGTGAGCCGAGATTGTGCCACTGTACTCCAGCCTGGGCAACAGAGCAAGACTCCATCTCAAAAAAAAAAAAAAAAAAGAAACAAAGAAAAAGAAAAAAAAAAGATCTGAAGTTCAAAATTTCTTCAAATTACTTATTTACGTGCATAACTAATTTCATCTTCATAAGTCTTTGACTTGTTGGATCACAGTTATTTCAAAGGTACTCCTAACACCACACTATCCTTCCCATCACCCCCTCTTCCTGCTGCCCACATTTTTTTGACCACAAGCAAATTGTGCACATGAAAGCAACATAGCACAGTGTTTATGAGCAGTGGCTTCACAGTGAAACACAGCAGAGTCTCCCATGGGCGCAGCTGTTTTCT
Source organism: Gorilla gorilla gorilla (assembly GCF_029281585.2). NCBI lineage: Eukaryota > Metazoa > Chordata > Mammalia > Primates > Hominidae > Gorilla > Gorilla gorilla. The sequence continues at coordinate 6,730,740 of NC_073231.2, read as the reverse complement.
ACAGCCGTATGGCCTTGGTCAAGACGCTTGGGTCCTCAAGTTCCTCAGGTGTGAAATAAGCTCTGTAATTAAAAGTTGCTCAGCAGGAGAAAGTCAGGCAATACATCCACAGCAGTAAGCACAAAAATCGTCTCCCACCAAATACTAGCACTCGTTCGTATTGAAAGCATGACCGTCTCTTCTAAGCTGAGCTCATCGCAGATTTTCCCTGCCTTTCCTCCCCTCCTTGATTTCTCCAGCTACGGCTGCATCGTCTTCCACTGGACTGTCCTGCTGGGTGCTTACCTTTTTGAGTCCCTCCAGTTCTCCCTCCTGCTAGCTTAGACCTTTTACAGAAATGTCCTTCCCTAACACAAGGCTAATGACATCATTTTATGCCTAACTATCTTCCTTAGAAACCAAGATGAAAATCAAGTCCACGCTTCTTTAAGAAACTCTCAATGATTTTTGTACTTAATTTCGGTCCCAGTGACTTTGTGACTTGTCTATGCTTGCAGAGCCGGCAAAGCGTGTTTGTTCAGCAATGCCAGCTCAACATCGGGCAGCCCCTGCTGCGCAGCTCCATCTGCTGGTGACAACTGCACACATCCCTGGAGCACCTGCTCACATCCCAGCTGTTCTCACAGGCCCCAGTTCTCCATTTACACCCATGCACCTGCTCCCTTCGGGCGCTTCTGCACACTGCACTGTAGGGAGCATTCACCTGCTTTTCTCCTTTATGCTCCTCAAAACAGGAAGGCTCCAGTAGCCATTAAAGTGGATGGAGCATAGCTAATTTTCCAAATCGTATTGATGATGTCATCCACATTGCAAATAACTATATGGAATGTGAACAACATTAAACACTTCACCTTTCAGTACAGAGCGAATTCTAAGTATGACATAAGGTCGTTAGAAGACTGTACATTTTGACGAGATTCAAGTTGCTATGATCATTAAAAGTAAAAGGGACTAGGAAATAATGGTGAACCTAGGAGTGCATTGATAACAATGAAATGCATATCTTTTGTCTTTTTAAATCTTAAATCGGCGATTTCAGCATATTCTCTTTAGTAATCTCAGTGCGTTTGTAGTTACTCTGACAAATCTAATATCTTTACAATGTAGATATTCAACCAGCTTATCTATTTGACTGGATGGTACTGTGTTATCTGAATCTATCTTCCTTCTATTTGCTCAAGTGCAGTAGATGTCGCAAGTCATAATTTAAAACTTTGCCATTTGCTAATTCCTCCTTCCAGCTGGCTGGATAATCTGAGCTTTTCCTTGTGTCTCCTCTATGTGTCTACCGCCCCAGGCCACAGGTTGAGAGTCTTTTTCCTGAAACTTGCCCTTCATGTCTTCCTCCTTTGACACCTGCTCAAAATGCTTCCCCCTTCAGTCACCACTGACCCCAAACCCTGACCATCTAGGATAAAAGTAGGTCTCAATAATATTTTAGTAACTGGCTGATCTAGTTTTGTTACAGGTTGATCAGAATGAATTTGAATTTTTTTTTCTAAAAAGAGTGTTTTATGTTTCTAAACTCGAGTAGAGGACTACGCTAAATGACACTGCGGTTCCTTTCTATTTCTTTTATGTAGTAGAATTTAAGATTTTAAGAAAACTGCACTGAAATATTCATATAAAAAGAAAATTTCCATATGAAGCAGAAAAATCTAATCCAATGCAAGTCTTTTTTTTTTTATAATACTGCATTTTTAAAGTCAATATTTGCCAAGAATCGTATTCATTTTTTTTCTGTTTCTTTTATGAAAGCTCATTTATTTCAAGGGCAGAATCTATTTGAATCAGCCATCACTCTTCTTTTACAATAAGTACTGAATTTCATTAGATGTTAGGGCAATGACCCGGTTATGTATACTTCATTTATTGTCAAGTTTATCTCTGGCTCTGACACAATAAATAACAATAAAATGTTATGAAAAAGGCCTATGATAGAGGCACTTCTTGTGGACTATTTAAATCAAAGTACAGTATTACTTTCCTGTTTTTTAATTTTTTTATTTTTATGTATTTATTTTTGAGATGGAGTCTTGCTCTGTCACCCAAGCTGGAGTGCAGTGGCACGAACTTGGCTTGCTGCAGCCTCCTTCTCCCGGGTTCAAGTGATTCACTTGCCTCAGCCTCCCGAATAGCTGGGATTACACGCAGCCAACACCATGCCCAGATAATTTTTGTATTTTTACTAGAGAGACTGTTTCACCCTGTTGGCCAGGCTGGCCTTGACCTCCTGACCTCAGGTGATCCGCCCAGCTCCACCTCCCAAGTGCTGGGGTTACCAGCGTGAGCCACTGCACCTGGCCAGTATTAATTTCCTATTTGCAGCTGGGTGATCATCCAGTGCATGGTTTCCCAGGTGGAATGGAAATATCAGTGATACTGGCCTGGCAAATCAAGAAAGCCATCACCAATCTCACTTCCTAGGTAAGCAGTGACATTTCTTGCTCTTCTGTGTGATCTTGGAATGTCCAAGATGCTGAGTGCCAATGTCACACAGATGTATGCCAATTCCCACCAATGTCACACAGATGTATGCCAGTTCCCACCAGTGTCACACAGATGTATGCCAGTTCCCACCAATGTCTCACAGATGTATGCCAGTTCCCACCAATGTCTCACAGATGTATGCCGGTTCCCACTAAACCAACGAAACAATTTTGAGGGAAGAAGTGACAATCATTCACGACTACTAACTTAGCAGAAAACACTGAAATGTCATCTTACTGAATGAATTTGATTAAATGTCTCTTTAGGAATCTACCTTCAAAAATGGTTTTAAAAAATTCTTGTGAAAATGAGCTACAAAGTGAGGTCTTTGAAGAGATCTGATTTGGACTGGGGCCTTAAAGAGCACTCAAAATTCCCTATTGGTTCTGAAACACAAGGCTTCACGTCCCTCAGACATGGCTGCTGGGGCTCGTGGTTCTGTCTGCACAGCATTTTGCATTTTGCTAACCCAGATGGGGTTTCATATTTGTTTAATGGGCTTTATGTTCAGCATGTGTGTTAAATAATTGGTTTCTCAAAAGTGAAAAAAAAAATGGGTCTCCCTTTGTCCCCTTCAGTCAGTAATTCTTTTTCTTCCTCCTTTATAATAAGTCCCAGGTTTATTATTAGCTCTCTTGTGACACTCCGTGGCCTCTATTCTGCAATAACTCACTTGAGCATGGAGTTGCTGCCAGGCCTCTGGCCACACGGTAATAGCCCACCACTTTTGTCATCATCTGGTGTTCAATTTTGATGGCAACGGGACACATCCTGCCAAATAAATCAATCCATGCTCTGGTCTCATTTCAAAAGATTTTCAGGTTGTAGCAACAAAAGCTGTACTTTTGGCATAAAACTAGTTTAAACTTACACCAATCCCTCAGTGTATTGGTTACCAGTCACCAATATCAGGAATTTAACCTAAAGAGTGGCCATATTAGGACAATACCATTCGATTTTCTGAAAAGTAATTCAATTTATCATAGATAATGACAGATATGATTCAAAAATACTTACACTCAATGCCATTTTAAAAAAAGTAATTTTTCTAAAATTCTGTCATATGGTGAGTGGTTTCACCCAAGCTACAGATATTTAAAAGGCCTTATTAAACATGGAATGATTATGGTTTTCTCACATGATGGAAAATATTTTCATGGCGAACAACTTTCATCGAGAGATAAACAGAACAAAAATAGACGATACCACCAGAGTGACTGCAGAATTAGTTCAGGCCATCTGGTTTGGGAAAGTCCGTCTACCTGTGATGTAAAGAGCTCAAGCAGTGTGATGCAAATATTAGAAACCCCACAACGTTCCAATGCCGTCCCAGAGCACACCAGAGGTGTGAAGGCGGGAGGGAAATTCTCTGTACTCACAGGAAGCCTTCCAATTGAGATCTAGAATTGTCATACATTTTTTTCCATGAACTACTGTTTTAAGTTCTGTGGTACATGTGCAGGATGTGCAAGTTTGTTATATATGTAAATGTGTGAATAGTCACACGCACAATGTCACCCTCTGTGCACACCCCATTCCCAGGTCCCACACAGAGTCCCCCTCTGTGCACCTCACTCCCAGGTCCCACACAAGTGTCCCCCTCAGTGCATCTCACTCCCAGGTCCCACACAGTGTCCCCCTATGTGCATGTCACTCCCAGGTCCCACACAGTGTCCCCCTCTGTGCACACGCCATTTGCAGGTCCCACACAGTGTCCCCCTCTGTGCACCTCACTCCCAGGTTCCACACAGTGTCACCCTCTATGCACACCCTATTACCAGGTCCTACACAGAGTCCCCGTCTGTGCACACCCTGTTCCCAGGTCCCACACAGTGTCCCCTTCTGTGCACCTCACTCCCAGGTCCGACACACTGTCCCCCTTTGTGCACCTCACTCCCAGGTCCTACACGGTGTCCCCCTTTGTGCACCTCACTCCCAGGTCCTACACAGTGTCACCTTCTGTGCATCTCACTCCCAGGTCCCACACAGTGTCCCCCTCTGGGCATGTCACTCCCAGGTCCCACACAGAGTCCCCCTCTGTGCACCTGACTCCCTCGTCCCACACAGTGTCTCCGTGTGTGCACACCCCATTCGCAGGTCCCACACAGAGTCCCCCTCTGTGCACACCCTGTTCCCAGGTCATACACAGTGTCACCCTCTGTGCACCTCATTCCCAGGTCCTACACAGTGTCCCCCTCTGTGCACCTCACTCCCAGGTCCTACACAGTGTCCCCCTCTGTGCACCTCACTCCCAGGTCCCACACAGTGTCCCCCTCACTGCATCTCACTCCCAGGTCCCACACAGTGTCCCCCTCTGTACACCTCACTCCCAGGTCCCACGCAGTGTCACCCTCTGTGCACACCCCATTCCCAGGTCCCACACAGAGTCCCCCTCTGTGAACCTTATTCCCAGTTCCCACACAGTGTCCCCCTCTGTACACACCCCGTTCCCAGGTCCCACAAAGTGTCCCCCTCTGTGCACCTCACTCCCAGGTCCCACACAGTGTCCCCTTCTGTGCACACCCCATTCCCGGGTACCACACAGAGTCCCCTTCTGTGCACACCCCATTCCCAAGTCACACAAAGTGTCCCCCTCTGTGCACCTCACTCCCAGGTCCCACACAGGGTCACCCTCTGTGCACACCCCATTCCCAGGTCACACACAGAGTCCCCCTCTGTGCACCTCGTTCCCAGGTGCCACACAGTGTCCCCCTCTGTGCACCTCACTCCCAGCTCCCACACAGTTTCCCCCTCTTTGCACCTCCCTCCCAGGTCCCAAACAGTGTCACCATATGTGCACACCCCATTCCCAAGTCCCACACAGCGTGCCTCTCTGTGCACCTGAGTCCCAGGTCCCACACAGTGTCCCCCTCTGTGCACCTCACTCCCGGGTGCCAAAGAGTGTCACCCTCTGTGCACACCCCATTGCCAGGTCGCACAGAGTCCCCATCTGTGCACACCCCATTCCCAGGTCCTACACACTGTCCACCTCTGTGCACCTCACTCCCAGGTCCCACAGAGTGTCACCCTCTGTGCACACCCCATTCCCAGGTCCCACACAGTGTCCCCCTATGTGCACCTCGTTCCAAGGTCCCATACTGTGTCCCCCTCTGTGCACACCCCATTCCCAGGTCCTACACAGTGCCCCCCTCTGTGCACCTCACTCCCAGGTACCACAAAGTGTCCCCTTCTGTGCACCTCACTCCCAGGTGCCACAGAGTGTCACCCACTGTGCACACCCCATTCCCAGCTTGCACACAGAGTCCCCATCTGTGCACACCCCATTCCCAGGTCCCACACAGAGTTCCCGTCTGTGCACACCCCATTCCCAAGGCACACACAGTGTCCCCCTCTGTGCACCTCACTCCCAGGTCCCACACAGTGTCCCCCTCTGTGCACCTCACTCCCAGGTCCAGCACAGTGTCTCCCTGTGTGAACACCACATTCCCAGGTCACACACAGCGTTACCCTCCATGCACACCCTGTTCCCAGGTCACAGAGACTATCACCCTGTGTGCATTACCCATTCCAAGGTCCCACAGGCTGTCACCCTGTATGCACACCGTATTCCCAGGTCATGCACAGTGTCACCCTCTGTGAACACCCCATTCCCAGGTCACAGACTGTCCCCCTCTGTACACCTCACTCCCAGGTCCCACACAGTGTCCCCCTCTGTGCACACCCCATTCCCATGTCACACACAGTATCCCCCTCTGTGCACATCACTCCCAGTTCCCACACAGTGTCCCCCACTGTGCACCTCACTCCCAGGTCTCACACAGTGTCACCCTCTGCACACCTTGTTGTCAGGTACTTGTCTATCTTCCCTGGCAGCACGTCTTCCACCTCATCGCTCGTACCCCACACAGTGCAGCCATAGCTTCTGGTTCTTGCCCTTGCTGTATTGCTACAGTCCTTCAATAGAGCACATGTATTTCTAGAATGTAAAATAAGTATTATTTTTGCTAAAAATTATTAACTCATCCCTGAGTTAAAAGTAATTTGGATAGCCCCATTGAATACATTTTCAAGCATTATATTCTCAGCTATGATTTTCCTCAGTAGCTTGACTCTCTAAGGATAGCTGTCAATATTCCTTTCCATCATTGAGGTTCCAGTCCAAATTTGTAATTCAGAGGAATGTCTGTGATCCAGAAAGTTAAGAAAATTATTTCCCAAGCTGATTATGATTTGGAATTTAATATCATCTGGTTTATCCTAGCAGAAGTTATTGTTTCTTTTTGTTGTAGTTAACCATAGAAATAATAACGCTATTCATAATCATGTCTCATAATTTCTTTGTACATAACTTTTAAGAGCAGTTTATAGTCTGTCTTCTAAACATACTAATTATTTCTACATGTGTCATCTTGGGTGTCCTCTGTGGCATTCAGGACTTACTCTCGAGGTGGGAGAACTAGAAAGGGCCATATGAAGACGTATCCTTCATGACAGGTGCTGTCCTGAAGGTTGCTGCAGAAGGAGCAGCTCAGAGCAAAGGCAGAAACGCCAGCCAGGGGAAGCCTGCAGGGCAGGGAGGCCCATGAGGTCGGGAGCTGGCAGCAGAGGCAAGGAAAGAGTGACAGAACTGGCTGCCTGCAAGATTCACAGCAAATGCAGACATGCACCGTGTAAGACACAGAAGCACTGTGCTCAGAAAGCCAAGTCCTAAAGCAAGGCACATATGGGCTGGGTTTTTTAATTTTTTAAATATTTTTTAATTTTAATTTTTATTTATTATTTATTTTGAGATGTAGTCTTGCTCTGTTGCCCAGGCTGGAGTGCAGTGGTGCGATCTTGGCTCACTGCAACCTCCGCCTCCCATGTTCAAGTGATTCTCCTTCCTCAGCCTCCCGATTAGCTCGGATTACAGTGCACCATGCCCAGCTAATTTTTGTATTTTTGGTGGAGATGGGGTTTCGCCATGTTGGCCAGGCTGGCCTCGAACTCCTGACCTCAGGTGATCCTCCCATCTCAGTCTCCCAAACTGCTGGGTTTACAGGAGTGAGCCTCTGCACCTGGCAAGGGTCTTTCAGATGAAGAGTCCAGAAGCAGGTGTCAAGAAATGGGTAGACAACTGCAAGACACATGTAAACTCGTACACTTGTACTTCGCAGCAGGAGGAGCCCATCTTGCCTCTCCTGTCCCAGGTGGGCCTTAAGAGGAAATGGGCCGGCAAAGCTGGCAGAGGTTTTTGTTACTTGACTACTCACGGCTCACTGTTCAGAAGCAGGTCCAGAACCTGCCAGGATAACATCTGGAGGCTTTTTCCTGTATCTCCATTTAGAAGAAGTCAAGGCCACGAAGACCCCCTGAACCCTGGAATGCACCTGACAAGTCACGTGGCCTTATCGCAGCCCTGTGGTAGATCTTGGCAAGGAAAACCTTGAACCTGGTGGCAGGGGTGTATAGTCCTCTTCTTTAACCCCGCAGCCGTGGCTGGCAGCTGCACGAAGGTGCTATACAAATGCTCCACTGTGGTTTGAGCACTAGAGTAGCAGGTTAAGATGGTTTTTCCAACAGTAATTTTTACATCACAAAATAAATAACTGTCGTCCTTAGTACAAGCTTCCCTGTCAAAGAACGCTTGGCCATTGTGGAGATTATAAATGATAGTGGCCCTTAGAGTGACAAAATGCATATAGTCACAGTTTTATACAAAAATTCTTTTAAGTTCTATACAGAGTACAATACTTGTAATTTTGAATATTATGCAATTTGTGTAATGACATAATAGATCCAGTTAAATATACTGTAGTATGTGATTTAATTAGGGGGTTATGTTCTACAATTGAATTATTGAAGGATTTTAAGGATTTTACTGTGTAAAATATGTGAGTACATTTATGAGGATTCCAATTTGCTGGACTTTCTCATTGGTGGTGATCATCTTCAACTTCTGCAGATGGTTTTGTACATTTCTCAAATTTTCTGATGCCTTAAGGATGCCTCAGGAGCCCACCAACAAGAATCTGGTCTGCAGCAGAGTGTGTTTTCCAGCCCATTGACACATGTCAGTCATAGGCTCAGGATAACTAGACTAACATGAGGCATTACGTGGGAGGATCAAAAGAGGACACCCTGATACAGATATTAATAGAACATCATGAACTTTTCATTGGCAGCAGCAGGAGTGTAAGGTGGACAGCTGATTTGCCCCTGCAGTTGGGCTGTAACAGAGAGAAATATTCGTCCAATGACAGATTGAGATATATGCCTCCAAGATTTCAGATGAAGCACCTCATTGGCGAATTGGAAAGAGGGATCCTAGTTACTTCACATATCTGTGTCAGCAAACCTGTAGGCACACCCTTCCTTGGGGCAGGTGCACCTCACAGCAGTCCTGTGAGAGGAGACACAATTTGCCTAGAAAATAAGCAATGCAGTGCCGTGCACTCAAGCATGGAATGGAATTCATTCATGACTGCGGCCTCCTTATGGTAACTCGTTTTTCTAGGTAAGTGTTTTCCTCAATCAAGAACTGCAGAGTAAGAGCCATGGTTAGTTACCAATCTGTTTCATTATGGTTTGTGTCTTTATTTCATTTTATTTCAGTTTGCCAATTATGTACTCTTAAATTTTCAAATCTTAAATCTTCTTGAGATGAGAATCCTTTTCTCTGCCTGCATGAGTCTACAGTGCTCATTGAATGGAGAAACATAAGTTAACACATGAAAGTACAAGTAGACAACTTACTTGGAATTTTGTTGAGAAAGGGGTGGAAATAAGCACGGTGTTCATTCTATGCGTTGAATGAACCAAGCATTGTGCGGGGACTGGAGCTATCTAGAGAAAAGGTCCTCGCTGAGCACTCAGGCTAGCAGGGCTGTAAAACCCAAGGACATCAGGACACATGGTGTGATGATGAAGTGAAGGAGGCCCGGATGGTGCTTGGAATAGAGGTGCCCAGTGACACAGGCATTCAATAAATACCCAGTGAGGTGATAAGTGAATCGGTACATCTATAAATAAGTGAAAAGAGGAGCTCAGAGAAGACTCAATCCTTGTGAATGGGAGGGATGCCTGAAGGCTTTATGAAGAAAGTGTGCTGGGAAAATGCATTCCAGGTCATTGACAGACATTTTGCAAAGGGATCATGAGCCTAAACTCACCTCTCAGATTTTTCAGTGATTCTGGAACTCGTGAATAAAATGATGTCACTATTTCAATCCTATTAGTTTTCCTCCTTTTACCATTATTTCAACAGTATTTGACTAAGAATTGCTCAGTACCTTGGAACCTTGTTTGTGGGAATCGATTCAGGCCTCTGGAGAAGCTGAGGGCTCCAGGCATGTTTGCAGGGGTAAGGGTTTGCTTCTCTCAGGTGCCTGGAGCTTGACTGTAAGTTTTCGACTTGAAGTCAGGTTGCAAACTGGCTTCGTACTTTCCTATGCTTCATATTCTCTTAACCATGCCCCCTCAACACTGGAGTTGGAGATGCTGCATTTCCTGGTGACACTGCTACTAACGGCGAATGGATTCATTTCTGATTTACCCCAGACTGGGGGTACAGCTTTTTGAGGCTCACCTTTGCAGTCAGGGAGAAAATCTCCAATTGGATTTCTCTTACTGAGTGTGTCTGGTTTCAGACCCTGGAGCCTGTGAGAACCAACACTCACATTTTCCCTTGCGGGGAAAGACAACTTCAGTGGTCTACTTGTGGCTTTCTCTTACCCTAAGGGTGAGAATTCCTTACTTAATTGCCAGCTCATGTTTGCGTTTAAGAAATTATTGAATTTTATCTGGATTTGAGGTTGATTCCATGAGGAGGTATGGCCCAGGGATCCAGCTTGCTGTGGTGTCAAAAATGCATGTGATGATCATTTTTAAAGCAAAAGGAGACTTTTTATCCCCAGTTTGTGCATAATATATTTCTAAGGAGTTAGTAAGAAAATGCAAAGTCTGATTCCCAAACCAAGAATTTCTTCATAAGCAGAATTTAAACCTGACTTCCACCTTGAACTTACATTTTTGGAATCCTGTAAGACTTAGATATGAATTGAAACACACACACACACACACACACGGAAGCTTCAATATTTCCCTCCACGGTCCAGAGTCTCAACCACCCTCCCACACATATGGACATTAGCATAATGGGCAATGAAGTAGAGACAATGAGATATTTTGTGTGAAATTGCCTTCCATTGTAGATTTAATAATATCAATGCAGATTTCTCTCATTTAATATTTGATTTTTAAGTCTGATGATAACAACATGTTTTTCAAATTCTCAATCATAAATCAATCTTCTGTAACATGTTTACAATGTCTGCAATCACACAGGAGAATGGGTCTTTTTCACCTGTTGTATTATAGACGCGTGTGTTGCATGATGTCTCACTAACCCTTCAAGTCCACTCATTCTTCCTGAGGGTCATTTCCTACGCAGTTCATAAATGTAGACTTGTAGATGAGTTAAAGTTTGTGTGCTTAAGATTTTAAACCATAGTGGTTTCACAAAGAAGGAATAAGTGTGCCTCAAAGAAAATAGATCTTTGTATCTACTTGAAAAGAAATTTGGTCACAGAAGTTTAAAATATTTATGTAACGGTTTTAAGTTTATAACGTATACCAAGAGTATCTTATTTGAGAAAAAAATCTTTTGAAGACATAAGTTTCATATCTTTTTAAAAATTAATAGACTTTCTTTTCTGAGCAGTTTTAGGTTTACAGAAAAATTAAACAGAAAGTACAGAGTCCCTTGTATCCTCTGACACCACCCCTGGGTCTCCCCTCTGTCAAAATCCTGCACTAGTGAGGTGCATTTGTTACAACTGATGAACTAGCATGATACATTTTAGTAATTAAAGTCCTCAGTTTGCTTTAGGGTTCACTGTTGGTGTTGTAGGGCTCTAGAAGTTTTAACAAATGTATAATGACATGTACCCACCACTATGGTATCATACAGGGTAGTTTCATGGCCCAAAAAGTCCTCTGTGCTCTGCCTGTTCATCCCTCTCTTCACGCAAACTCCAGTAACCCCCAATCTTTTTACTGTCTTCATGGTTTTCCTTTCCAACAAATGTCGTAGAGTTGGAATCACACAGTATGTAGCCTTTTCAGATGGGCTTCTTTCACTTAGTAGTGTGCATTTGTATTAGTTCATTCTCATGCTGCTAACAAAGACATACATGAGACTGGGTAATTTATAAAGGAAAGCAGTTTAATGGACTCACAGTTCTGTGGGCTGGGGAGGCCTCAGGAAACTTACAATCATGGTGAAAGGGGAAGCAAACAGGTCCTTCTTCACATGGTGACAGAAAGGAGAAGTTCTGAGCAATGGGGAAAAGTCCCTTATAAAACCATCAGATCACGTGAGAACTCACTCACTATCACCAGAACAGCAGCATGGGGGTAGCTGCCCCCATGATTCAATTACCTCCCACCGGGCCCCTCGCATGACATATGGGGATTATGAGAACTACAGTTCAAGATGAGATTTGGGTGAGGCCACAGCCAAACCATATCAACATTCAAGGTTCCTACATGCCTTTTTGTGGCCATGATAGCTCATTTGTTTGTCTCTAAAACAGAGAAAAGGAGAAAGAAAGACAAAGTCTTGCTCTGGCATCCAGGCTGAAATGCAGTGGCATGGTCATAGCTCACTGTAACCTTGAACTCTACTCCAACAATCCTCCTGCCTCAGCCTCCTGAGTAGCTAGTACTATGGGTGTGCATTACCATGCCTGGCTAACTTTTTTGGTTTTGAAACAGGATCTCACTATGTTGCCCAGGCTGGACTTGAACTCCTGGCCTCAAACAATCCTCCAGCCTTGGTTTTCTAAAGTGTTAAGATTACAAATGTGAACCACGGCCCCTCGCCTCCCTTCTTTATATCACTGAATAACATTCCATTGCACGAATGTACCACAGCTTGTTTATTCATTCACCTATTAAAGAAATATTCGTTGCTTCCAACTCTTGCCAATTATGAAGAAAGCTACTATACACATCCATGTGAAGGATGAAGTAGAGAATATGGGTAGAGAAATGAGCCATAATACAGGCCTCGGCGATGTGCAGGAAGAGACAGATGAAGAATATTGAGGCACCGTTAGCGTGGAGGTAGCGGATGATTCAGCCATAGTTTACGTCTCGGGTGATGTGGGCGATCGATGAGAAGGCGGTTGAAGCGTCTGGTGAGTAGTGTATGGCTAGGAATAGTCCTGTAGTGATTTGAAGGATTAGGCAGGTGCCAAGAAGTGAGCTGAAGTTTCATCATGTGGAGATGTTGGATGGGGTGGGAAGGTCAATAAATGAGTGGTTGATTAGTTTTACTAGTGGATTAATTTTGCGTATTGGGGCCATTAGTGTTCTTGTAGTTGAAATACAACGGTGGTTTTTCATATCATTGGTCGCGGTTGTAGTCCGTGAGAGAATAATGACATATGCTTTATTTTTATTGAGTGTGGGTTTAGTAATAGGGTTTGTGGGGTTTTCTTCTAAGCCTTCCCCTTATTTATGGGGCTTTAGTGTTGATTGTTAGTGGTGTGATTGGGTGTATTATTATTTTAAATTATGGGGGAGGTTATATAGGTTTAATGGTTTAATTTATTTGGGGGGAATGATGGTCGTTTTTGGGTACACTACAGCGATAGCTATTGAGTATCCTGAGGCATGGGGGTCAGGGATTGAGGTCTTGGTAAGTGTTTTATTGGGGTTAGCGATGGAGGTGGGGTTAGTGTTATGGGTGAAAGAATATGATGGAGTGGTGGTTGTGGTAAATTTTAATAGTGTGGGAAGTTGAATAATTTATGAGGGGGAGGGGCCAGGATTGATTCGGGAAGATCCTATTGGTGCGGGGGCTTTGTATGACTATGGGCGTTGATTGGTAGTGGTTACTGGTTGAACGTTGTTTGTTGGTGTATATATTGTAATTGAGATTGCTCGGGGTAATAGATTATGTAATTAGAAGAAGGGTTAGGACAAGTGGGAAGAAGAAAGAGAGGAAGTATAGTTTGATTATGCCTTTTTGGGTTGAGGTAGTAATGGAGGCGGAGATTTGGTATTGTGAAATTGTTTTGGGTGATAGTTTTTCTAGTCAAGTTAGGTCTAGAAGGAGTAGGGGTAGATTTTGACTTGTAAGGAGGCCTACGTAGGGGATTGTGTGGTGTATAATATTGGGGTAGAATCCAAGCATGTTGGAGAAGTAAAATGTATATAGTGGGGATTTTATTTTGAGCTTGTTGGTTAGGTATTTGAGGTCTAGGGCTGTTAGGAGTCCCAGGGAAGTGATGCCTAGGGCTGTGAGTTTTAAGTAAAGTGGGATTGTCATTTGGGGAATAGATGTGGGGGGAATATTGTTGGTGATGAGAAACCCTGCAGACATGGTTCCGATTGTCAGGTGTTTGATGGGCTTTAATAGGGTGGGGTTGTTTTCGTTAATGTTGGTAAGGGTTGGGAAGCGAGGTTGACCCGTTAGGGTGAGAAGGACTATTCGAGTGCTATAGGCGCTCGTTACGGAGGTGGCAATGAGAGTAATAGATAGGGCTCAGGCGTTTGTGTATGATATGTTTGCAGTTTTGATGATGAGGTCTTTGGAGTAGAAGCCTGTGAGAAAGGGCATTCCTGCTAGTGCTAGGCTGCCAATGGTGAGGGAGGTTGAAGTGAGGGGTATGGTTTTGAGCAGACCTCCTATTTTTCGGATGCCCTGTTCATTGTTGAGGTTGTGGATGATAGATCCTGAGCATAAAAATAACATGGCTTTGAAAAAGGCGTGGGTGCAGATGTGTAGGAATGCTAGGTATGGTTGGTTGATGCCGATTGTGACTACTATGAGTCCTAGTTGGCTCGAGGTGGAGATGGCCACGATTTTTTTGATGTCATTTTGTGTGAGAGCGCAGACTGCTGCGAACAGAGTGGTGATAGCGCCTAGGCATAGTGTAAGAGTCTGAGTTGGTGGGCTGTTTTCTGCCAGGGGTTGGAAGCGGATGAGTAGGAAGACCCCCACTACAACTATAGTGCTTGGGTGGAGTAGGGCTGAGACAGGGGTAGGGCCTTCCATGGCTCAGGGGAGTTAGGGGTGAAGGCCTAATTGGGCCGATTTGCCTGCTGCTGCTAGGAGGAAGCCTAGTAGTGGGATGAGGCTGGGGTTGGCACTTAAGAGGGATATTTGTTGTGGGTCTCATGAGTTGGAGTGTAGGAAAAATCATGCTAGGGCTAGGATAAAACCGATGTCGCCGATACGGTTGTATAGGATTGCTTGGATGGCTGCTGTGTTGGCATCTGTTCGAGCATACCATCAGCCAATAAGCAGGAAGGACATGATCTCCACGCCTTCTCAGCCGATGAAGAGTTGGAATAGGTTGTTAGCGGTGACTAGGATTAGTATGGTGATTAGGAAAATAAGCAGATATTTGAAGAATTGATTGATGTTTGGGTCTGAGTTTATGTACCATAGTGAGAATTCTATGATGGATCACGTGGTGAACAGTGCTACAGGGATAAATATTATGGGGAAGTAATCTAGTTTAAAGCTCAGGGAGAGTTGAATTATTTGGGTTGTTGCTTAGTGTCAGTTTGAGATAATAACTTCTTGATCTAGGCATATGAACACTGTTGTGGGGAAGAGACTAATAACAAAGGTGAGTGTGATAATGGATTTTACATAGTGGGGGTACGAATTTTTTTTGTTAGGGTTAATGAAAGTGGTAAGGATGGGGGGAATTAAGGAAGTTAGGGCTAGGGTGGTTATGGTAGTATACATGGTTATTACTTTTATTTGGAGTTGCACCAAAATTTTGGGGGCCTAAGACCAATGGATGGCTGTTATCCTTTAAAAGTTGAGAAAGCCATGTTGTTAAACATGGGAATATGAGTTAGCAGTTCTTCTGAGCTTTCTCGGTAAATAAGGGGTTATGAGCCTCTGTTGTCAGATTCACAATCTGACGTTTTGGTTAAACTATATTTACAGGAGGTAAATCCAGTAATAATATCGGGGTTGAGGGATAGAAGGAGGATGGGGGATAGGTGTGTAAATATGAGAGTGTTTTCTCGTGTAAATGAGGGTTTTATGTTGTTAATGTGATGTGTGAGTAAGCCTCACTGTGTTGCGGTAAATATATAGAGGGAGTATAGGGCTGTGATTAGTATGTTAAGTCCTGTAAGTAGGAGGGTGATATTTGACCAGGAGAATGTGGTTACTAGTACGGAGAGTTCTCCTAGCAGGTTAATGGTGGGGGGCAAGGCGAGGTTAGTGAGGCTTGCTAGAAGTCATCAAAAGGCTATCAGTGGGAGCAGGGTTTGAAGTCCTTGAGAGAGAATTATGATGCCGCTCTGGGTTCGTTCGTAGTTTGAGTTTGCTAGGCAGAATAGTAATGAGGATGTAAGTCCGTGGGCAATTATGAGAATGACTGCGCCAGTGAAGCTTCAGGGGGTCTGGATAAGAATGGCTGTTACTACAAGGGCTATGTGGCTAATTGAAGAGTATGCAATGAGTGATTTTAAATCTGTTTGTCGCAGGCAGATGGAGCTTGTTATGATTATGCCTCATAGGGACAGTACGAGGAAGGGGTAAGCTATGTGTTTTGTCAGGGGGCTGAGAATGAGTGTGAGGCGTATTATGCCATAGCCACCTAATTTTAAGAGTACTGCAGCAAGTACTATTGAGCCAGCAATGGGGGCGTCAACATAGGCTTTAGGGAGTCATAGGTGGAGTCCGTAAAGGGGTATTTTTACTATGAAAGCTATTGCGTATGCCAGTCATATTAAGTTATTAGCTCAGGAGTTTGATAGTTCTTGGGCAGTAAGGGTGAGTAGTAAAATATTCAGTGAGCCCAGGGTGTTGTGGGTGTGGATTAATGCGATGAGTAGGGGGAGGGAGCCTACTAGGGTGTAGAATAGGAAGTATGTGCCTGCGTTCAGACGTTCTGGTTGGTTGCCTCATCGGGTGATGATAGCTAGGGTGGGGATAAGTGTGGCTTCGAAGAAGATATAGAATATGATTAGCTCTGTGGCTGTGAATGTTATAATCAAGGAGGTTTGGAGGGAGATTAGTATAGAGAGGTAGACTTTTTTTCGTGATAGTGGTTCGTTGGATAGGTGGCGTTGGCTTGCTATGATTGTGAGGGGCAGAAGTCAGGTAGTCAATATTAGGAGGGGGGTCGTTAGGGGGTCGGAGGAGAAAGACAGGGAGTAGTTAAATAGATTGTTGGGGGATGATGCTAATAATTAGGCTGTGGGTGGTTGTGTTGATTCAAATTATATGTTTTTTGGAGAATCATGATTGTTGGGATAATTAGAGAAATGGGCGCACCTCACTCCAGGTCCTATGGGCCACCATAGGAGACTCTGTCTCAAAAAATAAAAAAATAAAAAAAATAAAGGTAGGTTTCTTTCTATTTTCTGTCTTTCCTTTTCTCTTTCTAGTATAATTAGGGTTTTTGTTTGTTGTTACTTTGTTACTTTTTGTTGTTGAAATTCAATAACTTAGATGTTACTATTCTTATTTTGGTTACACTTGATATTTTATATTGCACACTTAAATTAACCAAGTATAAAGTAAAATTATACTTGCTGCTTTCACAAAATATAAAATCTTAGGCATTTTAATTCTTATTTCTTTCTCTTGAGTTATGACTTGTTGTGTTTTTTCTGTCCAATATTTTAATTTCGTGTTTCTAGGAACATAGAATTGTAGACATCATTACTTTTCTTCTCTTCAACGATATTTGTTTTTATTTATAAGCAAGTTTATAAGTTTGTTTGCTTGCCACTTCCTCCTTTACCTCAGATATTCCTCCTGGGATCATTTTCCTTCTTCTTGAAGTGTGTTCCTTATAACTTTTCATGTTAAAATCTGTTGTGGTTATATTACAATGCCTTATTCATCATAATTGCTGAAAAAGTAACTACTTAGAGCTGTTTATCTCCACACTATTCCATTGCCTCTGCCACTTATTGTTCCTCTTGAGAGTCCTCTGTATGTTAATTTTCAGGCTTTTCTGAGTAACACATAGTTTGTTTTCATTCTCTGCTTGCTTTTAAGAATTTCTGTTTTGATGTCCTGCAGTTAAGGACTACTTCCTCCCCTCCCAGGTTTCAGTGGGAACCATTTGAAGGACAGGACTTGACAACAGTCCAGGAGTAACAGGTTTTCCACCCCACCCCACTGAGACAGAATCACACAAGAGTGGTGACTTCACCCTGCCCAGCAAAAAATGTTCAACACTCACAAACACACAGGAATCCAGTGAAGGCCATGTGAGCAACAACTAATGAGACACTTTCACCTTTCCCAGCAAGAAAGGTAGCAATGGGAACTAGTGAGGAGCCAGAAATTCTACCCTGGCCAGAAGTTACAAGCAGTAACCCTCACTGGCTGTCAATAGAGGAAGCTGGACGTCTACCCTCACCTGATGGTAGTGAGTAGCACCTGTCCTTCACATATTAAACAGTGTCAAGAGAAATAGCTAAAATAAGGAAATGAGTAAGACAACGCTATATAACACAACCTCCAAAGCATACAAATTTCAATGAAAAAAATCATTCATCATACCAAGAACCAGGGAGTTCTCAATAGAATGTTTAAAAATGAATAGATACCAACACTGAGATGACAGATAATTGGAATTACATTATAAAGATTTTAAATAGCCATTCTAAAAAATGAAAAATTGTGAACACAGTTGAAACAAAATAAAGAAGCCTCATCAAATAGAAAGTCTGAGCAAAAAAACTAGAAGATATAAAAACGAACCAAATGGAAATTTTAGAACTGAAAAGTATAACCACAATAAAACACACACATGAACATACACACAATAGATGAGCTTAACAGCAAAATGGAGAAGACAGGAAAAAAAGTGGAAAAAATATAGAACAATAGAAATAATACTGTTCTAAATACAGAACAATAGAAATTGCCCATTGCGTAATATTGAGTGTCAACCTGATTGAATTGAAGGATGCAAAGTACTGTTCCTGGGTGTGTCTGTGGGGATGTGTTCAAAGGAGATTAACATTTGAGTCAGTGGAGTGGAAGAGGCAGACCCACCCTCTATCTGGGTGGGCACCATCTAGTCAGCTGGCAGCACAGCTAGAATAAAGCAGACAGAAGTTGGAAGAGTAGACTTGCTGAGTCTTCTGGTCATCATCTTTCTCCTTTGCTGGATGCTTCCTGCCCTTGAACATCAGACTCCAAGTTCTTCAGTTTTTGGTCTTTTGGACCCACACCAGTGATTTGCCAGGGGCTCTTGGGCCTTCGGCCACAGACTGAAGGCTGCACTGTCGGTTCCTCATTTTTGAGGTTTGGGACTCGGACTGGCTTCCAGGCTCCTCAGCTTGCAGACAGCCTATTGTGGGACTTCATCTTGTGATCGTGTCAGTCAATTCTCCTTAATAAAGTCCCTTTCATATAGACGTCTATCCTATTAGTCCTGTCCCTCTAGAGAACCCTGACTAATACGCCCATTCTGTAAAACAGAGGTAAAAAGCAGACTGAATATACCCTTAGGAACTAGTAAAAATATAAGAAAAAAATAACATTTATATTATGGAACTAGTAAAAATATAAGAAAAAAATAACATTTACATTATTAGAGGTCCAGAATGAGAAGAAAAAAGTTGGTCTAAAAAAGCACTTAAATAATGATTAAAATTTTTCCCAAATGGCAAGAGACACAAAACCAACAGATTCAAAAAACTGAATGAACCCCAAAGAAATTCACTCATTATAGTCACAGAGTGAAAAATATAAAGAAAGAAAAATACCTGAAAGTGGTGACAGAGTAGTAACACCTTACCTATAGATAAAAAGTAATTTTAATTACAGTGGATTTGTTCCTGGAAATTGTAAAGACCAGAAGGAAGTATTACATTTCTCAAGTGCTAAAAAATGTCAAACCAGAATTCTGTGTCCTGTAATAATATCATTCTGAATTAAAGAAAAAAATCAAAATATTGTGAGACAAAATATATCAAGAGAATATGTCTCTAGAAGGCCTATTTTAAAGAATAGCTAAAGGAAATCATCTGAAAAGAAACAAAATGACTAAAAAAGGAAACTTAAATCACTGGGAAATAAGAAAACAGATGGTAATAAAAAATATAGGTAAACATAATAGACTTTTTTTCTTCTCTTTATAGTTGAAGCAAAAATTATGGCATAGTTTGATGTTATTCCAACCATATATATATATATATATATATATATATATATATATATATATATGTATATAGTATAGATAAAATACTTAAGAGAATTATATAATAAATGGAGAAAGGTAAAGAAATTTAAATGAGGGTAAGGTTCCTATAAATCAGTCAAACTGGTAATATAACAGCAGTACATAATGTTAAGTTGTGTCTGTATAAAGACCTAGAGAAACCACTAAAAACACTATACAAAGAGACACATTCGAAAACACTACCAATATATCACAATAAAATTTGGGACCAAAACTTAACTCAAAAGAAGACAAGAAAAAAAACAGAGAAACAGAAAATATGGAGACCAAATAGAAAACAAAAATAAAATGGCAAAATTAAGTCCTAGTATAGCAATAATTACACTTAACACAAATGGTCCAAATACACAGATTAAAAGACAGTGTTACAACACATGACCAAACTCTACGCTTCCTACAAGAAACACACTTCAAATATAATAGTTTATGAAGGTTCAAAGTAAAAGAATAGAAAAATGATGTATCATGCAAGCACTAATCAAAGGAAAACAGGAGTGGCTACATTAATCAGACAGGGATACTGAAGACTGACAAAAGGGTCAATCCACCAAGAGGACATAGCAATCTTAAATATGTATGCCCCAAACAACAAAGCTGAAAAATATATTAAGCCAATCCTAATCTAACTGAAAGAAGAAATAGACAAATCCAAATTAAAGTGAGAGTTCAACATCCTTCACTCAATTAATAAACCAACTTAAAAATAGCAATGATATAGAAGAAATCAACCACATAATCAACCAACAGGATCTAACCAATATTTGTAGAACACTCCACCCAAAAACAAAAGAATACACATTCTTTTAATGTGTTGAATGGAATATTAACCAAGATAGACCACATATGAAACAAATTTTAAAAATAGAAATTATACAGAGTGTGTTCTCTACCCAAAAGGAAATCAAACTAGAAATTATAACAGAAAGATTACAGAGAAGTCTCCACACATTTGAGAAGTAAATATGATACATCTAAAACATTCAGAATAAAAATGGAAGCCTCAAATACATTTTTAAAACACAGAATGAAAATTAAAAAGAAATGTATCAAAACGTGTAGGGTAGAGCTAAAGCAGAGCTGACAGGGACATTTAAAGCATGAAATGAATACATTCAAACACAGAAAAAGCCTCAAATCAATAATATCAGCTTCTACCTCAAGAACTTAGGGAAGAAATGAGCAAATAAAGCCAAAACAATTAAAAGGAAGTAAATAACAAAGATAATAACACCCCCATGCCTCAGCCAAAGCTCGACCAGTGCAACTTCATCTAATTCACCTGTATCTTGCCCATCCCAGCTCCACTGAACCCAAATATGTCATGCTTTCATATACCAGTGAGCCCATGAGTGTGCCACTTCCTCAGCTTAGAATGCACACCCACCATTGTCTACCTGGTTAATTATTCATCAACCTGCAAGATTTCAGAGCCCTCAGAAGGGTTCTTTATCACAGGCTACAGCACACTGCAGAGTAACTGATTTCTTACCTTTTTCTTCCTCTTTGACTCAAAGCCATCTGAGAACAGGTATTACCGTCAAATTTATTAAACAAAAGATAACTATCAAAGCATATAAATACATTAGGGTGTGATAAGTGCTTCTGAGCAAAAGCTTCCAGATGCATTAGATACACTTAATAAATTATTATGGAAATAATTGCATTAAAGATACACTTCGCAGTCATGCAAATTGATACAATGATAATAAGGAGGACCTCTATAAACACAAAATTATAGTTTCGCCAAAGTTTCTTCATAATCATCAGTGGATTTTTTCATACACAATTACCTTCAACCTTCATTTCCTTGTCAAATTAATGTTTAAATATTTAAATTTAAATTTGAATTTTAAATTGAAATATAAGCACATTGAATCCTATTAATAATATAATTCCCACAATGAAAATATCACATATTTCCTACATACACACACAGAGCCATAAAACATTTCTAAGGAATGTATGTAAATATCGATGCTATCATTGTGTATATGACCATATGTGCATATTACAGGCTTACATAGGAAGGCAGAGACCACAGAATATAATGGTGCACAAACTAGTTTTGAGGGCATGAGATCTGGAGTTGAACCCCATTTCTGTTATTTACTATTGATAGAACCTTCCTGAGCATGATTTGCCACCTTAAAAACGTGGGCACAGTACTCAATGCCTATCTTATAATATTACGAAAACATTTTAAAGATGATACCCATGAATTTTTTTACCAATTATTATATTGATGTCACGTGATACTACTGGAACTATATTTATTGGTGAATGAAGCTCCTTTTCAAACTTTATCCAATTTCTCTCTCACTCACACTTATTTCCAACTTGTTTTGTCATATTATGCTGTAAATTAGGTGATTAAATCTTTTTTCACTTTGAAAAATATGGTGAGTCATTTATAGAAACATTTGTAAGATTGATCACTGGGGTAGCTCATAAATGATTTCCAGCTTATACTCCTTTTGTCTGCCCATCATTTATAGACAATTTAAAATATTACTGGCCAATTTAGCATTTATTAAATAACCCAATGCCTCATCATTAACCTTGAAAGAGAGTGGGGTAACCATTTTTAATAGGAATGTTAGAAATTCCTGGACCCATGGTTCCTGTTTGGCTAGCTCATGTAAAAAGCCTGGAGAAATAGTTGCTTTAAAGCATTATATTATTGTACTTTATTTTGAAAGAGCATTAAGAGGGCATTGCAGATATATCTAAGAAATGACAAATACAATGGAAAGAATATTTTTGAGAATTTTTAACACCTTAAAAATCTTTTCTTAGAGAAAGTAGCTAAGAAAATCATCTCTTAAACTTTTGTCATTAATAAAAAGTATTCTTACTCATTTGACCTCATAACTGCATATTTCAACCAAATGACTGTGTTGCTTAAGGCTGCAGAGCTAAGATGCTCGGAATGTCCCTTATCAATCATCCACAGAACTTTCAACTAAATTTAGACTGTAGAATCACTATCATCAGTTTTGAAATCTGAGAGGAGAACACAGCTTGAGTTTTCAGATTGCAGGTTAAAACTCTGGGAAAAGTCTTTTCATTTAGAAGCTAATCTTTGAAATTAAACTCAAGTTAAATTCATATTTCCCGTTGCACATGAGTATACTGAATGTTTTAGTTACCTTTCCCGGTCTGCCACCAGCAAGCTAGAGAAGACCTCTGTTTTGCAGGGTGGGATCTGAAAAAAATATATATATATATATATAAAATATAAAAATGTATATATATAAATATTTATTATATAATATATAATATGTATAAATAATACATATATATATTTCCTATTTTGTGGACCCTGCAAATGTCTGAACGCTCTAAGCTCTGAACGATTACTCCTATAAATACTCTTCAGTGAGAAAATATACCTTTTATATAAAATGATACTTTTCTTTATTACACAAAACTTACTTGTCTTTGCAAAACTGTAATCTAAAATAAGCACCAAAAATGGAAAGAAAGCATTCCTCCTGTTTCTGCGCAGTATCAGTGCCTTAGTATACCCTTTATCGTTTCTCTAGAGGAAGACACAGTTTTGCATTTATCTGCTCTATTTAATTAATATATTGTGAACCAGCAAATACGTTCTCAGTGATGATTTGGGGGAAGTTCTGGGATAGAGAGTTTTTTGAGTAAGTTCACATGGAGCTAATGGGTCCTCATTCATGTCGTTATTCTGATTCTATTTATGCTGTCCTTGAATACTGTACTAGGATCCTTGGCCTGTGTTTTCCTCCAGAAGAAAGTCAAGGCAGAACAGCCTGTCTTCTGACACCGAATAAATTCTCTGAAGCTTCTGCCTTTCTGACACCAAGGTCCTTATGCCGTAGATGCCCCTTGACTCCCTGTATTCCCATCATTCTGCATTATCTTGACGTCTTGCTTCATTTCTCTTGTAAGTTTTGCTTCTAACTTTGCAATGTGCATCTTACACTCCCCGTGTCCGCAAACTGCCCAGCCCTCCTTTCCTCACTGCAGCTGATGATGGGACACGGCTGTTCCCACAGAAATGCTCCATCTTCCCATCGCTGACAGACAAGCACAGCGTCTTTCTATTCTGCAGTAGGATGAAGCTCCCTTCCTGTCACTAACCATAAATACCCCACCCCACCTCCTCTCCCTGCCCAGTGACTTCTCTTCCTGTTTTCCCTCTCTTCTTCCCTGATCTCTCATCCATTAAACTGTCCCACCTAGCCCACAAACAGCTCACTCTTCCCCAGCTTCAAATAACAGCCCTCACTGATCCCCAAGTGTGTTCAGAGATATTCATCCAATCCTCCTGCTACGAGCTTCATGACTCAGCCTCCCCACACTGTGCCCAGCACAGAGAGCCCAGGCATGGACAGATCCCAGCACGGACAGCCCCCAGCATGAACAGCCGCCAGCATAAACAAACCCCATCATGGACAGACAGCGGCATAGGCAGCCCCCAGCATGGACAGACCCTGGACATGGACAGCCCCCACCATGGAGAGACTCCATGGTGGACTTCCCCAAGCATAAACAGACCCTATCATGGACAGACCCCAGCATGGACAGACCCTGGACATGGACAGCCCCCAGCATGGAGAGCAAGTCTGAAATCTATAGGGCAGATTGGCAGGCTAGAAATATAGGCAAAAAATTGATCATGCAATCTTTTAGGCAGATTGTGTTCTTTGGGAAACCCCAGTCTTTGGTTTTCAATTATTTGGAGGAAACCTACACGTGTCATGGGGGACAATCTGCTTTACCCAAATTCTCCTGACTCGAAGCCAAGTCCCTTTCACACGGTAACTTCACAGCACATCCAGACGACTGTGTGACGGAACCACAGGCGCCACCGCCTCGCCAGGCTGATGTAGAATCAGCCATTCCGCTTCTGAAAGGAGCCGAGTCCGCTCCCACAGGAGGTGATTCTCCCAGAGCTCTCCCCTTAGAAGGTGCAGGATTGTATTTGTCACGCCATATGGTCCCTAACCCCAGTGAGGTCTCCTGTGTCTTCAAAGTTGGCACTTGTTAAATGAAACATGCTCCAACTCATTTTGAAGCAAGGTAGGGTCCTTATTTAAATTTGATTCATGTGACTACATTAGACAGATTTTCAGGGGGACACCACACCGGGAGCATGACTCTGTTTCTGTGTATCTAACTAGATGTGTGTCTGCTAGAATAATCATTACAGTATCGTTCTTCCAGGAGATATAAGGGAAGGAAAATAAAAGGGTAAGTCCCATGCTTAGATAAAAGAATGGGAGGTGACTTGGTTTTAGGGGAGCATTTTGGACTTTAAATCTCTGCTGACAAGCCAGATTCCAGCAGAGGTTCTGAAACTCACTTTCTGCATGGTGAAATGACATAATGTACTCATAGCTCAGAATCCCCTAGCATAGAAAATAGCTTGCTTTCTTTTCTTGCCAAACTCCCAGGAACACACAGAAAAATCCTCTAACAACTTCAAAGCTTCTTGAACAAGATGGAAAGGGATAAACAATGAAACTTTAAGCCCTTTTGGAAATTCAAATCCAAACTGTTGATTGACATCAGACTCAGAGAGAAACAAATTAGGTTCTGACTGTGAAGCGGCTTATTTTATACATTCTCGTCTGGCATAAAGAAATTATATTCTGGGCCGGGCGCGGTGGCTCACGCCTGTAATCCCAGCACTTTGGGAGGCCGAGGCGGGCGGATCACGAGGTCAGGAGATCGAGACCATCCTGGCTAACACGGTGAAACCCCGTCTCTACTAAAAATACAAAAAATTAGCCGGGCGTGGTAGTGGGCGCCTGTAGTCCCAGCTACTCGGGAGGCTGAGGCAGGAGAATGGCGTGAACCCGGGAGGCGGAGCTTGCAGTGAGCCGAGATCGCGCCACTGCACTCCAGCCTGGGCGACAAAGCAAGACTCCGTCTCAAAAAAAAAAAAAAAAGAAATTATATTCTGACCTGGCTTCATATTGCCTATCAGTAAAATACATAAAACAACCTCCACTTAATCATGTTTAGGAAGGAATAGGATTTAGTTCCTTTGAAATTATATATTTGATTTTTTAAAATTTATGTATCTTCATTTGCACATTTGAACAGATTCTGTTCACAGTTATATTTTTATAGGTTTGTTATTTCATGGTAAGGAGGGGATTATAGCTGTCTTCCCTAAAAAAAGTATCCATTTTACACTATATGTGAAGGGAATGGGATGGAGTTGATATTTCTAGTTTATGTTATTAAAATAAATCGTTGCTTACCATCTGAGATTTCAAATTCACACTTTCAGTTCATATTTATAATTTAGGAAATCTGTTTGCAGTATAATTCACTGCCCTACAAAGGCATGCCTCTTGCTAATGAACTGGTAACTCCGTCTTCCTCAAAAACATATGTTTAAAAATTAATGTTTAATTTTCAATTTAGAAAATGTGTAAAGACAAAAAGGAAATTTAAAAAACAGCTCGAGAGATTTAGTAGTAAACATTTTTGCCTAAAATTTCTCGCCAATGGTCTCCTCTGAAAAGATTAATGCCATCTTATTAAAGACATTGAAAATACGTCAAAGATAGGATTACAGTTTTTAAATGGCTGTTTAATATTCATCTAATCTCATCGTAAAATTTGGGGGAAGTTCTGGGATAGAGTTTTTTGAGTAAGTTCACATGGACCTAATGGGTCCTCAATCATGTCATTATTCTGATTCTATTTATGCTGTCCTTGAATACTATACTAGGATACTTGGCCGGTTTAAACTTCAGGAACATTTCACATCATTGAACATTTACATATGAAAAACGTGAGTCATTTTAAACATGTGATTTTTTAATACCAAGCATCTTCATGTTTTTCTCGCATGTGAAAGAAGAAAGAATGTTTATTGCTATGTGATAGGATCTATTATTATTTAAAATCAAAGTTCCTTAAGGTTGTAGTGTGAAATATTGCAACAGGGACTGCTTGAAGTCATTTCGTTAAAATCAGCTGAGAATCCTCCACCACACCAGCCTCAGAGGCTCACAGAGGCTGCGCCCCCTCATGACAGCAGCCTCGCGCCCTGTTCCTCCGGGTTCCAGGGCAAGCGCAGGACCAGGAGAGCCAATCAGATACCTCAGCCCCATCACGCGCTCCATGGTTTCCACTCACAGTTCGCCGGTTATAACGAGTCACAAGGCCACACCTAAAGTCAAGGAAGTAGGAATGATGATGGTCTATGGAGACAGAGGAGAACTGCGTGTTGTGAATCTCAGTCTCGCCCACCCCAGCCCAACCTCGTAGCAGGGCAGAGCAGAGCAGAGCAGCGCAGCGCAGTGGTGAACAGCACGCACCCTGCAGGCAGATGGTGAGGGTTGGAAGGTGGATGCCTGCAGTTACTTCCCTATAATACCGGGGCAAGTTGTTGAAGCGCTCCGGACCTCACAGTCCTTGCCTGTAAAGCTAAGTATAGAAAAATATCTATCTGTGGGATTCTGCTAAGAACTGAGTTAACAGATGTTAAGCACTGAAACAGTGCGTGGGACCCATGAACACTCAGTAATCACTGACCAATACTGTGATGTGAGTCCAGCAAAGACCCAGCTGTGCCCTACCAAGACCATATTTACTTCAAGCACAATAAATAGAAAAGCCCATACCTCGTTTAGAGCTTACTCCATCATTTTATGGTAAAGAGCTCATTCTAAGTTTCATTTTGGGTTCAGCATCAAATATAAGATGTTGAAAGGCAATAGGCACAGTCCTCTTGGGTTCCTCTCCTAAGGAAGAGTTATCCCCTAAGGAAAGGTATCCCCCGGGTTCCCAGGTGTCCGCAAGACGTTGGGACACAGAAGAAGCAGTTTTGCGGAACCAAGTGTATTCTTAGAAGAGAGAAGATTTTGCCCCAAATATTCCAAATTTTTGCACTGAAGAAATTACGAAAAAAATTAGAAGATTATGCTACCAAGCAAAAGAGCTCTTTTCTTTTTCTTGAGATTTTATCCATGTTTTAATAAATAAAGGACAAGCATTTTGCTACCACTCCAAGCAAACACCAAGAAAGTGAAGGCCTTCCACACCTCCCCAGTCCCCCACACCTCCCCAGTCCCCCACACTCCAAACTCATTCTCTAGGAGCCACCAGAAGAAGATTAGCATCAGCACACGGCACGGTTAGTAAATGTGTGTGCTGTTCAATTGTCCACATTTATGGATCAATGCATTCAAATATGACATTTACTTTAATGCACCTCGTTTTTTAAAAACGGTATTGCTATTCTTCCATACTACATATGGCAATTTCTGTCTTTCAAAACTTCTATACTTTGGTGTAGCAGAATACATCTAGAAAAACATAGTAGAAGATTATTTGGATGTAAAACGATATAACTATAACAATTTTATTACTTTTGTAAAAGGACTGGATGTTTTTGTGTAAGTAGTATATCACTATTATTTAAGTAATATTATCAAATAAAATATTGCAACAGGAACTGCTTAAAGTCATTTTGTTCAAATCACTTGAGATCCCTCCACCAAGTAACTGTTTTATGATCTGCCTTAAGTCATTTTAATATTTCAAAAATACCCTAAGAAATATATAAACATAAACAAAATATTATTTAAAATAATCATTTATAGTTTCATAACTGAGCAGTATCACTTTAATATAAAGTGATTTTAATAGAAAGCCTGCCAAAATAGCTTATTAATATCTATATTTTTCTGAACTAAAGTCTAAATATAATTTTAATAATTTTTATGTCTTCTTTAATAAATAGTGATGTCTTCTTTTCTCTGTAGGTGGTCTTCCCATTGCAACTTGCATTTATTTGTTTGTTTATTTTATTTATTTCTTTTGAGACGGAGTCTCACTCTGTAGCCCAGGCTGGAGTGCAGTGGCCCTACCTTGGCTCACTGCAACCTCCACCTCCCAGGTTCAAGCAATTCTCCTGCCTCAGCCTCCCAAGTAGCTGGGATTACAAACACCTACCACCATGTCCAGCTAATTTTTGTATTTTTAGTAGAGACGGGGTTTTACCATGTTGGCCAGGCTTGTCTCAAGCCCCTGACCTCAGGTGATCCATCCGCCTCAGCCTCCCAAAGTCCTGGGATTACAGACATGAGCCACCAGGCCCGGCCACATAGATGCCTTTTTAAGGCTGAATCCTGTTCTGTTGCACATAGATGCCACAGTATGTGGATCTGTTCATCCATTGATGGACACCTGGGTTGCTTCCACCCTCTGGCTGTTATGAATGGTGTTGCCATGAACGTGGATACAAAATATCTCTTTAAGACACTGATTGAATTCTTTTAGATACATACTCAGAAGTGAGACTGGCAGGTTATATGATAGTTCTATCTTCAGTTTTTTTGAGGAACCACGAGACTGTTTTCTGCAACCGCTGCCCCATTAACTTGTTTGTGGTAATCACTGTACAATCTATATACATATAAAATAATAACAGTGTACACCACGGCTCTCTGGTGGTCACTGACACAGGTGCACAGGGCAGAAAGCCTCCAGCCGCCCAGCTGAGGCTGAACAAGGCTCCACACGGTGAGACACGTGTCCTTTTCACAGTGGATGTAGTGCCCTGCTTTTGCATGTGTGAGTGCGTATGTTGGTGGTTTCACTGTTTAAATGGCCCCCAATCAATACTGAAGCGCTGACGGCTGCTTCTAAGTACATGAAGACTGTTATGTGCTTTATGGAAAAGACATTTGCTCGAGCAGGCAGGAGTTATAGTGATGATGGCCATGAGTTCAAAGAGAATGAGTCAACAATAGATATTAAATCAGCTGTCTTTAAACAGAAATACATTCAACAGCAACTTCCATTTCCTCCTCCAGCCTTTGGAAGCCACCATTCTATTCTCTGCATCCACAAATCTGAGTATTTCAGATATCTCAATTAGGAAAACTCACACGGTATTTTTCTTCTATGACTGGCCATTTCACTTAGCATCATGTCCTCCAGGTTCTCTTCAAAGTCTCACTTACACAAGATGAAAAAGTTCTAGACATCTTCTGCACAAGATTTGGCTTTTACTTAATGATACTGTACTGCACACTTAAAAATTTGTTAAAAGGATACATCTTCTGTTATCTGTTCTGACCACAATAATAATAATAAAATAATAATTATAATAAATAGAGTGCCGGTTGCCAATAAACAGGAAGTAAAACAGAAACACATTAAACAAGCTTGTGTATTGATCAGTGGAAGAATACGTTGAGATAAAAGCTCAGAGGAATCTAACCTAGTATTTCCCTCAGGAGCAATGGTTTGGTGTTTCCTAATCCACTGTTTGTATCGAGTCTGTAGAATCCCACAAATCTCATGATCCCACAAATCATGAGAATACACATAAAATTGACATATAAGAGTCAAAAGCCTTTGTATACCAAACTATACTGAGCCAGAGAACACAAAGTAGAAAAAAATAGCACAAAGATCAAATACAAAGAAATAAACTTCACCAAAAACACGTAAACCGATAGCAGAAACACTTAGAACCATCCCAAAAAGCACAAGAGTCTTTAAACCCTGAGCCTGAACCAACCCAAAGCCAACCATGCTGGCACCCTGAGCTCCAACCTCAACCTCCACAAAATAAATGTCTGCTGTTGACAAGTCACCCCGTGTGTAATACTTTGTCAGAGCAGCCTGAACAGACTAAGAAGAGGCTGATGAAGAGAGGACTCTGCACAAAGGCCGAGCTCTGCTCAGTAGATTTGCTTCTCCGAGAAGGATACATCAGCAATTCTGAACCCGCTTTGTGTCTATCCCAGGAATAGAACAAATAAGTAAATATATTGTGGATAATGAGAGTCCAGTTCTCACTGTCAGAAAAGGAAGTTACAAATAAGGAAGGGGGCCTTGCTGGAATGATTCCTCTAGTGTCCGATTAAAATTGGAAGTGTCGCTATTGACTCACTCTCTAATACATGGATATAGATACAGACATAGATACCCATAGAAATAAATACGGAAGTGTGTGTATGTGTACAGGTTAATAATATACATGCATTTATTTCCACAACTGTCCACTGAGCAGCCTAGAAATGATGATACCTCAGTAGCAATGAGCACACCTATGTAAAATTCATGATTTATAAAAGCCATTCTCTTATAAAAGGGATCAGGTCTGCTTGGAGAAGTGGCTGACTCCACGACCTGAGTCTGGAAATAATGTGTGGTGCTGCAAAGTAAGGCTATACCCACACCCCTGAAAAAGGGGGAAAAAAAGAAGGCTTGGAGAATGTTTGGAGGAACACTGGAGTCACTCCAAAGCCAGAGGGGCCCCCGGTCACCAAAGCTGGATCAACTGGAAATCAATAATGATAGTATTGCATCACAACCCACAGAATAAGATAAATACCCACAAGTCCATACCTAAAATAGTTAATGGAATAAATGTACATAATTGTGTAGAAGGGGTAGCACTTCCTTGTAAAACAATGCCAAGTAGCAGGTGTAGAGGAAGGAAGAAAGAATGAACTGACCACAACCAATCATCACATCGACACAACAACCAGGGCAAGATCCGCCATAGGCGCCACTCCCTGCAGGGAAGCTGCCTTTATCTCCAGCTGCCTCAATAGAGACAACAGAGGAAGTAAGAGAAAGGTGATATTCAAATTAGAAATAGCTCAGGATGTCCAAGAGGTGATGAAAGACACTGATGTTTGCATGCTCGTTGACTGGCATTTCCATGCCCCGTCTCTCTCTTTCCACAGCCCTGCTCCTATCTCATCCCAAATGAGAGGACCTGTGCAAACCTGAAATCTTGGACTAAGGCACAGTTGTCCGTAACTGCTGCTCTAAATTATTTTTAACCCCACAAGGTTGGCACTAATATTTCTATGCAGTGTTTACTATACGGATGTGCGTGTACATATAATAAACACTATTCAGATGTGTGTGTCTGTACACATACACACATCCATATAATAAATGGAATTATTAGTTTTAACCCCACAAGGTTGGCAGTAATATCTCTATGCAGTGCTTAGTATACCCAAAATGCTCTCTTTTTGTTGCCTTTAAAACTTCTTTTGTAGATCCCTTTTTCCATATAAGTACATCATTTAGAAGATTATGTCTTTAAGTGAGCATTTGTGGTCATTCTATTTATGTAAAATGTCTTTATTCTTGAGATGTAGAATTACTTTTTTTTCATTGCTTGATTGACACTTACATTTCCTCAGCCTTTATTGTTGTGAGGAACTGGGCTGCAGAGCAGGAGGTGAGTGGGGGCATCCTCTGTATTTTCAGCCCCTCCCCATCGCTCACATGACCTCCTGAGCTCCTCCTCCTGTCAGAGCAGCGGCAGCCTTAGATTCTCGTGGGAGTGCGAACCCTATGGTAAACTGCACATGTGAGGGATCTAGGTTATGTGCTCCTTACAAGGATCTAATGCCTGATGATCTGTCGCTGTCTCCCATCACCCCCAGATGAGACCATCTAGTTGCAGGAAAACAAACTCAGGGCTCCCACTGATTCTATGTAAAATGGTGAGTTGTGTAATTATTTCGTTATATATTGCAAAGTAATAAGAATAGAAATAATGTGCACAATAAATGTAGTGTGCTTGAATCACCCCTAAACCATCCCCCTGCACACCAGGTTCATGGAAAATTGTCTTCCACTAAACAAGTCCCTAGTGCCAAAAAGGTTGGGGACTTCTGGGCTAAAGAAATACAAAAAAATCCAGGACTTGAGAGGATTTCAGGGAAAGACTTGAATGCCTGGGAGAGCCCGGTTCCTGTTACAGCAAGTACGTTACAGTGTTCTGCTGTGCAGGAGCTTTTTAGTTTGATGTAGTTCCACTTGTTTGTTTTCGTTTTTGTTACCTGTGCTTTTGGTGTCTTCTCTAAAAAACCATTGCCAAGACCAATGCCAAGAAGCTTTCCCTTAAGTTTTCTTCAAGAAGGTTTGTGGTCTCAGATCTCATACTTAAGCCTTTATCCTTTTCCAGCGGATTTTTGTGTATGATGAAAGATAAGAGTCCAGTTTTTTTCTTCTGCATGTGGACATCCAGTTCCTGTCACACAGTTTGTTGAAGAGACTTTCTTTTCTACACTGTGTGTTCTTGGTGCCCTTGTCAAAGATTAATGGACAGCATACACCTGAGTTTGTTTCTAGACTCTATTCTATTCCGTTGGTCTGTGCATCTGTTTTTATGCCAGTGCCACACTGTTTTGAATACTGTAGCTTCATGATATGCTTTGAAATCAGGAAATGTGATGGCTCCAGCTTTATTCTTCTTTCTCAGAATTGTTTTGGCTATATAGGGTCTTCTGTGGTTCCATGCAAATTTTAGAATATGTTTTCTATTTTTGTAAAGAATGGCATTGGAATTTGTGATGGGCGTTTTAATTAACTTGTTTGTGGTAATCACTACACAATGTATACGCATATCAAATCATCACACTGTACACCTTAAAAATATTCAATGTTATTTTGACAATTCAATATTTTAAAATAAAAAAAAATTTAACAGGAAGTAGCTTAAAGGAAATTCCAGAGATGCAGATGACAATACTTTGAGAGTCATGATGATGGTCCACATGGTGGAATGGCAGGACCTAAGCAGATAAGTCAGTGAGTGAGATGGAAGCAAAAGAGGTTGATGGGAGAGCTTATAAAGCTTGCAGGATATGGGAACAACACACACACACAAAGTTGCTAGCATTTGCAAATACCCAAGCCTTGTATATTTCTTACCTCGGGCCAGGTGCTGTTCTAAGTGTTTTCATACATTTTCCCATTTAATCCTGCAAGTGACCCCTTGAGCAAAAGCCAGCCAGCGACACCTGCATCTCACGCAGCAGGGCTCCAGAGTCCACAATCTTGAGCTCTGTGGGGTTCTCAGTCCTGTGCCAGGAAAGATTCTAGTGTGGAGGACAGCACTGATTTTAAAAATCCAAAACTTCAGCCCTAAAAGAGTTTACAGTTTATTAACGGATGCACAGTGGATGATTTCAAACACTAAGAAGACACCAATCAACAGCCCTGGATGTGGAATGGGAGTGCTCTTTTATCCTGGCCTGCAACTGGGGCAGGCTTTCAGTCCAGTGCTAAGAAAACATGTGCGTAGAGTAATTTTGGACAATTACCCTGCTTGGATATTTGATTTCTCTTGGCTATCAGAAATAATAACAATGATAATTTTGCTTAAGGATTTTTCTCATTCGATCTACAGATACAAGCACAAATTTCTAATAAACCTCTCTTACAGGAGACAACTACACGTTACACAAAAATTTGTTCCAGAAAAAGCCAAAACTTTCTTTTTAACAGCATTACAACCACATTGTTGCTGTATTTCTACATTGTGAGAGCAGGAGAAGATGGGGTTTTGTGTACAGAAATTTGTTCTCCAAATATTCATGTTTAAAATTTGATCCATATCACTTGTTGGCATATCAAGTATGCTTATTTCTAAATTGCCATAATATATCCAATAAGGTAGGATATTTCTGGAAAGCACAATTATCATACACATATTACTAGAAAATGTGATATCATATTATGCTCTGTTATCATTACAGTGAGACATGGCACTATGAGGAGTTTTTATCAGTGCAAAATTGCATTCTGTTCAAATTTATCCATGTGTTAATTGACATTAAACCCCTTCTATTTCTCCAGATGAATGCAAATTCTAGGATTTGCTGGCCTGTATTTTACCTGGAAATTGGTGCAGATAAGAGGCAAAGAAGTAAGAAGGATTGCTGTCTAGGAGCTTTGAAATGAGCCAAAATTAAGTTTCCTTGCAGCTGCTATTCTGTTAAAAAGCCAAGATTTAAGGAGAATAATATAGCAATGTAATTTATTCTAAATAGAAATGAGGAAAACTGTAACAAACAAAACCCTTGAAAGTTGTACTATTCTTACAAATTATACTAACAATGGGAATCAACAATCCCATCAGAGTTTGTAGATTTCAGATAATCCCATCAGGCTTGTTTCTTAATTATCAAGGTGCTTTGAAGAAATTTCCTATTTGAATCCCTCAAAATAATGACTTTGGGGCTTGTTTTCACATCAGCTATGGGTGCTGTTTTGACAAAGCCTTAGCTGAAAACTTGAGGCCATCAGCATCCCTTTCTCCCCTGCAACAACACAGTTCACACAGGCACTCTTTCTTCCCCACCCATCTTGTGCATAACACCTTGATGTTCCTTAGATTTCCCCTCGTGATCTCGTTGTTTATTGGTTGGTTGGTTCGTTGGTTTTGTTGAGTTGGTTTGTTTTGTTCTGTTTTCACAGTCTTATTAAGAAGGAAATTTACATTCCATACAATTCACCCATGTAAGGTGTACAATTGAATGGTTTCTAGTCTATTCACAGAATTATGCATCCATCACCACTACCAGTTATAAAACATTTTCACTACCTGGAAAAGAAACATGGTACTCAGCCATGGCCGCTCAATCTCTGGATCCCCCACTCTAGTCCTAGGAAACCACTAATCTACTTTCTGTCCCTATAGATTTGCTGATACTGGACATTTCATATAAATGGAATCACACAATACAAGGCCTTTTGTCACTGGCTTTTTCACTAACATGATCTTTTCAGGGTTTATCCAACAGAGCACAGATCAGTATTTTATTTTTATTGCCAAATCATCTTCCATCCTAAGATTATACCACATTTCCTTTATCTATCCATTCATTATCTGCTGAGAATTTGGGTTATTTCCACTTTTTGGCTATTATAAATATTGCTACTTATGAACATGTTTGTACAAGTTTTTGTATGGACCTGTGTTTCCTGTCTCTGGACTACACACCTAGGAGTGAGTCGTTTCTTTAACCACATGGGGGCTGCAAACACCTGCATACATTGCGGGGCTCTCTGTCCCCGGCATCAGTCCTCACTGCCTTGACTATTTTAACTTCATGACGGTCTTGCGACTCTCTCTGCTTTATTCTCCTTATCAATATTATCTTGATTATTTTTAACCTTTTACTCGTTGTAAATACTATAATCTGCACAACACCTGTATAAAAAACACTGCGTGCATTTTGGAACTAAAATTAATCTATAGATTATTGGGGGTACACTTGAAAGCACTTTAATATTGAGTACTACCCATGGATGTGGAATATCATAAGATAATCGTTAATGCTTTTTAATAAATGTTTGGCACATTTATGTACAGTTTTGCACATATATCATTAGTTTTATGCTGATTCTTGATAACATTGTTGCTCATATAATTTTTAAATTATATCTTATGATTGCTGTTTGTTTGCAGAAACACTTGCTAGGCCCTCCAATAAAATGTTACAGGGGTACCATGAAAGGAGACATTCTTGTTTGTCTTCCTTATTAAATAAATGCATCTATATTTTCTATTGAGGCTCTTTTTGTTGTGGGACTTCTGTAGTTATCTCTTACGAGGTTAAGAAAGTCTTCTTGCCGGGAGGAGCCAAGATGGCCGAATAGGAACAGCTCCAGTCTACAGCTCCCAGCGTGAGTGACGCAGAAGACA
The DNA here is from genome assembly GCF_029281585.2 of Gorilla gorilla gorilla. Lineage (NCBI taxonomy): Eukaryota > Metazoa > Chordata > Mammalia > Primates > Hominidae > Gorilla > Gorilla gorilla. Next base: position 6,694,584 of record NC_073231.2, on the reverse strand, counting down.
GGTGATTTCTGCATTTCCATCTGAGGTAGGGGGTTCATCTCAATAGGGAGTGCCAGACAGTGGGCACAGGTCAGTGGGTGCATGCACCATGTGCGAGCCAAAGCAGGGTGAGGTATTGCCTCACCCGGGAAGCGCAAGGGGTCAGGGAGTTCCCTTTCCTAGTCAAACAAAGGGGTGACGGAAGGCACCTGGAAAATCAGGCCACTCCCACCCGAATACTGCCCTTTTCCCACGGGCTTAAAAAACGGCGCACCAGGAGATTATATCCCGCACATGGCTCAGAGGGTCCTACGCCCACGGAGTCTCGCTGATTGCTAGCACAGCAGTCTGAGATCAAATTGCAAGGGGGCAGCGAGGCTGGAGGAGGGGTGCCCGCCATTGCCCAGGCTTGCTTACGTAAACAAAGCAGCCTGGAAGCTCAAACTGGGTGGAGCCCACCACAGCTCAAGGAGGCCTGCCTGCCTGCCTCTGTAGGCTCCACCTCTGGGGGCAGGGCACAGACAAACAAAAAGACAGCAGTAACGTCTGCAGACTTAAATGTCCCTGTCTGACAGAACCACAGAGAGCAGTGGTTCTCCCAGCACACAGCTGGAGATCTGGGAACTGGCAGACTGCCTCCTCAAGTGGGTCCCTGACCCCTTACCCTCGAGCAGCCTAACTGGGAGGCACCCCCCAGCAGGGGCACACTGACACCTCACTCTGCAGCTGAGGGTCCTGTCTGTTAGAAGGAAAACTAACAAACAGAAAGGACATCCACACCAAAAACCCATCTGTACATCACCATCATCAAACACCAAAAGTAGATAAAACCACGAAGATGGGGAAAAAACACAGGAGAAAAACTGGAAACACTAAAAAGCAGAGCGCCTCTCCTCCTCCAAAGGAATGCAGTTCCTCCAGCAACGGAACAAAGCTGGATGGAGAATGACTTTGACGAGATGAGAGAAGAAGGCTTCAGACGATCAAATTACTCCGAGCTATGGGAGGAAATTCAAACCAAAGGCAAAGAAGTTGAAAACTATGAAAAAAGTTTAGAAGAATGTATAACTAGAATAACCAATACAAAGAAGTGCTTAAAGGAGCTGATGGAGCTGAAAGCCAAGGCTCGAGAACTATGTGAAGAATGCAGAAGCCTCAGGAGCCGATGCGATCAACTGGAAGAAAGGGTATCAGCAATGGAAGATGAAATGAATGAAATGAAGCGAGAAGGGAAGTCTAGAGAAAAAAGAATAAAAAGAAATGAGCAAAGCCTCCAAGAAATATGGGACTATGTGAAAAGACCAAATCTACGTCTGATTGGTGTACCTGAAAGTGATGGGGAGAATAGAACCAAGTTGGAAAACACTCTGCAGGATATTATCCAGGAGAACTTCCCCAATCTAGCAAGGCAGGCCAACATTCAAATTCAGGAAATACAGACAACACCACAAAGATACTCCTTGAGAAGAGCAACTCCAACACACATAATTGTCAGATTCACCAAAGTTGAAATGAAGGAAAAAATGTTAAGGGCAGCCAGAGAGAAAGGTCGGGTTACCCACAAAGGGAAGGCCATCAGACTAACACCGGATCTCTCGGCAGAAACTCTACAAGCCAGAAGAGAGTGGGGGCCAATATTCAACATTCTTAAAGAAAAAAGTTTTCACCCCAGAATTACATATCCAGCCAAACTAAGCTTCATAAGTGAAGGAGAAATAAAATACTTTATAGACAAGCAAATGCTGAGAGATTTTGTCACCACCAGGCCTGACCTAAAAGAGCTCCTGAAGGAAGCACTAAACATGGAAAGGAACAACCAGTACCAGCCGCTGCAAAATCATGCCAAAATGTAAAGACCATCGAGACTAGGAAGAAACTGCATCAAATAACGAGCAAAATAAACAGCTAACATCATAATGACAGGATCAAATTCACACATAACTCTATTAACTTTAAATGTAAATGGACTAAATGCTCCAATTAAAAGACACAGACTGGCAAATTGGATAAAGAGTCAAGAGCCATCAGTGTGCTGTATTCAGGAAACCCATCTCACACGCAGAGACACACATAGGCTCAAAATAAAAGGTTGGAGGAAGATCTACCAAGCAAATGGAAAACAAAAAAAGGCAGGGGTTGCAATCCTAGTCTCTGATAAAACAGACTTTAAACCAACAAAGATCAAAAGAGACAAAGAAGGCCATTACATAATGGTAAAGGGATCAATTCACCAAGAAGAGCTAACTATCCTAAATATATATGCACCCAACACAGGAGCACCCAGATTCATAAAGCAAGTCCTGAGTGACCTACAAAGAGACTTAGACTCCCACACATTAATAATGGGAGACTTTAACACCCCACTGTCAACGTTAGACAGATCAACGAGACAGAAAGTCAACAAGGATACCCAGGAATTGAACTCAGCTCTGCACCAAGCAGACCTAATAGACATCTACAGAACTCTCCACCCCAAATCAACAGAATATACATTTTTTTCAGCACCACACCACACCTATTCCAAAATTCACCACATACTTGGAAGTAAAGCTCTCCTCAGCAAATGTAAAAGAACAGAAATGATAACAAACTATCTCTCAGACCACAGTGCTATAAAACTAGAACTCAGGATTAAGAATCTCACTCAAAACTGCTCAACTACATGGAAACTGAACAACGTGCTCCTGAAGGGCTACTGGGTACATAACAAAATGGAGGCAGAAATAAAGATGTTCTTTGAAACCAACGAGAACAAAGACACAACATACCAGAATCTCTGGGACGCATTCAAAGCAGTGTGTAGAGGGAAATTTATAGCACTAAATGCCTACAAGAGAAAGCAGGAAAGATCCAAAATTGACACCCTCACATCACAATTAAAAGAACTAGAAAAGCAAGAGCAAACACATTCAAAAGCTAGCAGAAGGCAAGAAATAATTAAAATCAGAGCAGAACTGAAGGAAATAGAGACACAAAAAACCTTTAAAAAATTAATGAATCCAGGAGCTGGTTTTTTGAAAGGACAAAATTGATAGACCGCTAGCAAGACTAATAAAGAAAAAAAGAGAGAAGAATCAAATAGACGCAATAAAAAATGATAAAGGGGATATCACCACCGATCCCACAGAAATACAGACTATCATCAGAGAATACTACAAACACCTCTATGCAAATAAACTAGAAAATCTAGAAGAAATGGATAAATTCCTCGACACATACACTCTCCCATGACTAAACCAGGAAGAAGTTGAATCTCTGAATAGACCAATAACAGGCTCTGAAATTGTGGCAATAATCAATAGCTTACCAACCAAAAAGAGGCCAGGACCAGATGGATTCACAGCCAAATTCTAACAGAGGTACAAGGAGGAACTGGTACCATTCCTTCTGAAACTATTCCAATCAATAGAAAAAGAGGGAATCCTCCCTAACTCGTTTTATGAGGCCAGCATCATCCTGATACCAAAGGCGGGCAGAGACACAACCAAAAAAGAGAATTTTAGACCAATATCCTTGATGAACATTGATGCAAAAATACTCAATAAAATATGGCAAACCGAATCCAGCAGCACATCAAAAAGCTTATCCACCATGACCAAGTGGGCTTCATCCCTGGGATGCAAGGCTGGTTTAATATACACAAATCAATAAATGTAATCCAGCATATAAATAGAGCCAAAGAGAAAAACCACATGATTATCTCAATAGATGCAGAAAAGGCCTTTGACAAAATTCAACAACCCTTCATGCCAAAAACTCTCAATAAATTAGGAATTGATGGGACATATCTCAAAATAATAAGAGCTATCTATGACAAACTCACAGCCAATATCAAAGTGAATGGGCAAAAACTGGAAGCATTCCCTTTGAAAACTGGCACAAGACAGGGATGCCCTCTCTCACCACTCCTATTCAACATACTGTTGGAAGTTCTGGCCAGGGCAATTAGGCAGGAGAAGGAAATAAAGGGTATTCAATTAGGAAAAGAGAAAGTCATATTGTCCCTGTTTGCAGACGACATGATTGTATATCTAGAAAACCCCATTGTCTCAGCCCACAATCTCCTTAACCTGATAAGCAACTTCAGCAAAGTCTCAGGATACAAAATCAATGTACAAAAATCACAAGCATTCCTATACACCAACAACAGACAAACACAGAGCCAAATCATGAGTGAACTCCCATTCACAATTGCTTCAAAGAGAATAAAATACCTAGGAATCCAACTTACAAGGGATGTGGAGGACCTCTTCAAGGAGAACTACAAACTACTGCTCAAGGAAATAAAAGAGGACACAAACAAATGGAAGAACATTCCATGCTCATGGGTAGGAAGAATCAATATTGTGAAAATGGCCATACTGCCCAAGGTAATTTACAGATTCAATGCCATCCCCATCAAGCTACCAATGCCTTTCTTCACAGAATTGGAAAAAACTACTTTAAAGTTCATATGGAACCAAAAAAGAGCCCACATCGCCAAGTCAATCCTAAGCCAAAAGAACAAAGCTGGAGGCATCAGGCTACCTGACTTCAAACTATACTACAAGGCTACAGTAACCAAAACAGCATGGTACTGGTACCAAAACAGAGATGTAGATCAATGGAACAGAACAGAGCCCTCAGAAATAACGACGCATATCTACAACTATGTGATCTTTGACAAACCTGAGAAAAACAAGCAATGGGGAAAGGATTCCCTATTTAATAAATGGTGCTGGGAAAACTGGCTAGCCATATGTAGAAAGCTGAAACTGGATTCCTTCCTTACACCTTATACAAAAATCAATTCAAGATGGATTAAAGACTTAAACGTTAGACCTAAAATCATAAAAACCCTAGAAGAAAACCTAGGCATTACCATTCAGGACATAGGCATGGGCAAGGACTTCATGTCTAAAACACCAAAAGCAATGGCAACAAAAGCCAAAATGGACAAATGGGATCTAATTAAACTAAAGAGCTTCTGCACAGCAAAAGAAACTACCATCAGAGTGAACAGGCAACCTACAACATGGGAGAAAATTTTTGCAACCTACTCATCTGACAAAGGGCTAATATCCAGAATCTACAATGATCTCAAACAAATTTACAAGAAAAAAACAAACAACCCCATCAAAAAGTGGGTGAAGGACATGAACAGACCCTTCTCAAAAGAAGACATTAATGCAGCCAAAAATCACACGAAAAAATGCTCACCATCACTGGCCATTGGGGAAATGCAAATCAAAACCACAATGAGATACCATCTCACACCAGTTAGAATGGCCATCATTAAAAAGTCAGGAAACAACAGGTGCTGGAGAGGATGTGGAGAAATAGGAACACTTTTACACTGTTGGTGGGAGTGTAAACTAGTTCAACCATTGTGGAAGTCAGTGTGGCAATTCCTCAGGGATCTAGAACTAGAAATACCATTTGACCCAGCCATCCCATTACTGGGTATATACCCAAAGGACTATAAATCATGCTTCTATAAAGACACATGCACACGTATGTTTATTGCGGCATTATTCACAATAGCAAAGACTTGGAACCAAGCCAAATGTCCAACAATGATAGACTGGATTAAGAAAATGTGGCACATATGCACCATGGAATACTATGCAGCCATAAAAAATGATGAGTTCATGTCCTTTGTAGGGACGTGGATGAAATTGGAAAGCATCATACTCAGTAAACTATCGCAGGAACAAAAAACCAAACACCGCATATTCTCACTCATAGGTGGGAATTGAACAATGAGAACGCATGGACACAGGAAGGGGAACATCACACTCTGGGAACTGTTGTGGGGTGGGGGGAGAGGGAGGGATAGCACTGGGAGACATACCTAATGCTAGATGACGAGTTAGTGGGTGCAGCGCACCAGCATGGCACATGTATACATATGTAACTAACCTCCACAATGTGCACATGTACCCTAAAACTTAAAGTGTAATAATAATAAATTTAAAAAAAGAGAAAGTCTTCTTGTACTAAGAGCTCTCTTTTATTAATTATATTAATAATTAAAAAGTGAAATTATAGAATTATATATAATAATTAATAAGTGAAAGCTGCTGCATCAATTGAGATAATCAAATTTTCTCTTTAATCTGTTATTGAGCTGAATAACTTTTAAATATTTTCTACTACTCCTCCATCTTTGCATTAGAGAACCAAACCAACTTGGAAATGTGCATATCTGTAAAATGATGTTGATTTCCCTTTGCTAACACTATGCTTTTGGTTTTGGAATTGCACATATCATTGAGATTGTCCTGCCATTTTCTTTTCTACTACTGTCCTGTGGCTTTGGCATCAAGATTGCACTGCTCATTAAATTAGGTGAATAAAATGCCCCCTCCTTCTATTCTGTTTTGTTTTTCCACTTGTGTAAAATTGGAACTGTGATATCCTTTGGCTGTGTCCCCACCCAAATCTCATCTTGAATTGTAATCCCCATAAACCCCACGTCATAGGGGGACATGGTGGGAGGTAATTGAATCCTGGGGGCCATTTCCCCCATGCTGTTCTCATGATAGTGAGTGAGTTCTTAAGAGATCTGATGGTTTTATAAGCATCTGGCATTTCCCCTGCTGGCACTCCTTCTCTCTCCTGCCACCCTGTGAAGATGTGCCTTTCACCATGACTGTAAGTTTCCTGAGGCTTCCTCAGGCAGGTGGAACTCTGAGTCAGTTAAACCTCCTTTCTTTGTGAATTACCCAGTTTCGGGTATTTCTTTATAGCAATGTGAGAACAGACTCATACAAACTGTCTTTAGAATCTTGGTAGAAGTCATCCATGTAATTATCTGAGTGCTAGCACTCACCTGTAAAGTTATCTGGGGCTGGAAAATCCCTGTGGCAATCTTTTAAACTACTAACTCAATTTCCTTGATAAAATTATTCAGACCTCTACATTCTTAATTCACTTTTGGCAAAATATACTATTTAATAATTTTTCTACTTTTATAAGATTTGCATTTTATCTGAGATTTATAGAGTATTCCATTTTATCTTGGATTACTAAAAACTAACAAAATTTTTCATATTTTCTAATTTTGATATCTCATACAATTGCGATTATGCCAACATGTTATTCTCTAATATTATCAATTTTCCTTTCTCTTTCTCATCTCGATGAAACTTGCCAAAATCATGCTCCTTTTGTCGGTCGTTTTAAAAACATCTGGCTCTGTTAAGGCTTTGCTTTATCTCTGCTATTGATGAAGCTTCAAGGCCTTTGTCATTACTGTTGCCTTCTTCCAACTTTTGTGAGGTTGGGTCTTGCTCTTTTTCTTACATCTGAAGGTGTGCACTTCACTCATTAACTTTCAACTTTTTTCTGTTCTCATATTTGTTTCTAATGCTTAAAATTCTCATATAAGCCCTGCTCTATTGGGCCTCTGAGTTTTGATGTGTTATTTACTTCTATTCCCTTCTGGTGGCATCAGAGGGCACAGTGAACACGACCCACCCTCTTGACGTGAACATGTGACGTCCTACTGATCACACCCCAGAGTCCCCACTGCGCTTTTTACTTAACTTTTGTGTGGATGGCATAGGTTGTATTATGACCATTGGTCTATGTGTCTCAAAACTAGAGCGTGAATTTCTTGAAAACAGAATTGTGTTTCTCCTATATTTGTATTCAGAGGTCCTAGGCCAGCATTGTGCTGGCTCAAAACAGGCACGTAGGAAATGTTCCTGGAATATACATTTGCAGTGTAAAATGGGTAAGACAAAGTGTGCATTGATGCAGGAGAAATAAGATCTGTTTGGTTACGAAGGCACGGAAATGTATATAAACCACTTCAAAATGTGTATTTATTAACTATATTTAACTTGAAAAGATGCACTCACTGAAGCATCCACTAGGATGAATGGAAATTATACCAGCCTTTAAATTCAGCCATCAACCTGGTCCTTCTCACAGCAAAGTCAAAGGTCAGCACATAATGGTTGTGCATTATAATATTCTCAAGAGCAGTCCTCTCACAGGGATGCTGTTTGAATTAGCTAATTGTTGACTGCCAAGGGCTTTGGCGAGGCAAGGCTCTGCATAACTGATAATTACTACTATTATCACAGGGACTAAGATGTTCTGCATTGCTCTGTGAACAAAGGGCCAAGAAATGAATTTGCTATAAGATATAATGTAGCTAACAAAAAAGAAGTGTGAAAAGATAGAACATACGGCGTCTCAAGTAGCTGAGATTTGTTTAGGAAGTTGTTTCTGCTTTGTGTTCCTGATAAGGACATCAAAACAGGCAAAATAATGGACTTTTTAGATACCCATAAAAGCATCCCAAAAGATTGCTCATTTCCTTTGTGTTAAAAATATGTGACTTTGCACGCAGAGAAGAGTTCTCAAGATTGCCAGATACTGAGCACAAGTCATCAGAAGTTTAGACAATAAAGGGACATCTGAAAGACACCTGAGACAAGACAGAGAAAAATATCCTGCTTTAAAGGTGTCATACCAAATGTGTGTATTTTCCTGCACCAATTTTTTTAAAAAATGGCAAACAGATTATTTCCTTAAATAAATTTGGGACATTCTGACAAGGTACAGTGGCTCATACCTGTAATCTCAGCACTCTGGCAGTCTGAGGCAGGCAGATCGAAGCCAGGAGATCAAGACCAGCTTAGGTAACATGACAAAATCCTATCTCTACAAAAAATACAAAACATTAGCCGGGTGTGGTGGCACACACCTGTAGTCCCAGCTACTCAAGAGACTGAGGCAAAAGGGTCACTTGAGCCCAGGAGGTTGAGGCTGCAGTGAGCCATGATGGCACCACCGCACTCCAGCCTGGGTGACAGGGCGAGACCATGTCTCAAAAAATAAAAGGAAAATAGTAAATTTGGGGCATTCTTTCTGTCCTCCTGGCAGACAGCGTTGGTTGGTTTGATTTGGTTTTATTTTTTCCCTGTCTCATCGGATCATGAGAACGCACACGAGTCTTCAGCCTCAATGGGTGGCTCCATCCTGCCCACTGGAGAGGTCAGTTTCTCAGCGCAGCTCATTCCAGCTCGCAGGCCTCACCGTCAGGCCTGCCAGGATCGCAGCAACCTGCCTGGAAGACGAGCTGAGGAGCTACTGGCCGGGTTTCCAGTGATACCAAGTTGAGCCCTTTTGTCTGACACCTCTGTCTGAAGCAGGGAGAGAGTAGGAGGACGGACATCAAAATGGGGAATCCAAGGATGGCACAATTTAAAACAAACACTGTGAGGCTACCACGCCCCGCCGTGCTGGGTTATGGATCAGAGGGTCTGAGAACTGCAGCTGGGATGGTGAGATTATTTTCCACGTGAGCTCATGTGGAAGGAACTGAGCACTGTTCCTGGGGTTCCAGTGCCCTGTGCTGTGATGACTCAGGGTACCTCTCCCTCCTGCTCCAAGCTCCTGAGCTGCCCTCACTGAGGACCACTTTACCAGTGTTCTCCTGCAGTGTTTTCATGGATCCTTTCGGCTTTTCCGGGCACTGACAGTGATAGGAATGGGAGAGAGAAGAGAGAAGAAACAAAATCCACAACAGAGCCTTCGTCAAATTCCATAATTACAGAGGCTTCGGGGATTTCCAAAAGATTATTGTTGGGGGAGTAACGGCTGATTCCGAGAGCCCAAGCCAAAGCTAATTCTACAGAGGTGTTCACAGCGATATCGTTCGTCTGATTGGTTCGAGAAAAGGCAAATAAAAAAGGCAACAGTTAACGATCTCGGCTACTAACAACATGGTAGCGTCGCTTTCCCACACCCTGAAGCTGAGGGACATTTTCCTCTTGGGGTAGCCAATTAGTAGCATTAGTGGGACAGGACTCAGATTAATCATGGCACGAGCCACCCGCTAATGCATTCCACCCATTATTCTCAGCATTCACTCATCAAGCAGTCTCCAAGAGCCTCCAAGGAAATAATAAAACGGGTCGATCTGAATGCCTCTCATCTCCCTTCTTCATCTCATCCACCTCTGACCGGGTAGTTAAGGAGCCACAAAATGGACAAAGGCCAGGGGCTATAAAGGAATCTGAGGAGAAGGATCAGGATAATGGGCAAACTGGAGATGCGATTAATTACAGAATGCACTTATTTCCCTGGGTGAATTAGCTATAAACCATAAGCCTTCTCCCTGCTGCCATGGCCTTCACCTATCTTATCCTCAAAAAGAGATAAGCAGAGAAAATCGCAGCTTTGCAAGTGACATTTGCCCCTTCTTTGGCACTAAGGATTGGCAGGTTACAATAACACACTCCAGACAGGGCTCCTCAGGCTGTACCGTGCATGTGAGCGGCCAGGAGAACCGACAGAAATGCAGGTTCCGAGGCAGTGAGTTGGGGACGGGGCCAGGTGCCACATGTCTGTGGTCTTTTAGCTGCAGGACAAACCAGACGGAAAGTTCTGCAGCTTCCAGCCCATCCATACACACACCATGTCTGGAAAATATGTATGGAACGGAGAAATGGGCAGTCACTGGAAAGACAGCCACTGGCGCCTTGACTTCTCTGTGCAGAATCCTGTAGCCCAGCCCAGGACAATGACGAGGTTCCTGATGAGAACGTGTGGCTCTATCTGCCTGGTCACTGCCGAGCTGACAATGAGGATACCCATCCAGCACCCAGGGTGTGATGACACCACGCTCGCGAAACACCCCAGAACTCCTTCTACATCCGTGGCAAAGGGCAGGGCTCACGTTCCAAAATGACTCCGGATCCAAGGGGGCTTCTGCTTCACCCCAATGCTGACTTGTTCCCTGGGTTCTCACAGCCTGAGTTACGTTCCGGAAGAGTTGGGTGCCCTAACTCATGCACATGGGGGCTGCCGGGGGCCTTTCCAGCCCTTTCATTCTTGTGGTTTCATGACCCAAAGACATCGGGGGTTCCCCATGCTCACTCAGATGAAATACCTACCATTCTTGGGTTTTGATTTTTTGGGGGTTTTTTTGTTTGTTTTTTGTTTTTTTGTTTTGAGACAGAGTCTCGCACTGTCGCCCGGGCTGGAGTGTGATGGCGCGATTCCGGCTCACTGCAACCTCCGCCTCCTGGCTTCAAGCGATTCTCCTGCCCCAGCCTCCCAAGTAGCTGGTACTACAGATGCCCACCACCACGCCCAACTAAGTTTTGTGATTTTAGTAGAGACGGGGTTTCACCATATTGCTCAAGCTGGTCTCGAACTCCTGACCTCAGGTGATCCGCCCACCTCGGCCTCCCAAAGTGCTGGGATTACAGGCGTGAGCCACTGAGCCCGGCCTATACTTGGGTTTTAGATGGATTATTTTGTAGGAGAAAGATGAAATTATTCTTAGCATTTTATCTACTATAGACAAACTATTATTTTTATGTCTTTTGCAGACCTAATTACTATAGTAAACTCTTTTAATAAGCTTCCTATCATGCAACATATTATGTAACCAACAAGTAGATTATTTAAATAAGTGCCAAATAGATATCTAAGCAAGATCATTCCATATGCAATAAATAAATACATAAATGAGACCCAGTATTAAAAATACGTTTAGCCATTTAAAGCTTTTAACTAGTATTTAAAATGACCCAGAATTCAAGTCCCTGTCTCTAATTTGGCTATTTTTATATATTTACATCTTTAAGCAAAATAACGTTTTCTCCTGCACCGAAAATCGCATGTAATGGACGAGATTAATCATGTTAATCTCACAGCACCACAGGCCGAAGCGGAAACTCTATCACGCCTTTGAGAAGGCGCTCAACGCAGTCGATTATCATGTGTGTTTGTACGGTGTGTCCCCAGTGACAGCACCATCTCTTCGGCCTGAGGTTCTGTGACTCTCGGCCACACTTGACACCTTTGAGGGAAGTGGGCTTCAGCCCTGACGGGTGGTGTTCAAGACCCCACGCTCCAGGGGCCCCATCCAGGCTGGCTGTGGCTGTGGGCGCCTTTCCTGGGGCGCCACGGTCCGTGTTTCCCTGAGCTGTCCGGGGTGACCGGCGACAGCCACTGCTCGGGAGTCCTGCCGTGGACTCACTGCCCGTGGTCCCAACCAGCAGACCAGGGTGGAATGAGATGACGGGGATCTCAGCCAGGGACTGTGTTAGAGACCACAGACCCCTTCATTCTCCCTCAGGACCTTCCTGAAGCCCTGCTGCCTCTCTGACAAGACAGCGAATCGTCCTTCTTGGCTCACCCCCTCGGGGAATTCCTCTTTCAAGCCGAACCTGACTGTCTCCACCTGCGGAGGGGACACGGACCGCACCCCCTGTCTCAGGTGTCCAGGGCTGCTGATTCCGGATCCTAAGACTCACGGCGAAAACAGCACCTGCTTCTCTGGCACCCCGAGCCATAAAACAACCCAAATATCTTAAGTAACAGCATTTTAGAAACTAATGAAATAAAGTGAGAACTGAAAAAAAAAAGCTTATATTAGCTCTGAGAGAACTTGCTCCATCACTATTAGCACAGTGCCACCTAATGGAAACGTGACATAAATGTACAGTCTTGAAAATTTAGAAGATTACAAAACACCCTATCAAGTTATACAGAAGGCACTTTTCCTCCACATGTGTACCCTTTTTCAAGAAAATAATGATCTGTATGTTTTAAATGATTATACTTTTAGTTGGACAAAAATATACACAGGCCAGACATTCACAGAATTCTTCTAAGTCACCATGAAAAGACACTCAGAATTTTTATTTTTGTTTTGCTCTTTTGTAAAACACATAAAGATAGAACTTGACATTTTTCTTCATATTTTAAAAATACTGAGCTGGAAGCGGTGGCTCACACCTATAATCCCAGCACTTTGAGAGGCTGGGCGGGGGTAGATCACCTGAGGTCAGGAGTTCGAGACCAGCCTGGCCAACATGGTGAAACCCTGTGTCTACTAAAAATACAAAAATTATCCCGGCATGGTGATGGGTACCTGCAATCCCAACTACTCAGGAGGCTGATGCCAGAGAATCGCTTGAACCCAGGAGGCAGGGGTTGCAGTGAACCGAGATCATGTCACTGCACTCCAGCCTGGGCGACAGACCAAAACTGTTTCTTCAAAAAAAAAGAAGAAAAAAAAACAAATAAAAATAAATACTATCAATGGGGCACTCTAGTATCTTAAAAACTTTGTTTTAAGAAATATCAAAATTAGGCTGGGCGCGGTGGCTCAGGCCTGTAATCCCAGCACTTTGGGAGGCCAAGGAGGGCGGATCACGAGGTCAGGAGATTGAGACAATCCTGGCTAACACAGTGAAACCCCGTCTCTACTAAAAATACAAAAATTCACCAGGTGTGGTGGGAGGCACCTGTAGTCCCATCTACTCGGGAGGCTGAGGCAGGAGAATGGCGTGAACCCGGGGAGCACAGCTTGCAGTGAACCGAGATCGCGCCGCTGTACTCCAGCCTGGGCGACAAAGCAAGACACTGTCTCAAAAAAAAAAAAAAAAAAAAAATCACAATTAATTTAGCATAAAATGGCATAGTTTTAAACTGAGTTGTTATTAGAAGTAGATTTTCAAAGATGTTGCAAAAGATTTAGAATGAATTTAAGGAGATCTGTCTTTGCCCACGTTATATAAATGACGATTCTAGCTGAATGTTGTAAAGCTCAAGGTCATCTGTCACCAAATCTTTACCAGGTTTGACACAATGTCTGTCTTTAATCCATTTTAAATCTTCACATGGTCTAGGTGACTCAGAATAAAATATACAACATTTTATTGCATACTGTGTTATTTGCAATTTTATGCCATTTCCTTTACATTTCAGCAGAGGTTTCCTGATTGCTTTTGATGTTTAAGTACCTGTGTGAACATAATTATGTGTTAAAATATCTCTGTACGATATGATCACTCTTTAAGGACAAGAACTCCTTCAATACACCTCAGGTTTCCCAGGTATGAAAGATTCTATTAATCACTGGAAGAAGGGTCTCTGGCCAAGTGCACAGCCCCTCTCAGCTCAGCTTCATAAACAAGGCACATTCATGACAAACGTTCTACCTAAAGTGTCTCTATTTAGCCTTTCATGACAAATGTTCCATTCAAAGAATATTTTTCTACTTAAATATTAAATATGTAAATTAGAATATTAAATATTCTATTTAAAGAAATGTTCTATTTAAATGCTCTATTTAAATAGCACATTCATGGCACATGTTCTATTTAAAGTGTCTTTCTATTTAGCCTTTCTATTACTATAGTTAAAGAAAAAATATAAAAACATGAAATTCTACTGTGGTATCTAAACCTCTTTATCAACTTACTCAACACACATCCACATAGCATCACCATGGGCCACCCTGTGCAGATGGGACGAACCCCATAAAAAATTGAACAGTAGAAACGCTGAAATTGCAACAGAAAAAAGGAATGATTACTTCAATTGTATCGTTATGAAAAAAACTTTTGTAACAGCAAACATAAAAGTTTCCTAGCCAAGATAATCTGCCAGAAACTAAGCAGATGGTATGGAGCTGAATTACTTTGTAGTTACTTCTTCTGAGGCAGGTTGGAGCTCATCACAGTTAACTTAAAGCTCCCCACATAAAGTCAAAACATAAAAATGAGATGCGCATTGTCGGTCCGTTGTAGCGGCCTTGCAGCCTCTGCCAACCTTTGATTAAGATGCTTTGATGTTAAGAACTTCCTATTTCATGAACAATGGCATCCCGTGGCTGTTACATGATGCAGATAAAATGTGCAGAAAGATCATGAGGACAATATACACCATTAATTTGCGTGATGAGAGCAGGAGTAAGAAGTTCCTATCATACTAGAATGTTTCTGTAAAACACACGGTTTATGTTCTGAAGATTCTGCCTTTAATCTCAGTTTAGTATGGGCTTCTAGGAAATAGGGATCCTCATAAGAATTTCGAAGAATCCCATGAATTTGAAAAATTAAATAAAAAATACACATTAATCACAGGAAAAGTTTCACATCTAGGAAAAATGTAAAAGGTAGTCCCAAGATGTTTTTTATTAATATAGCAAAAATTTAAAATATGCTGTAAGCTCAAGATCTAAATGCAGGAGGAGCACTATATTGAATAAACTGATAAAGAGATTCTAATGCTCATTCCATTTATTTATTTGTTTGTTTGTTTGTTTGTTTATTTTTGAGATGGAGTCTCCCTCTGTCACCCAGGCTGCAGTGCAGTGGTGCCATCTTGGCTCACTGCAACCTTTGCATCCTAGGCTCAAGCAATTCTCCTGCCTCAGCCTCCCAAGTAGCTGGGATTACAGGCACATACCACCACAACCAGCTAATTTTTGTATTTTTTGTAGAGACAGGGTTTTGCCACGTTGGCCAGTCTGGTCTCAAACTCCTGGCCTCAAGCAATCTGCCCACCTTGGCCTCTCAAAGTGCTGGGATTACAGGTGTGAGCCACCGTGCCTAGCCTCTAATGTTCATTTTAGAGGAATGAAATGTAACACCACAAAATTCAAAATCAAGTCTCAAGAGAGATGTTAAACTTTGGGGGATGGCAAGAGAAGGACATTTCCCGTTGACGCCTTTACACCCTGGGCTGCAGACCTTGCCAAGAACAACTGGTCAGTTTCAACCCTGCTAGGCTGGTGCAGTTGTTTTTAAAGAGTTACAGAGGCCGTATCTCAACTCACGTTCAGCTGAAACATCTACCATAGACCAAGCTGTTCAAGGAGCCCCTTGACCTTTTTCACAAAACAGGTCTGACTTTCCAAGTGAGACCTCGGAGGAGAAGGTGGTAACTGGCAGCCATGGGGTCCCACAGGAAGTACCTATAGAAGAGCGGCTGTCAACCATGAAGACTGGCCATCCATCGAGGGGCCCGGTGTCACTAAATATTACAGTCACACAGATAACAGGCTTGTGGAAAATCTCCAGAAACAAATGTTTCGGTTTCTCAGAAATAGTTTTAATAAAAATGCCCCAATTCTATAATTTAGCATGTCATTCATTGCTTTAAACAACAGACAGTTGAATTCTGTGTTTCCTCTAAAATAAAACTCATGGAAACACATGGGGTGAAATCTGTGTTGTACCCGCGGGCACAGCAGGCCGACTTCTCCATGTGTTCAACAGCACAGGGAATGTCTTCCTTTCCACTTTTATCTTTCTTTTCAGCACTAATTTATCTCTGCTGCCAGATTTCTCCCAAAATATGACTCCATTCCACTTCTAATCTCCCAAACCCCAACGTTTCATCCCATTACTCTTTGAGTAAAATGGATTCTTTTCAACTGAATACTCAGTTACATTTTCATGAGATATTGTCTTGTGTTTTTAACAAGTGTTGCTAACAATTGTGTTGAAAAAAAAAATCAGTGCCATATATACTTCAAAGTCAATTCTAGTGCTTGCTTAGTTTTATGTGTTCAAATTTTTTAGATTCCCCAGAATTCGTGTTTGGTTTTAAAACAGAGTCCAGTAATAGGTCAGAAAAGAGAGACTTTCATGCAAAAATACAACAGACTTAGGAAATCTAACAACATATCTAAATTCTGACTCAATTCAGGCAATGCGGTTACATCAAATGGTGACATAATCAGAGCTAGAGATGCAATGAGGAGTTCAGAGAAATGCCGAGCTCTCCAATCTGCTATCACGAGTAATCACTGAGAAAACAGAACGCTAGATTGAAATATGCCGCAGCTCTGTGACCCTTTCAAAATTATCCAAAGACAGTAAATTAAAGAAGAAATTGCCTCCAGAATGATGGTAGCTCTCATACAAAGAGTCAGGTGTGTTGGCAAAAGCCTGTGGAAACCAGGGATTCCACACTTTTCTTAACAAACTCATGGTCATCACCACCCGCTTGGCATCAGCCTCAGCATTTGGCTACAAAGAATGTCCAGGCAGACCTGGAAGAGTCCAAACCAGGGTTTATTTGTTTATTGTGACAAAATACACTAACACAGAATATACTGTTTTAATCACTGTAAGTGCACAATTCAGTGGCACTAAAGACATTGCTGTGCAACCATCACCAACATCCATCTACAGAACCTTTTCATTTTGCAAAACCAAACTCTTACCATTAAACAGTAACTCCCCATTCTCCCCACCTCCTGCTGCACGTCACTCATATTCTGCTTCCTGTCTCTATAAATCTGATGACTTTAGGGACCTAATTTAAGTGGGATCCTACAGTAGTTGTCCATTTGTGACTGGCTTATTTGACTTAACACAATGTCTTCAAGATTCTGCCATGTTGTAACATGGGTCAGAACTTCCTTTTTTTTGTTATGAAGCTGAATAACATTCCCTTATGCTAGGGGTGGTGACTCATGCCTGTAATTCCAGTACTTTGGGAAGCTGAAGTGGGAGAATCCCTTGAACTCAGGAGTTTAAGACCATCCTGGGCAACATAGTAAGATGCCAACTCTTCAAAAAGCAAAAAAATTAGCTGGGCATGGTGGTACACAACTCATGTCCCAGATATTCAGGTTGAGCTGGGAGGGTTGGTTGAGCCCAGGAAGTCAAGGCTTCAGTGAGCCATGATGACACCCCTTCACTCCAGCAACTGGGCAACAGAGTGAGACCCTGTGTTTAAAAAAAATTCATCGTATGTGTAGACTGTATTTCACTCATGCATTTACCCATCAGTGGACACTGGATTGCTTCCATGTTTTAGTTATTGTGAATAATGCTACTATGAACA
Organism: Gorilla gorilla gorilla; assembly: GCF_029281585.2. Taxonomy (NCBI): domain Eukaryota; kingdom Metazoa; phylum Chordata; class Mammalia; order Primates; family Hominidae; genus Gorilla; species Gorilla gorilla. The sequence goes on along the minus strand of NC_073231.2, from coordinate 6,677,004 downwards.
AGCCTAGGTTTTTAAGATATTTGATAGTTGGTCTGCATCTGTATACCACGTGATTATTGTAAGAATCTGGAAGCATGAAATCACATACACACACATTTATCCCAGAAATGCTTCCAATCAAACCCTTGAATCCTTGGGATTCGGAGAGGGAACAGGTAAAAGAAGAAAATATCTAATGTACATTGAAAGCTGGGTGTGATTGTCCGACAGGTTCTTCCTGCCCACCACACAGACAAATTCACTGAGACCCTGGTATTACAGTCAAGAAAGAGTAATTAATGCTAGGCGAGCCGCTCAAGGGATGGGGTTTATGACTCAGATCAGCCGCCTTGAGCGCTCAGAGGCTAGGGTGTTTATGGATAATCTGGTGGCAAGGGGCTAGGAACTGGGTGCTGCTGACTGTTTAGGGATGCAGTCGTGAGGGTGTGGAGAGAGGGTCTCCTGTGCTGAGTCGGCCTCTGGGTGGGAGCCACAGGACTGGTTGAGTCATGAGTCATGGATGTGGATGGGGTCAATTGGTTGCCAGAATGAAAAAGTCTGAAAAACATCTCCAAAGACAAATCCTAGGTCCTACAATAGTGATGTTATCTATAGGAGCAACTGGAGAAGTCACAAATCTTGTGACCTCTGGCCACATGACTCCTGAGCAGTAAGGGATCATAGAAACTGTGCCTACATTTAGCAGAGCCCAGGCCCCTCCCATAATCCTGATCTTGTGGCCTTCCATTAGTTTCCGTCCCTGACCAAGGAGGGATCTGTTTTAGGGAGGGACTATGGCCATCCTTGTTTGCAAGTGAAATGGTAAACTAAATTCCTCCCATAGTTAGCTTGGCCTATGTCCGCAAATGAGCAAGGCCAGCCAGCCTGTGAGGCGGAAGCCAGGCGGAGTCGGACACACTAGGCTTCTCTTCACTGCCATAATCTTTGCAAAGGTGGTTTCATGAGTAGCAGTGAACATATTAAAAGCTATGGGGAGAATTAACTGCTTATGGTCCACCTTCTCCAGAATCTCACTGCAGTAGCACCAAGCTTTGTGTACCAAGACAGGAGGGTGGATTTTTCACAGGCTGATCGGATGAATCCTGCTGCAGTGAGGGTCCAAAAAGGACATGCATCTCTCGTCTCAAGAAGTTTGCAATCTGGATGAGACAGGAATGGTGCAAATATTTCTGGATGAGGTGTAAATCGTGCCAGATATGATGGTGGGATGTGCAGTGTTGGGAGGACATCTGACTCAGATAAGAAGGACTTCCTGGAGGAGGTGATGTTTTTGAGCTGGGTTCCGAAGGATGAGAAAGAGTTACCCAGAGAAAGAGTAAAGCAAATATTTCACATGGAAATGGAAAGTCCAGAGCTCTAACCATAAAACAGAGTGAAGTAGATTAGAGAACCTGCAAGTTAAATATGGCTAAGGAGAGACAGCAAGGTGCGGACGGTGATGATGTTGAAGGAGACAGCAGGAAAACACAGGAGGTCTGCAGGTGTAGGGAGCCATATGGAGGAGATGGGCCTCCACCCTGGCGGCAGTGGGACCACTGGCAAGGACTGAATGAGATTTAAATTTAAAAATGTCCTTCTGTCTGCAGTGTAGAGAATCCCAAAAGCTTGCAGGCCGGTAAGGAGGGCAGAGCTTAGGAGACCAGGGATGGAATCAAGGTCAGGGATAATGGAGGCCAGGCTGGCTATAGAGAGAAAAATGAACACTTGGAGCGTTCTTGAGAATCCACGTCCTCACTGATGAGTTCATGTGGGAAAATGAAGGGGAGGGGGGCTTCAGGGGTCCTTTGGCTTGTGAATAGAGAAACTAGGCCCTTGGTGATGTCGTCTCTTAGACAGGGAGTACCAGGCAGAGACGAACACAACATCAGAAAGGTGATCAAGTCAGCGGCTATCAGCCTTTCCATGGTGCACCCGGAAAGCACAGGAATATCCGCTTTGGGGATCGTGGAAAAATAGAACTGGGAGAGGGATTATTGGGATTAAATGTCCTCAAATTTATGGGACATGGATTAATTGTCTACCAATAAAATGGGCCAGCGTTTAAGAGTAATGTGTTCAGGTCTGGACCCCAGATTCTCCCCTTCCTGAACCACGTGGCTTGGTCCTCAGTGCTTCGCTCCTGGGCAGAGCTTATTTCCATGATCAGGGCTAAGCTAAAGACATTGTTCTCATCAGATTTAACTCCTGTAGGAGTTCTCACAGTCTCCCACATCAAGAAAAATAATGTGCATCTATCGTGTCTCCCGACATGAGGTGATTTCTCTTCATTTCAATTTTTAAAGTCATTCTTTCTGAAATGTTCTCGTTAAATAGCTGTAATTAAATATTAGACATTTTCTACTTTATTAAGTTATTTATTGTTCAATGCCATTTTCAATTATTCCAAGTTTTGTTTTTTAAAGTGTTTCTCACTAAATTGAGGGACAGCTCCTGTAATTTGTCTATCTCCAGTTTAATAATCAAACCGAAAAGGTACAGGACTTTTTTTTTTTTTTCCAGAGAGGTTTGAGGTTTGAGGATACTCATCATGAAATATGCATCATAGAAGAGCTTTCAAAGCAGTGGCCAACCTGTATACAAAATCCCATGCTAAAACCCATAACTGTCTAAGTCAGATACAAAGTAATTCAGGAAAAACAAATAGGACGTTGCAAACCACAAAGATCTCACTCAGGTGGCCTTCTGGGGCTAATAAATCAGTTCTAAAAACGCACTCTGGCTGGACTCCTGCTTGGAGCTCTGGGTTGAAGACTCCAAGCATTCATTTTACCAACTATGAAAAAATTCAGTCCAGTTTTAAGTTAGAGAAGAGAAGAAAAAGAACGCATTGCTTTCAGA